>NC_052158.1:56786106-57086239 GCF_902713615.1 Scyliorhinus canicula | reverse complement strand
ACCTACATTCAATGGCCTTCATATCCTCCATGCTAAGCTATGCACCCACTCACCCTCATGGACCCCACACACTTCATGCTAAATTAAGCCTCCCTGCAGTCCACGAGGACCCTCATACCTTTTGTACCATCTGAACCTCACCCACCTCATGGTGCTTTATAAACCATATGCCAACTTGGTGTCAACTCATGCCAATCCATGCCCCACACTCATTATTCTTTGCCTTTACACCAGCCATGTCCATTTGCCCAATGTTTATCTCAGGACCAATGCTGAGATGAAAAAAAATACAGTTCCAAATATCTTTTGCAAACAACAGTGCACATTTTATTCAACAGTATATTCCCTTATAAAGCCAATTTTCCACTTCAAAGAGTCCATAATCACTTGGAGCTGTCAATCAATATATGAAATGGCAGACACCTGACTGGCAATGGACAGTTGTGAAATCAGCTATGCAGCATTAAACCAATAATGGTAGTGGGAGCAAGCAATACCATGCAATTTTTTCAGAGTTAAAGGGACGTGGTTTTAAATGCCTTGACAGTTTGACAGCTCCCTTTGACATTTAATTCTAGGGCAAGTAACTCACCTCCTGACTCCCAAAAGGCTTCCCACCATCTATTAGGCACAAAACAGTAGTGAATACTGTGATTATATCATAGAATCATAGAATTTCAGTGCTGAAGGAGGCCATTCAGCCCATCGAGTGTGCACCGGCCCTTGGAAAGAGCATCCTACACAAGCCCACACCTCCACCCTATCACCGTAACCTCATTTAACCCTTTTGGACACTAAGGGCAATTTATCATGGCCAATCCACCTAACCCGCACATCTTTGGACTGTGGGAGGAAACCGGAACACCCGCAGGAAACCCACGCAGACACGGGGAGAACGTGCAGACTCTGCACATACAGTGACCCAAACCAGGAATCAAACCTGGGACCCTGGAGCTGTGAAACAACTGTGCTAACCACTATGCTACCGTGCTGCCCCACAGTGTGATGGAATATGCTCTCATTACCTGGATGTGTGCAGCTCCAACAATACAAGTCTGTCACCAGCCAAGACAAAGCAGTCTGTTTGCTCAACACCCTAATCCACTGAAATACAGAATTGTTAACAGTGCAGAATTCAGGCCATCATGTCTGCACTGGCTCTCCGAATGTACAACTCACTTTGTGCCATCCGCTTTTCAGATAACAGTTTAATTCCCTTTAGAATGTCTCAATTGAACCTGCTCCCACCATCCACTCAGGCAGTGCATTCCAGACCTTAATAACACGCTGCTGGGAAAGGTTTTTTCCTCAAATCTTTTGCTTCTCTTACCAATTACTTTAAATCTGTGCACCTTTCATTCCTCTAAGCGGTGGCACCCAGAACTGGAGGCATTATTCCAGCTGAAGCCAGACTGATATCTGACACAAAACAACTCCCCTATCAGTGAAGCCCAGGATACTGTTTGCTTTATTAACTGATCTCTCAAACTGTCTGCCACCTTCAATGACTTACGTATACATACACTCAGGTATTTCAGCTCCTGTATCCCCTTTATAATTGTATTCTCTATTTTATATTGCCTCTCCATGGTCTTTCTACCAAAATGAATCACTTAACAGTTCTCCGCTTTGAACTTCATCTGCTACCAGTTTGTCAATTTCACCAAACTATTTTTACTTTTGAAGTTCTACACTATCTTCCTCACAGTTCACAACGCTTCCAAGTCTCGTATCATCCATAAACTTTGAAGTTGCATCCTGTACACCAAGGTCTAGGTCATTAATATATATCAAGAAAAGAGCAACGGTGCCAACAATGACCCCTGGCTAACTCCGCTGCAAACCTTTTCCCCAGCCTGAGAAGCGTTCAGTAAGCACTATTCTGCTTCCTGTTACTCAGCCAATTCCATGTTGCAAAATCCAATTCACCTGCTCAAATATTCACTCCCTCATCTACTGATGCAGACATAGTAGCAGTCTGTTTACTACCTACAAGGTACACTGCAGCAACTCATCAAGGCTCCTGAGGCAGCACCTTGAAACACCTCTACCACTACCATCTAGAAGGACAAGAGCAGCAGTCACATGGGAACACCACCACCTGGAGATTCCGCACCAAGTCACCCACCATCCTGACTTGGAAATACATCACTGTTCCTTCACTGTTGCTGGGGCAATATCCTGGAACTCCATCCCTAACAGCACTGTGGGTGTACCAACATGGCACCAAAAGCAGCAGGTCAAGAAGGCGGCTCACCACTACCTTCAAAGGACAATTAAGGATTGGAAATAAATGCAGGACTTTCTCACAAGATTCACATTCCAAGAACAAATGAAGCAAAAGACATGGATGAGGTTACCAGCAGCTGAAGAACTGGGGCACAGATGGAGGTGAGAGGTTGTCTTAGTTACGGCATGGATACGTGGTTAAACACTCATCTCAGGCAGCAAATATGACAATACATTTTCTGTCCATCTGGTTCAGACTCATTCACTTAATTGCAAGAGAGAGGAATGGAATGAGTGCCAGGGAATAGTGTTTGTGTTCAGGATCGAAGACAATTTACCTTAATCTTCCCAATATTTAAATGCTGAACATTTCTGTTCACCCAGTGCTGGAGATTAGATAAGAGGGCAAATCTAACGGCCGTGCCTGACACAGGATTCAACACGGTCGGTAAATCTCACGAGAGGCCTCTCCCACAATGGGCGGGACCCAAATCTGCATATCAATGTCAGCAGTTAGACTCACTTTAATATTCACTCACTTACCCAAGGCGCGGGATCTAACGCCTGTGGCTCAGAGACGCTGATTGATGGTTAGTACTGGTCCATCAACGTGGTACCGGCACTTGGGGGGCTCTCCCGGTCTCCCGGTCTCCCAGGTGATTGTGGCCCCTGCCTGGCCAGGCTGTGGGCAGGGTGGCACCCTGATGCCACCCTGACCCTGCCAGTCTGGTGCCCTGGCAGTGTTGCCGGGGCATCCTGGGGCTTGCAGGGGCACTGCCACGTTGGCCGTGCCAAGGTTTCCCAGAGGCATTTTGCTTGCAGCAGGAGTCAGGCCTGGGGGTGACCTGCCCTAATGAGGTGGAGTGCAGGAGCACGATGACCCCAGTATAGATGAATTTGGGGCATTGAGGGGATCCAAAGGCTGAAGTGAGGGGTCTTGTGGTCAGGACACCATTTACAAATAGCGCCCCAATCTCTCCCTACATTGGCGAGTGGATCTCTTTAGTGCAGGAAAGGGGACTGAGAGCGGCCTTGGCGGGGCTTTCCTCACTGAGGCCCCAAAATGAAGCAGAGTCCCGTTCAATGCCGGGGCCATTCTCGGTGTTGCTGGTGCTCAACAGCGGAATCTATTTAATTTCCATTAAATTGCACTCAGTTTCGAGATAACAGTCAATAGGGATGCTGGAATGTCAGATTAAGCTGGGAGTTGTTTGAGTACTTGTGGAAATAAACATTGTATCAGCACAGAAGACCCGTAGAGTCTGTGCTGGCTAGCTGAAAAAGATGTCCAATTAATCTCCAACACCATGGCAAAATCGTGCAAATACTAGAAATCTGAAATAATAACAGAGTAGCAGAAATACTCAACAAGTCCAGGTTGACAGTTCAGTTCAGGAATAAAGGATACTGCCAGAGTTTCCATGTTTCAGACGAGAGGCCTGTCCCCTTCAGGTAGATGCAAAAGAGACTCTGGCACAATTCAAAGATAAATGGTAGCATTCTTCTGGCATTCTGGTCAATATTTGTCCTTCAACCAACATCACGAAAGCAAATTATTTAATCCTATCATTGCTGTTTTGGGGATTCTGCTGTACAGATGGGGATGGGAAACTGATTTGTAGTCATGGAAATAGCGTTGCTGGAGTTCAGGAACTTGAGGGTAGTGCAGTACTGAGGAAGGTACAAAAGTCACAAGAGTGGACCTGCAGGCATGAAGGTGGTTTGAAGGGTGTCTACTTCAATGCGAGGAGGATCAGGAATAAGGTTGGTGGGGCAGCACGGTAGCACAGTGGTTAGCATTGCTGCCTACGGCGCTGAGGACCCGGGTTCGAATCCCGGCCCTGGGTCACTGTCCATGTGGAGTTTGCACATTCCCCCCGTGTCTGCGTGGGTTTCACCCCCACAACCCAACGATGTGCAGGATAGGTAGATTGGCCATTCTAAATTGCCCCTTAATTGGAAAAAATAATTGGGTACTCTAAATTTATTAAAAAAAAGAAAAGGAATAAGGTTCGTGAGCTTGAAACATGAATTGGTACCTGGGACTACAATGTTGTGGCCATTATGGAGACGTGGATAGAACAGGGGCAGGAATGGTTGTTGGAGGTTCCGGGGCTTAGATGTTTCAGTAAGATTAGGGAAGGTGGTAAAAGAGGGGGAGGAGTAGCATTGTTAATCAAGGATAGGATAATGGCTGCAGAAAGGCAGTTTGAGGAGGATCTGCCTACTGAGGTAGTGTGCGCTGAAGTTAGAAATAGGAAAGGAGTGATCACTTGTTCGGAGTTTTCTATAGGCCCCCAAACAGCAACAGAGATGTGGAGGAAAATATAGCAATGCAGATTTTGGATCGGTGCGGTAGTCACAGGGTAGTTGTCAGGGGTGACTAACTTTCCAAATATTGATTGGATCCACTATAATTCAAATAGTTTGGATGCAGCTGTTTTTATCCAGTGTGTGCAGGAGGGTTTCCTCACACAATATGTGGATAGACCGTCAAGAGATGGGGCCACATTGGATTTGGTACTGGGTAATGAACCGGGCCAAGTGTTCGATTTGGTTGTGGGAGAGCACTTTGGAGATAGTGACCACAATTCGGTGACTTTCACTATAGCAATGGAGGGGGATAGGAACATATGGTAGGGCAAGGTTTATAACTGGGGGAAGGGTAATTACGATGCGATTAGGCAAGAATTGGGGAGCATAAGATGGAAACAGAAACTGTCAGGGATAGACACAATTGAGATGTGGAGCTTGTTCAAGGAGCAAATACTGCGTGTCCTTGATATGTATGTCCCTGTCAGGCAGGGATAAAATGGTCGAGTGAGGGAACCATGATTTACAAAAGAGGTTAAATGTCTGGTCAAGAGGAAGAAGGGGGATTATGTAAGGATGAGAAAACAAGGTTCAGTTCAGGCACTTGAGGGATACAAGATAGCTCAGAAGGAGCTCAAGAAAGGGCTTAGGAGAGATGGAGGGGGCATAAGAAGTCCTTGTCGGGTAGGATCAAGGAAAACCCCAAGGCTTTTTACACTTATGTGAGGAATAAAAGAATGACCAAGGTGAAGTTAGGGCCGGTCAAGGACAGTAGTGGGAACGTGTGCATGATATAGGAGAGGCCCAAAATTCATACTTTTCTTCAGTGTTCACAAGGGAGAGGGGTCATGTTGTTGAGGAGGATAGTGCAATACAGGGTGGTAGGCTGGAGGACGTAGATATTCGAAAGGAAGATGTGTTAGAAATTTTGAGAAGCCTGAGGATAGATAAGTCCCCTGGGCCTGATGGGATATATCCTAGGATTCTTTGGGAGGTGAGGGATGAGATTGAAGAGCTTTTGGCTTTGATCTTTATGTCCTCACTGTCTCCAGGAATAGTGCCAGAAGACTGGAGAGAGATGAATGTTGTCCCCTTGTTCAAGGAAGATAATAGGTATAACCTTGGGAATTATAGGACGGTTAGTCTCACTTCAGTCATAGGTAAATTATTGGAAAGGGTCCTGATGGATAGGATTTAGGATCATTCGGAAAGATACAGTTTAATCCAGGATAGTCAGCACGGATTTGTGAGGGGTAAGTCTTGCCTCACAAGTTTGATTGTATTCTTTGAGGAGGTAACTAAGTACATAGATGAAGGTAGAGCAGTTGCTGTCATATACATGGAGTTCAGTAAGGCGTTTGATAAGGTGCCCCATGGTCAGCTCATGCAGAAAGTAAGGAGGTGTGGCATAGAGGGAAATTTGGTCGATTGGATCAGTAACTGGCTATCACATAGAAGACAGAGGTGGTGGTAGATGGTAAATTTTCATCCTGGAGCCCAGTTACCCGCGGTGTACCACAGGGATCAATGCTGGGTCCTCTGCTATTTGAGATTTTTATCAATGACTTGGATGATGGAGTTGAAGGTTGGGCTAGTAAATTTGCTGATGACACCAAGATTTGTGGAGTAGTGGATAATGTAGAGGGCTGTTGTAGGCAGCAAAGAGACATTGATCGGATGCAGAGCTGGTCTGAAAGGTGGCAGATGGAGTTTAACCCTGATAAGTGTGAGGTGATTCATTTTGGTAAGACAAATTTGAATGCGGATTACAGGGTTAATGGCAGGGTTCTGAAGAATGTGGAATGCAGAGAGAACTCAGAGTTCATGTCCATAGATCTCTGAAAGTTGCCACCCAAGTGGATAGAGCTGTGAAGAAAGCCTATAGTGTGTCAGCATTTATTAACAGGGGTATTGAGTTTAAGAGCCGTGAGGTTATGCTGCAACTGTACAAGACCTTGGTTAGACCACATTTGGAGTATTGTGTGCAGTTCTGGTCACCTCAATATAGGAAGGATGTGGAAGCATTGGAAAGGGTGCAAAAGAAATTTATCAGGATGCTGCCTGGATTGAAGGGTAGGTCTTATGAGGAAAGGTTGAGGGAGCTAGGGCTTTTCTCATTGGAGCATAGGAGGATGAGAGGTGACTTAATTGAGGTGTATAAGATGATGAGAGGAATAGTTACAGTGGACGTTCAGCGAATTTTTCCTCGGGTGGATCTAGCTGTTACAAGGGGGCCTAACTATAAGGTTCATGGTGGAAGATACAGGAGGGATGTCAGAATTAGGTTCTTTACTCAGAGAGGGTTGGGGCATGGAATGCACTCCCAGCTATGGGAGTGGAGTCGGATACTTTAGGAACTTTCAAGGGGTTATTGGATGGGCATATGGAGTGCACTAGAATGATTTGGAGTAGGTTGGTTTGACCTTAGTTTCAGAGTAGTTCAGCACAACATCGTGGGCTGAAGGGCCTGTACTGTGCTGTGCAGTTCTATGTTCTATATGTTGGTTCATGCATTTCCGACGTTTTAAGCGAATATACTTCAAAAACATTTTGTTGGCTGTAATGGACTTTGCAAAGTACTGAAAGGTGCTATATAAATGCAAGCATTTATTTTATTTATTCCACTTCAACTTTTCATTGTGTGCTGCCACGGCAATATCAGCCACTGTCCAACAACAACAATAGTAACTTGTAATTATACAGCACTTTAAATGGAGTAAAACTTCCCAAGGCACTTCACAGAAATATGACCAAACACAAGCCAGTCAAAAAGATATCAGACTAGGCGACGAAAGACTTCCTCAGAGAGGAAGGCTTTCAAGAACATTGTAAAGGAAGATTAAGAGATAAAGAGACTGAAATATTTATGGAGGGAATTCCAAGCTTAGGACCCAGGTAGCTGAAAGTGGAACGATTAAGTTCAGGAATGTGCAAGAGACCAAAACTGGAGGAGCGCAGGTATCTTGGAAGGTTGGAGGGTTGGAGGAGCTTTCAGAGATCGGGATAGATGAGGCCATGGAGGGATTTGAAAGCAACTTGAAAATCATTGAGGCAGATTTGAGGAAGAGGGAAGAAGATTTGAAGAACAGGGAACCATTATCAAAGTACCAGCTGAAATGAGGAGCAGGAAGAGAATTGGATGGTCAGCAGCTTAATGAGAATAAGGTTGTCGGAGCAGGTGGTGGGCCTCTTGGACAAGATGAGTTTGGATAGGGCATGAGAGGGGATAATTGAGAAACACGAGAAAGGTGCAAGCTCAGGGCTCGGGCAGGGGTTTGGCCTGGCAGGCTAGAGTAAGGGATAGAGGTGGCAGATACATCTGATCAGATGGTCACAGTCTTAGAGACAATGGCTCCAGTGCAGTTTCCTTCAATTTGCCTCATTAAAACACCTCATAGTTGTGGGTATCTCTATGCCCCCTTCATGTAATTTGTTTCCACTGAAAATAATCAGTTTTCTGAGCTTCTCTTTCACTTTTTCAGTAAAACAAAAATGGTTACGGGGGAGCAGATAAAGAGTCAGCAAAATTTCAAGAGGCTTCAGTAATGTGTATCAGAAAATGATTAATTCGCGCTGCTCGGCGAGTGGTTATGTAGAGAGAAAAAGATCATCCCCCAAGCTCAATGCTCCGCGTGCTTCACCCAATATCGATATATTTACATTGTGTATTAATCGTATGTCCTATGTTTTTCATGTGTGGAATCACCTACCTGGTCTGTACGCAGAACAAAACTTTTCACTCACCAAGCTCCAACTGCAATATGACAAATGACCAAATCATTCATTTTTGGTGATTTTAGTTGGGGTAAGAGTGCAGCCTAGAACACCACGGGGAAGGTTCTGCTCTATCTGCAAGAGTCATTGCTAGAGGGATGGGGTTTAAGACTAGGGTGGTTATGCTGCAATTGTATAAGGTGTTAGTGAGGCCACACCTGGAGTATTGTGTTCAGTTTTGGTCTCCTACCTTGAGAAGGGACATACAGGGCAGCACGGTGGCCTAGTGGTTAGCACAACCGCCTCACGGCGCTGAGGTCCCAGGTTCGATCCCGGCTCTGGGTCACTGTCCGTGTGGAGTTTGCACATTCTCCCCGTGTCTGCGTGGGTTTCGCCCCCACAACCCAAAAATGTGCAGAGTAGGTGGATTGGCCACGCTAAATTACCCCTTAATTGGAAAAAATAATTGGGTAATCTAAATTTAAAAAAAAAAGAGAAGGGACATACTGGCACTGGAGGGTGTGCAGAGGAGATTCACTGGGTTAATCCCAGAGCTGAAGGGGTTGAATTACGAGGAGAGGTTGAGTAGATTGGGACTACTCGTTGGAATTTAGAAGGATGAGGGTGGATCTTATAGAAACATTTAAAATTATGAAGGGAATAGATAGGATAGATGCGGGCAGGTTGTTTCCACTGGCGGGTGAAAGCAGAACTAGGTGGCATAGCCTCAAAATAAGGGGAAGTAGATTTAGGACTGAGTTTAGGAGGAACTTCTTCACCCAAAGGGTTGTGAATCTATGGAATTCCTTGCCCAGTGAAGCAGTAGAGGCTCCTTCATTAAATGTTTTTAAGATAAAGATAGATAGATTTTTGAAGAAGAAAGGGATTAAGGGTTACGGTGTACGGAAAGTGGAGCTGAGTCCACAAAAGATCAGCCATGATCTCATTGAATGGCGGAGCAGGCTCGAGGGGCCAGATGGCCTACTCCTGCTCATAGTTCTTATGTTCTTATGTAACAGCCTTCAAACCTCTAGAGCAGGGGTGGGCAAACTACGGCCCGCGGGCCGCATGCGGCCCGCCAAAGGTATTTCTGCGGCCCACCAAGTCATTTAAAAAAAAAAAAAAAAAATTTTTTTTTTAAAAAATTTTTTTTTTTTTTTTTTAAATTTTTTTTTAAAGGTTAATGGGTGGGGGGGCTGTTGGGTTACTTACTGGTATAGGGTGGATACGTTGACTTGAGTAGGGTGATCATTGCTTGGCACAACATCGAGGGCCGAAGGGCCTGTTCTGTGCTGTACTGTTCTATGTTCTATATGAGGCGCCCAGAATCATAACCGGGTGAAGTAATTATTTTACTTAATATACTATGCGGCCCTTTGTGAATTGTGAATTTCTGAATGCGGCCCTTGCACGGAAAAGTTTGCCCACCCCTGCTCTAGAGGGAACAGAATACTGAACAAACCTTGGTTCAACGCCTTGTCCAGAAGTTGGAACCTCTGTCAATGCAGCACTCCCACAGGACCGCAAGGAGGTGTCAGATCTGGAGTGGGGAATTAACTCATGATCTTCTGACTCAGACAGTAGCAGAAGAAGCTGCCTGCCAAGACATGTCATCAATATCAGGGGACGAAAGGGGGGGAATAACAATTGAAATTAATGTTAGACCTGTAGAGGAACTAACCACAAGGTGACAGGTATCAAGGTTGTGTTTGTCGTCCATACTTTCTTGAACATGATACAATTTCATCTGCTGAACATAATGGTTTGTGATAATTATTCCGCTTTCAATCTAGTGTCACTCCTGCTGCAAATAATGATTAAATAATTGACTGAGCCGGTGATTAGGTGAAATGCAGTCAAGTCTTGGGTAGTTGTTTGGAATGGAGTTGGCTTGTTCTGTCAGAAGGACATTTCAGTATGTTTGCTCACAGGCAGATGATGCATAATTCAGAGCCACACCAAGCAACAATACAGGAATGGAAAACATTGCCCGAGTTCAAAGCTTCGACCATAATTGGGGTTTGGTTTCTCAAGTTTTACCATTTTTGAATAATGTCAGACTGAAGTTCAAATTGCAACAGTTTCCAGCATAAAATGGTGGCGGGGAAGGGGGAGATCAGACTAGCCCGTATGTAGGTCCTGGAGTAGATGGAGGGCGGAAATTGAGCTGCCGTATTTCTCCGGAGCGTGAAGTAATCACTCTGCTGTCGCTATCACAACCAGAACGTCCCAACCCAGTTATATCCTCATCGCAATCCCAGAACCGATATCAAGACCCTGATTTGCATTTGCAAGACACCTGTTTCAGGTGGGTGAACTGTACAACTAGAAGTGCCTGTCTTCCAACTTGGATGCTGCCAGTGAAGACTCAGAAAAGGGGATTTTAAAATCTGTTCGCCCAACACTGACTGAAGCATCCGATAAGCAGGGATAATTATATATATATATATCCTCTCCAATATCTTTCTGACATTTTGTGTATCGTGCTGATATTACTAATTGAGGATTTTTTGTAACGATAGTTTTTGTATTGTAAGTCATGGACTTTCATCTTTATTGTTCTTGTTTAATTGGAGCTGTACTGATTTTTAAATCTTTCAACCTAGTTTAAAACTATGTATCCATTCAAAGGAAAAGTTTGATTCACTCCTTGTACATCTACAAATGATCTACTGTACAAACACTCCGATTCAAATTGCCTGTAATAAAGTGGATCTTGCTGATATGATTCAGGGGGTTGACTGAACTGGACTGACTGACTGAATTGGACTAGCCATATAAATACTATGGCTACAAAAGCAGGTCAGAGGCTAGGAATCCTGCGACAGTAATTCACCTCTTGACTCCGCAAAGTCTGTCCACCACCTACAAAGCACAAGTCAGGAATGTAATGGAATACTCCCCACTTGCCTGGATGAGTGCAGCTCCAACAACACTAAAGAAGCTTGACACTATCCAGGACAAAGCAGCCCGCTTGATTTGCACCCTTTCCGCAAGCATTCAAACCCTCCACCACCGGCGCACAGTAGCAGCAGTGCATACCATCTATGAGATGTATTGTAGGAACTCATCAAGGCTCCTCAGGCAGCACCTTCTGAATCCATGGCCACTACTATCTAGAATGACAAGGGCAGCTGATACATGGGAATACTAGCACCTGGAAGTTCACTTCCATCCTGACTTGGGAAATATATTGCCATTCCGTCACTGGGTCAAAATCCTGGAACTCCCTCCCCAGAAGCACAGTGGGTGTTCCTACACCACATGAACTACAATGGTTGAAGATGGCAGATCACCACCCCTTTCTTCAGGGCAATTAAGGATGGGCAACAAAGCTGGCCTAGCCAGTGAAGCCCACATCCCGTAAAAAATCAAAAACAAAAATGGTTTCCAGAAGATCCGCTGAGAAAGTGTTTCCTCACTTGTAGACTTTTTTTTTAAATTTTAGATTACCCAATTATTTTTTCTATTAAGGGGCAATTTAGCGTGGCCAATCCACCTACTCTGCACATTTTTGGGTTGTGGGGGCGAAACCCACGCAGACACGGGGAGAATGTGCAAACTCCACACGGACAGTGACCCAGAGCCGGGATCAAACCTGGGACCTCAGCGCCGTGAGGCGGTTGTGCTAACCACTAGGCCACCGTGCTGCCCCTCACTTGTAGACTTAATGGAAAGAAAGACTTGAACTTATATTTTGCTGGAACTTGTCCCTCAGCTCTTCAAAGTAATTCATTTAGTTACAGCACTGAATGTACAATGAAGCATTTTGAATTAGATTGAGTCTTGTTATGAATTCAAATAGAGCAGCTGTTTTTCACAAAGAAGTATCTTATAACCAAGATCGGACAAGGTAACCTAGTTTTAGTCTTACTGATTGATACATGAATGCTGACACGGGAAATTCAGTGAATAGTACCATACGATCTAATGTGTCTACCTGAGAGGGCAAGGTCTTATTTTAAGGACTCAACAAATTCTGCAACTCTGACAGTGCAGCACTCTCTCAGTACTGCATGTTGTGACTTCTCAAATGATGTGCTCAACAAATAGGGGATGTATAACCTTCTGTTTTAGTGGTGTAAGTCCTCCCATCTAAGCTATTCTGGTACAGGGCATGAAACAATGCTGCAAATCACAGAATCACAGAACTGTCACAGTGCAAGAGCTCATTCAGCCCATCATGTCTGTGCCAGTTCTCCGATTGAGCAATTCACTGAGTGCCAATCTCCCACCTTCTCCCTGTACCGTTGCTCATTCTCCCTCTTCAAATAACAGTCTAATTCCCTTTTGTGTGTCTCAATTGAATCTGCCTCAATCACACTCTCAGGCCTTAACCGCTCGCTTTGTGAAAAGATGTTCTTCCATATCGCTTTTGCATCTTCTGACAATCGCTTTAAATCTGTGCTCTCTCATTCTCAATCCTTTCATGAATGGGAGCAATTTCTCCCCAGCCACTCTGTACAGACCCCTCGTGATTCTGAATACTCCATCAAATGTCTTCTTTGTCTTTCAAGGAGAACAGTCTCAATTTCTCAAGTCCATCATTATAACCCAAGTTCCTCATCCCAGGTATCACTTTTGTGTATCTTTTCTGCTCTCTCTCCAAGCCTTCCTAAAGTTCAGCACCCACAACTGGACACAGTACTCCAGCTTAGGCCGAATTGTATCCAAGTTGAACATAACCTTCTTGTTCTTATAGGGTGAACTGATCCTCCCACCGACCCCCACTAAAGACCCCCATTACAGAGACCCCACATAGGACAGCTCCTAACAGAAACCCCCCATTACAGAGAGGCCCATCAGACAATCCCCCCATACGAGAGACCCTCCCATAAGAGAGACTCTCACCAGAGGCGCCCCATGAGAAGGATCCACATTGGAGACCCCTCATAAGAGAGACGCTCACCACAGCCACCCCCCCCCTCCCCCCCCCCCCCTCTCCCCCCCCCCCCCCCCCTCCCCAGTACAGAGACCCCTGCTGGAGGCCCCCCATTACAGAAAACCCTGCCCGGAAGCTAGAGTGCAGTAAAAAAAAATCACTGCTTTAGAACTGACCTGTGCAATACACCTGCTGTCATTAAGCAGTCAGTGAACCAGTAAAGAATCTCAAAAGGTTTGTGTAATGACCCCCTCGGGTGCTGGCATGGGTTTCCTCCGCATGTTCCAATTTCCTTCCACAAGTCCCGAAAGACGTGCTTGTTAGGTGAATTGGACATTCTGAATTCTCCCTCAGTGTACCTGAACAGGCGCCGGAGTGTGGTGATCAGGGGCTTTTCACAGTAACTTCATTGCAATAAGCCTACTTGTGACAATAATAAAGATTATTATAAATTATTATTATTGGTTAAAACTTCCATGACTGTGTAACACTTGCACTTGTGATGTCCACTTCGAAGTGGATTCTCCAAAGGAGTAGTTTCATGGAAAGCTTTCCTCCATGTTAGTTTATTGGGAAGACGTTGCCATGGAAACAACATGGGGAAGTCAAATACTGTCAGATGGAGCTCGCTCCGAAGACTGTCAATATACAGAATCTACAGCTCCTCTTGCTGAACTATTTATCCCCAATTTTCTTAGTCAGCAATATTTTTAAAGCTTCTGTGCCTGGCAGTTAACTGGAAATGAAAATTGATTTTCCGTTAGTCTTTAACTGCCAAGTACTCATAAATTTTTTAAGAAAGAGAGGCTGATTTAGAAAACTCATTGCTGGGAAATTACGGTTGGAGTTTGTAAATCGGAGGGAACATCAATGATGGATCAAACAAATGGAACAATTGATACAGGGAACTATATTTCTACAGGAAATTCCTATCTTTAGTGGAAGAAATATGTCCTCAAGCATAAACAATAGCAATATATTCAACTACAAACCTTACCATTCTGCCGTGCCATCAATATTTCTGCTCATTTTATTTTTTAATGTTGAGCATTCTTAAAGTGTCCCCTCCCCCTGTCCTTGCTTTCTTTTGAGCTCCACTTCCTGTCCTCCTCCTATCTTCATCATCCTGTTGTCCTTGCCTTCTCTCCATGTTGCTTTGTGCTCTCCTGCCACCTCAGTTTGTTTCCTCTCCTAACTTTCTCTCCCCTTTGCTGTCTGTGCACCTTTTTTGTATATTTGATATATTTATTTACTTTGGAACAATGCCGAAATTACATCAGTTTCTAAGGATGCAACTGGGTTTATTTACAGGTGCTTGAAAATATCTCTGCAATCACAAAATGTCTCATCTTGCTTTATCCCAGCTTTCAGTCCTGGACCTTTCTCTGGTGTCCGTTTACATTCCTCTGAGTCCACACCCAAGCTTAAGCAATCAAGCACAATGAGCATAGATCAGTTCCCAGACTCACATAATTGAATACTGAACATTGAACCATTGAACTCGACAACCTTTGCACATTGCGTGTACCACCATCTCCTTCCCCTGTACTTGATCGCCCCCGTTTCCTTCTCCGACATTTCTTTGCTTCTCTTCCCCCCACCCTTTGTCTCAATTTCTCTCTCCTCCTCTCGGTCTCGTCTCCCTCTCCTGCCATCTCCTGCTATATCCCCACCTGACTTTCATCTGCCCATTTCCCCGCCCCAACCCCTAATCCCCCATTCTCCCTTAACCATCTCCCTTTTTCAATGTAGTCAGCTGAAATATAGAGCTGCAGAGCTCAGGAGAACTCTATAGAGAGCAGAATGGGTTATTGCAGACCCCAGGTGGCAGAGGAAAGAGCCAGAGTGCCTTGGGGCTGATGGATCACTGCGGTCTCTGCTGGGGGCGCTTGGTACAGCAGCCTCTCGGACACTCAGGCACTGAATCCCCTCGGGATAGCATGCAACATATTGGAAGAGAAATCCTCAGAATAGACTGGCAGGTAAGTCCTGAGGCTGTCCTGCAGTGACCAGCCCAACCATTCTTAATCATCATAATGTATGGAGCAGGTTAATACAGTTGTGACACTGATGTGTATGTACCATTAAAGACTGCATATTTTATATTGTTATCAATCATTTCATATCTCAAGAGGATATGATGTTTCAGTCACAGGTTGCGTTGAAAGTCTAGAAGAAACAGTGCTCAAGGTCAGACATGTGCCTCCCAATTGACCTTTAACAGTATTTAGTCTTATCCTCAAATAAAGAAACCACATTTTTGTTTCAGCAATCCTTGTGAATGATTGGTAGGTTCATGGCGATGAGATAGAAAAACATAACAAATACAGAAGGATAGTCCAAAATGGGTATCTGTGTGCCCAGGAACAGAGAACTGTGAACTGGGGGCAGGAATGGTCATTGGAGGCAGCGAGTGGAATTTTCCCAAAAAATGACTAAACGTAATTTTGGGCGTGAAAATCAGAGCGTGGTGATTTTAACCACGATCTTCCCCCACGTGAAACACGCAATGCCTGACTCATCAGGCATCTGATCCGCCTGCCCTGGGGCTCAGCTGAAGCGGTATTTAAATGGTCACAAAGAGATTTTCGGAGGGTGACCTAAAGAGGCTTCAGTATGCGGTGGAGGAGAGGCAGTCCATCATGTATCTACCCGTGTGTTGGTGGGAGAATTCAGAATGTCCAAATTACCGAACAGCACATCTTTCAGGACTTGTGGGAGGAAACCGGAGCACCCGGAGGAAACCCTCGCAGACACAGAACATAGTATTTACAGTGCAGAAGGAGGCCATTTGGTCCATCGAGCCTCCATCGGCCCTTGGAAAGATCACATCACTTAAGCCCACAACTCCGCCCCATACCCATAACCCAGCAACCCTACACAACCCCTTTGGACACTAAGGGCAATTTAGCATGGCCAATCCACCTAACCTGCATTTCTTTGGACTGTGGAAGGAAACCGGAGCACCCGGAGGAAACCCATGCAGACACAAGGAGAATGCGCAGACTCCACACAGCCAGTGACCCAAGCCGCGAATCGAACCTAGGACCCTGGAGCTGTGAAGCGACAATGCTAGCCACTGCGCTATTATGCCACCCACACTATGCTACCGTGCCGGTTGATGAAGGGCACTCCCCGATGCCACGATGTTGTCAAGGTGACATGCACCCATAGACGGCTCCCTGGACGTTGAGAATACTGGTGACAGCGGAAAATCCTGCAGCCCAGGCACCTTGCTGGGTCTGGTCAAGGGCAAGTTCGATGTACTCAGAGGCCTGGGGATAAAGAGCCTCTGTCATCTTGCCGATGTAATTGTGGGCTGATGATTGAGAGATGTGACTCAAGTCGTCAAACGAGGCCTGAAACGACCCTCTGACAAAAAAAAGGTTCAGGGCTGCCACGAACTTCACGGACACCAGGGGTGGGTGCCCGCCTCCTCCTCCTCCACCTGGTGGCAGGTCCACGAGTATGTATCAAAGGTGCCACATTGTCTCCTTGGTCAGCCGATGTCTTTTGCAACATGTGGTGTCCAACAGTTCAATGAAGGACACACAGGTCCTGTGCACACACAATCTCCTTCTCAGGGGTCTTTGAAACCCCTTCTCAGCCTCATGGCGAGTGGATCCTGACCCTGACCAGTGTCCCCCTGTTGTACTGAGTTGAGCTTGTCAGAGTTGACGCTTTCAGTCTGCCTCCATTGCTGTAAGGCTCTAGCTTACCCCTCTCAATGCCCGACACCCAACCTTTAAGCTTTGACACTTAAGCCATCACCTTACCTTGGAAAATGCGTGCATCTGACATTAGTGAGGATTTAATGATGATGATCAACTGATTGGATGAACGTGCCTGTCAGGAATGTCAGAGGGCACAAGTACTGTGTGAGGCAGAGAAAGGTGACACTAATAAATTGATGACATGCTTTCACACGTAAGATATCTGGGCAGAACCCCATAATCTCAAATATCTGTTGTCCATAACACATCACTGTGTGCAGCTTTGGTCTCCTAGTTTGAGGAAGGACATCCTTACTATCGAGGTTGTCCCGCGAAGGTTCACCAGGCTAATTCATGGGATGGCAGTACTGACATATGAAGAAAGAATGGATCGACTGGGCTTGTACTCACTGGAGTTTAGAAGAATGAGAGGGGATCTCATAGAAACATATAATCCTGATGGGACTGGACAGGGTAGATGTGGGAGGAATGTTTCCGATGTTGGGGACGTCCAGAGCTAGAGGTAACAGCCTAAGAATAAGGAGTAAGCCATTCAGGACTGAGATGAGGAAGAACTTCTTCTCTCTGACAGTTGTGAACTTGTGGAATTCTCCACCACAGAAAGCTGTTGGGGCCAGTTCATTGGATATACAGAAGAGGAAGCTGAATGTGGCCCTTGCGGCTAAAGAGATCAAGGGGTATGGAGAGAAAGCCCGTGTGAGATACTGAATTTGCATGATCAGCCATGACCATATTGAATGGTGGTGCAGACTCAAAGGGCCAAATGGCCTACTCCTGTTCCTATTTTGTATGTTCCTATCTATGACTTAAAGTTTAATGGCACATCATGGGCGGGACTCTTCTCTGACCCGCCCCCGCCGGGTCGGAGAATCGCCGGGGATCGGCGTGAATTCCGCCCCCGCCGGCCTCCGAATTCTCCGACTCCGCAAAAGTCGCCAAGGCGTGAATCGCGCCACCGGCCATGGAGAATTGGGGGGGACCGGCGTGACACTATGGACCCTGGAGCTTCCCAAATTCTCCCGGCCGGATGGGCCGAAGTCCCGCTGCCGTGACCACGGGTCACACTGGAGTAAATTCAACCACCTATATAATGGCGTCAACCAGTGGCTGATGGGTGACGCCGGACAACGTGGAGGTAGGTCACGGCGTGGGGTGGCCGCAGGAGAAGTGACGGCGTGGCCGCAGTCGATGTGCAGGGGGGGGGGGCTGTGTGTGGGGGGGGGTGTATGTGTGTGTGTGTGGTGGGATGTGTAGGAGGGGAGTGATGGGGGTGTGAGAGGGTGGAGGCGGGGAGAGGGTGGGTGCCAGGGAGGGGGAGAGGGCGAGTGCTGGGGAGGGGGCGTGTGCTGGGTTAAAGGGGCGAGTGCCGGGGTGAGGGCGAGTGCCGGGGTGAGGGTGCGAGTGCCGGGGTGAGGGCGGGTGCTGGGGAGGGGGGAGAGGGCGAGTGCCACTGTGAGGGGGCGAGTGCCGGGGCGAGGGCGAGTGCCGGGGTGAGGCTGAGTGCTGGGATGAGGGGGAGTGCTGGGGTGAGGGGGAGTGCTGGGGTGAGGGAGCAAGTGCCAGGGGGTGAGGGGAGAGGGCGTGCTGGGGGGTGAGGGGAGAGGGCGAGTACCGGGGTGAGGGGAGAGGGTGAGTGCTGGGGTGAGCGGGCAAGGGCCGGGGTGAGGGGGCAAGTGCCGGGGAGGTGGCGAGTTCCAGGGTGAGTGGGCAAGTGTCGTGGTGAGGGGGCGAGTGCCAGGGTGAAAGGGCGAGTGCCGGGAAGGGGGCGAGTTCTGGGGTGAGGGCGAGTGCTTGGGTGGGGGGAGAGGACGAGTGCCGGGGTGAGGGCGTGAGTGCCGGGGCAAGGGGGCAGATGCCGGGGTGAGGGTGAGTGCCGGGGTGAATGGACGAGTACAGGGTGAGGGGCGAGTGCCGGGGTGAGGGGGCGAGTGCCGGGGAGGGGGTGAGTGCCGGGGAAGGGCGAGCCTGGTAGGGGGCGAGTTCCGGGGAGGGGGCGACTGCCGGGGAGGAGGTGAGTGCCGGGGAGGGGGCGAGTGCCGGGGAGGGGGGAGAGGGCGAGTGCCGGGGAGGGGCCGTGCTCGGGTGAGGGGGTGAGTGCCGGGAAGGAGGTGTGCTGGGGTGAGGGGCGTGTGCCGGGGTGAGGGCGAGTGCCGGTGTGAGGGCGAGTGCCGGGGTGAGGGGGCGTGTGCCGGGGTGAGGGGGTGAGCTCTGGGGAGGGGGCGTGTTCCAGGGTGAGGGGGCGAATGCCGGGGTGAGGGGGTGAGTGCCGGGAGGGGCGAGAGGGTGTGCCGGGAGTGGGGAGAGGGCGTGCCAGGGAGAGGGGAGAGGGCGAGTGCCGGCGAGGAGGCGTGCTAGGGTGAGGGGGTGAGTGCCAGGCAGGGGGCGAGTGCCTGTGAGGGGGCGAGTGCCGGGGAGGGGGCGAGTGACAGGGAGGGGGCGAGTTCCGGGGTGAGGGCGAGTGCTGGGGTGGGGGGAGAGGACGATGGCCGGGGTGAGGGCGTGAGTGCCGGGGCGAGGGGGCAGATGCCGGGGTGAGGGTGAGTGCCGGGGTGAATGGACGAGTACAGGGTGAGGGGCGAGTGCCGGGGTGAGGGGGCGAGTGCCGGGGAAGGGGTGTGCCGGCGAGGGGCGAGCCTGGTAGGGGGCGAGTTCCGGGGAGGGGGCGACTGCCGGGGAGGGGGTGAGTACTGGGGTGAGGGGCGAGTGCCGGGGTGAGGGGGCGACATCCGGGAGGGGGGAGAGTGCGAGTGCCGGGGTGAGAGGAGAGGGCGAGTGCCGAGGAGGAGGTGTATGCCGGGCAGAGGGTGAGTGGCGGGGAGGGGGGAGAGGGCGAGTGCCGGGGTGAGGGGAGAGGACGAGGGAGCTCGTCCGCCTGGCCAGGTGCCGGCTTCCAACAGACGCGACCATGCAGTCCATGGCACCTGGCTGCGGGGTTGGGGAGGGGAGGGTGGGGGGGGGGGAGGGGGGGGGGGGGGGGGGGGGGTTGGGGGGGTGCTGGGGGGGGGGGGGGGGTACGGGCAATGCTGACATGTTGTCGTTCCCCCCACCCTCTCGCCCTCTTGCAGGCTGTTATGTTTTCTGATCAGCCATTGGTGTTGGCCGCCATGGCAGCAGCCGCACTTCAACATGTTGCCCTGGGGGAGCAGGAGGAGGAGCGTGACAAGGAGGCGGCGGAGGCTACCGCAGAGGAGCACGTGGCAGCCGCCCAGGTTAGAGTGCCGCCCACCCGACAGGACGAGGAGGAGGAGGTGCACGAGGAGGATGAGGAGCACGATGAGGAGGAGGAGGGGGAGGAGGAGGTTGTGGTGCCACGGCGACGGAGACACCCAAGGAGGCCCATCTGTACCGGCCCAGCTCGCCGTACGGGGACCTCCGGATGAGCCGGGAAACCGTGGCACACATCTGCCAGATGATGGTGCACCTGGCACCGCGTGGCACTAGGGGACGACTCCCTCTCCCCATGTCCATCAAGGTTACGGTGGCCCTGAACTTTTATGCTACGGGGTCATTCCAGGCACCGAGTGGGGACCTGTCCGACATCTCGCAGACATCGGTGCACCGGTACATTCGAACAGTGACAGACGCCCGATATGCCATTGCAGACCGCTATATGCAGTTCCCTGTGGACCGCGCCAGCCAGGATGCCCGGGCAGTGGGCTTCGCTGCCGCGGCCAGGATGCCCATGGTCCAGGGGGCGATCGATGGGATGCACGTCACCATGGGGGGGGCAGCACGGTAGCATGGTGGTTAGCATAAATGCTTCACAGCTCCAGGGTCCCAGGTTCGGTTCCCGGCTGGGTCACTGTCTGTGTGGAGTCTGCACGTCCTCCCCCTGTCTGCGTGGGTTTTCTCCGGGCGCTCCGGTTTCCTCCCACAGTCCAAAGATGTGCGGGTTAGGTGGATTGGCCATGATAAATTGCCCGTAGTGTCCATAAAAGTAAGGTTAAGGGGGGGGTTGTTGGGTTACGGGTATGGGGTCGATACGTGGGTTTGAGTCGGGTGACCATTGCTCGGCACAACATCGAGGGCCGAAGGGCCTGTTCTGTGCTGTACTGTTCCATGTTCTATATTCTATGCGGCCACCTGCAGATAACAGGGCCGTGTTCACCAATAGGAAGGGGACCTATTCCATGAACATTCAGGTGGTCTGTGACCACGGC
Source organism: Scyliorhinus canicula (assembly GCF_902713615.1). NCBI lineage: Eukaryota > Metazoa > Chordata > Chondrichthyes > Carcharhiniformes > Scyliorhinidae > Scyliorhinus > Scyliorhinus canicula. The sequence goes on along the minus strand of NC_052158.1, from coordinate 57,065,207 downwards.
ATGATGATCCAGCACGTCTGCGCCCGGTATCCGGGCAGTGTTCATGACTCATACGTATTGGCACAGTCTTACATCCCCGGCATGTTCGAGGGACGCCCCCCCCAGCCCCCCCCCCCCCCCCCCCCCCCGTCTGAGGGGCTGGTTGCTGGGCGACAGGGGCTACCCGTTGCAGTCGTGGCTGATGACGCCTATACGGAGGCCACAGAGTAACACGGAGGACAGCTACAACGATGCCCGTGCAGCGACAAGGGGTGTGATAGAGAGGGGCTTTGGCGTGCTCAAAATGCGTTTCAGGTGCCTGGACTGCTCTGGAGGGGCCCTCCAGTACCAGCCAGATAGGGTTGGCCGCATCGTTGCGGTATGCTGTGTCCTGCACAACATAGCCCAGCAGAGGGGCGATGTGCCGCATGCAGAGGGGGAAGTGGAAGAGCAGCAGGATGAAGTGTAGTCCTCCCCAGATGGGGGCAATGGTCAGGACAGACGGGCTGGACATGGACGGGAGGCTGTCCACCGTTACCGGCTGGGCCAGCGGGCACGGGACAGGCTGATAGCCGCCCGGTTAACTGACTGGGGGGGTGGGAATTGCCAAGTATGGGCACAGACCGCACACCACAGCACCAGCCGACCACCCTCACCCACCCACCACCAACCACCCCCACTCCACCCACATGCACACCACCCCTCCATTGCACATCCACCTACGGCACAACGGGCCGGGCTCACACGGTCGCCGGTGGCAGCGTGTCTATTGCAGGCCATGAAAGATGATGACAACCCGTTCTGCGATGAACTCTACATCATTGGACAATGTCTGACCCATGGCCATCGTACCACCCTCCACCCAGACCATCCCTGCATGCAGTCGTCACACTGCAGCGCACGGTCCCGTCCTCTGCCCGGGGGGATGGAGAGAGCGACCCGAGGGGAGGGGGGCACACACTCACATGGGGCCGATGTAATACCACCTCTCACGCACACACTGGCGCTCAACGTACATGACACCCCCGCATGCATCGGACAGAGCACGAAGTCAGCTTCTGCAGGTGTGAGTGATTTTAATAACAAACAGTCAATACACGTGCCCCAGCCCCTTTAACTCATCTGTGCCCTGAACCTGTGGCAACTTACTCAGTGTCTAATTGTTTGGCCTTATGGGCCCTTTGACCACGTCGAGGTGGTTCCCCAGACGGTACAGGAGAACTGGAGGTAGACTCCTGTGGTTCGTGCCCTGTGACTCGGGATCCCTTTGGCGGCCGTTTCCTTGGGCGGCCCGGCCCAGATGGGCCAGGCTGTGGCTCGAGCGACTGGAATGGCGAGCTGCCAGCCTATCCTGCCCTCTGCCCACGAGATGCACCTGGGACGGTCGTGGGGGAGTCCGAGGTGCCGCGGTGTTCCGGGGCCACCCCTACAAGGGGATTCGGAACGGGCCCCAGCACCTCCTCCTCCCTCGGGGTGCCCGATGGCCCCTGGGCCTCTACATGGGTCGGGGATGCGAACGGACCGACCATCCGACGTCCCCCCAACACCTGGCACTGCCAGTCCTGGAGGCCCACCCTGGTATCAACAAGGGTCTGCAAGTTTGCAACCATGGAGCTCAGGCCATCTCTGTCTGTGTCCGGGCGACGACGGCCAGCACCTGGGCAATGGCGCTGATGCCCTCAGCGATGGCCTGAAGAGACTGGGCCACTGCCTGCTGAGACTGGGCCACTGACTGCTGAGACTGGGCCACTGCCTGCAGAGACTGGGCCATGGCAGCTGAGACTGGGCCACTGCCTGCTGAGACTGGGCCACTGCCTGCAGAGATAGGGCCATGGCAGCTGAGACTGGGCCACTGCCTGCAGAGACTGGGCCACTGCCTGCAGAGACTGGGCCACTGCCTGCAGAGACTGGGCCACTGCCTGCAGAGACTGGGCCACGGCGTTGAGCGCCTCTGCCATCTGCCGCTGGCTCTGGCTCATGGCTTCCTGTGAGAGGGCAGCCAGGTCCTGGGACACAGACGCCGCCTGCACGGAAAGCCCCAGGCCTTGCAAACTGCTCCCCACGTCTGACACCGTCGCACCCATTGCTTCCAACGCGGACGCCACCCGTGCGGTTTCAGCCTAGGTGGCACACATGACCGGCACCACTCCCAGCTCCTGGACGCGGGTGCACTCCTCCACCTGCGTCTGCAGCCGCCGCAACCCGACCGTCATCCCCCTCGATCGTCCCTGGTTCCGTAACTGCATCAGGTCTATGGGTGGCTGTTGTAACCCCAGGAACCCGGGACCCGTCTGGGCGGCAGGTGGTTGCTTGGGCCAGGATGCCCCCCGACCTCCCGGCCCCTCGGCTGCTCCTACCTCCACCTGCTGTACCGGTACGGCTGTGTTGTGCGCACCTGTGAGTGTACCAGAAGCCTCATCACTAAAGTGCGCAACCGAAGTGAGTGTCTCTGCGATGTTGGCGATAGCAGTGGCGTTGTGTCGTGAGCATCGCCCGACACAGAGTCCATGGTCCCCTTGGGTGGCGGTTCCTGTCCACCCGTCCCCTGTATGTCAATGTCCTCTGTGTCGGTGCCATGTGTATCGGTGTCCCAGGAAGGGCTGTCCTGGGTAGGGCTGTTCTGGGTAGGGGTGTCCTGGGTAAGGGTATTCTGGGTAGGGGTGTCCTGGGTAGGGGTGTCCTGGGTAGGGCTGTCCTGGGTAGGGCTGTCCTGGGTAAGGGTATTCTGGGTAGGGGTGTCCTGGGTAGGGGTGCCCTGGCTCGGCTTCGACGGGAGCCTATGGTTGCCTCCCTCGTCGCTGAGTGTCACACGCCTGCATCGCCACACTCGCACGAGAGGGGGGCATCGTCTCCCTGTTGCTCCGGGCTTGTCCCTGTCTCGTGGCAACGCTGGGGCATTGTGGGGGCGTCGCATGCCGGACTGGCCGGGTCTCTCCCTGTCTCGTGGTCGCCCTGGGACGTCATGGGGCGGTTCGGCATCCGCGGGGACGGGTGCCTCGACATTTGGGCCTGCAATACACAATACAGCATACATGGTTAGACACGCAGGGGGAGGGGGGATATGGGGGAGGGGAGGGGGATATGGGGGAGGGGGGTATGGCGGAGGGGGAATATTGGGGGGGGAATGGGGGCGGGCCATGGGGGTCACACTTGGTGGTGCACCCCCGACCTCTGCATCAGCAACTTCCCGGTCCTCGGGTCCGCCTGCCAGTTCCAGGGCCCTCTCCTCATGAACGGTGAGTGGTCTCTCATCAGCTGGGCCCCCTCTGGTCCTCTCACGCTCCCTGTTGTTGTATGCACGCTTCTCCTGTGGCGGGCGGGCGGGTGGTGGCAGGGATATGCATGCATGCCAGCGGTTGTGTGTATATTGGCAGAGGTGCGCAGCACATTAGGGTTAGGGTTATAGTTAGGGTTAGTTGCACCTGGGGGTGTGCCATGCATTGGGGGGGTGGGGTACTCACCCTGGCTGCCCTGACGAGGTCATTCACCTTCTTGTGGCACTGGGTGCCTGTCCTTGGTGTTACAGCCACATCGCTAATGGCCTCTGCCAGCTCCCTCCACGGGCGCCGGCTGAGGTTGGGACAAGTCGTGTCCGGGTTATAGGGCCTCCCTCCTCTGCTCGATTGCGTCCAGGAGCATATCGATGTCGCACTCCTGGAACCTCGGAGCTGCGAGGCGGGCGGCCATCTTGTCGGGTCTCCGGGGGGGGGCCTCTTTTGTGCTGTGACGCCGCGCATCCGCGGCGGGTGACGCTGTTTTTGGCGCCGGTTTCCGCCGATCGTACCGATTTTGGGAGAATCCCACCCCTTTATTGGGAAGACCAAATGTGGGTTTGTTTGTTGCTTTGGGGAATGGAGTTAAGGATAAACTCCCAAAGGGTTGTGAATCTATGGAAGTCGCTACCCCAGGGTATGGTGGATGCTGGGACAGTGAGTAAATTTAAGGAGGAGTTAGAAAGATTTTTAATTGGTCAAGGGTTGAAGGGTTGTAGAGAACGAGCAGGATGGTGAGGTTAAGGCCAGGGTGAGATCAACCATGATTAAATGGTGGTGAAGACTCAATGGGCCAAATGGCCTAATTCTGCTCTTGTATCTTCTGAACTTCCATTCACAAACAAGTCCACACACTTCCTCTTGCTTGCCGTTTTACTTCCCCACCCTGCTCCCACTCTGACCTTTCTGTCCACAGCCTATACAGTGTTCCAATGAAGCTCAACACAAGCTCAAGGAACAGCACCTTGTCTTTTCACTTGGCACTCGAGAGCCTTCTGAACTTAACATTGACTTCAACATCTTTAGATCATAACCTCTGTCTCAATTTCATTTCATGTTCCTTTGCTGGCTTAGTTTATCTCCCATTTCTCTCCTTGTCTTTACTTTGTATTCAGACACTTCATGACACTGCCATTCGCCCCCCCCCCCCTGGACACATTTTTTTTCTTTATTTGTCCCATTGCCATTCTCCTTAACCTTGCCCCATGAAACTTCTTGTCATTGAATCTCCCCTGTCCACCGCCCTATCACAGACCTTCCTTTTCGTTCTTCATCCCAATCTCCTCTCCCCAATCTTCACCCCTCTCCAATCTCCCCCCTAATCTCCCCTCCCCACAGTCTTCCTTTGCCAATCTCCACTCCTGCCCAATTGCCTCTCCCCATACTCCACTCCCCAATCTCCACTCCCATCCAATCTCCCCTCCCCAACCTCCCCTCCCCAACCTCTCCTCCCTTTCACTTGCTCAAGATCTATTATTTTGCCAACCACTCAGTTCTGATGAAAGGTCCCCGGAGAATCACTCACGTATCGCCCGCGCAGTCTATTCGGCGCGGGTCGCCATTGACAAAGCCCCCCCCCCCCCCCCCCCCCCCCCCCCCCCCCGAGATTCATTGAGGGTAACTGGCCGAGTTCCCGATGGTGTGGTTCTAACCACGCATCGGCCATCAGGAAATTTGGGTGGCGGCTGCGGACTCAGTCGACAGCCGCCCTAGTAGGGGGCAGGGGGGGATCCTTAACCCGGGGGGAGGGCCTCATGGATGGTGAGGCAAGCGATCAGGCGGCACCAATCTACAGGTGCGCTCGATCTCGGGGGGACCTACCTCTTCCATCATGGTGCGCGGTGCGAGTCCACCATGTCGCACTCCCGACCGGAAGTGCAGGGCCCCGCATTCGCAGCCAGAGCTGCGGGAAGCCGTAGTTCAAAAGCCCAGCAAGCCCCCTGCAGGTAGGAGAATCACTCTCGACTTTCTTAAGGAAAGTCTAGGTGAAACGTCATTGTTTTGACGCAGGCGTGTGGACATAGCCCCATTTTTGGAGAGTCCAGCCCCTTAACTCTGTTTCTCTTGTTGCAGATGCTGAGTATTTCCAACATTTTCTGTTTTTATCCCATGGAGCAAGATGGCTGCAAGAGGTTGAGTCTTCGGAGGGGAGAAAGAAGAACGGAGGAAGTTGGTGAAATTCTAAAGCTCACCACTCAGTAACTCTGTATGTAAAACAGATTAAAACAGAAACCCAACACTAACTCTTATTTTTACTTCTCTCAGGTTTGCACAACAGCATGGGCATCACAATGGCACAGTGGTTAGCACGGCTGCCTCATAGCACCAGGGACCCGGATTCATTTCCGGCCTTGGGTGATTGTGCGGAGTCTGCACATTCTCCTCCTGTCTGTGTGGGTTTCCTCTGGGTGCTCCGGTTTCCTCCCACAGTCCAAAGATGTGCATGTTAGGTGGATTTGCCATGCTAAATTGCTCTTTTCAAGTGCCGGTGTAGACTCGATGGGCTAAATGGCCTCCTTCTGCACTGTAAATTCTATGAAATCATTATTTTTCAGTTAATTGATTCTATCACATATTCTCACACACTCTGCCACATCTTGTATATAACAAAACAAACACTCCATTCGACTGTGACGACAGCTATAAGCTAACAAACAGATGTTAAAGACTTAACAGACATATAAACAGTGGCAGTGACACACTCCAGATGCACAGTGGATAGAAACTTCACAATTGTTCCAAGAAAATAGAAAATAAAAAAACAATATAGTCTGTTGTACTGTAAATCGATATTATCTAAACTTGATACATGATTCCTGATTATTAACCTGACATCAGTCATGTTAACCTTCCCAGGTGCTATCTAACTTTGAGGGTTTCAGATTGATCACTCAATTGAAAGACAATTAGTACTGTATTTTCAAAATATAACCAGGACAAAGGAAATGAAAACATGCATTTCAAACTTAGGTAGAGTCCGGTTAAACATCTATGTTCAAAAAGCTCCACAAGTTCCTGAATCCAGTAATAATCCCTCTTTCCTTTGCATACTTGTGGCAAATGCTCAGCCCATTGCCCAATAATTACCTTATAATCAACCTCTCTGAAAAATAATCAACATCACTGAAAAATTTAAAAAAAACAGAAAATTCTGGATAAACTCAACAGGTCTGGCAGCATCTGTGGAGAGAGAAACAAAGTGAATTTTTCGTGTCTGTATGATTCTTCTTCCGACTCGAAACATTAACTCTGTTGCTGTCCTCCCTGATGCTGCCAAACCTACTGAGTTTATCCAGTATTTTCTGTTTTTATACCAGCATCCATAGTATTTTGCTTTTATTTTAGTGTTTCATTCACTGAAAGGTAGATGACCTGGTCATTACCGCATTGCTGATTGTGTGGAGTTCGCTCTGTAAAACATGGCTGCCACAATTTCCCACAGTACAACATTGATTACACCTCATACATACTTCATTAGCAGTGAAGAGCTTTGAGATGCCATGAGGTCCTGAAAAAAGTGTATGAAGGCAAATCATTCATTGCTTGTTGGGACTATTGCTTACCAAAACACATTGCCGGAAGTTTCCAGCGCCCTCCCCCATTGTATGTTTTCCTGAGAGGGAGTCGGTTCACCACTGGCTGGCGGCCAGGTCTTCCAGTCCCGACAAAGTCCACAACATTTTGCATGGCTCGTCCTTCCTGCTGCCTGGGAACCCACTGGGAGGGGACGACTCCGGCGAGACTGGAAGACCCCGTCAGCAGGAAGGTCTGGAAAATCTGGGCTACTGGGTCATTTTCCAGAATTGGATTTTGCTTCTTCAGCCACATGGCAGTACGGTAGTTCTCCTCCGCAGCTGAAGTTTTAACCAACCAGTAAAAATAAGGGGCCTCACGGTAGCATGGTGGTTAGCATCAATGCTTCACAGCTCCAGGGTCCCAGGTTCGATTCCCGGCTGGGTCACTGTCTGTGTGGAGTCTGCACGTCCTCCCCGTGTGTGCGTGGGTTTCCTCCGGGTGCTCCGGTTTCCTCCCACAGTCCAAAGATGTGTGGGTTAGGTGGATTGGCCATGCTAAATTGTTCGTAGCGTAAGGTTAATGGGGGGGATTGTTGGGTTACGGGTATATGGGTTACGTGGGTTTAAGTAGGGTGATCATTGCTCGGCACAACATCGAGGGCCGAAGGGCCTGTTCTGTGCTGTACTGTTCTATAAACTTTGCAAAACACCACATTCAACAATTCATTACAACTAACACAGAGGGAAAATATCAGCAACTATGAGCTCCATTCTGCTACTCTGTCCTGGCAAGACAGAGCAAAGAGCCTGCAGCATCTCCCAATGATTTCCTTTAATGAAACCCAATCTACTAATACCTTTTGGCTTATACAGTGCAATTGTTTTCAAGGACTGGAATAGAACTCTTTCATCTGATATCATTCCATGATGATAACAGTATTATGGCAGCAGCTTTATATCTGACCACGGCTGTTAAACCTCAGACAATGAGGTCAAAGAAATTCTGGAGCTACACTGAGTAAAAATTGCCCTTTGGTTCCCATAAGAACTGAGTAATGAAGAACACTTCTGTTTTCTATGACCTATGAGTGGAATGAATTGATTCATGTCACAATAAAAATGCTCAACTCTCCTTTCATTCCAAGAAAAATAAAGTGAAGAAGTTTTCCAGGACCGTGTCACGGGACTCAGATCGGTTCATGAATTCATTTCCTCTCTCCTGGAAATTGATATTACATCATAGAAAAAACATTTAAAAAAAAAAAATCGACCATGTAATTTTAACATGAATTGTCCTTCTGATACAGCAGCTAATCTTAGCTATGCTGCTTCACGCTTTTTCTATTCACTGACTGTGAGTTGTATCCGGTCTGAATATTTCTACGATTAAAGTTACTGCTCATATGCCAATAGCGCAGTACACAAGCCCATTGTGGCAGGAATAAATTACTTAGCTGCTGGGGCCGAGTGTGACATATCCAGGTTTGATAATTATTAGGTTGTAATGTAGGTATTGAGGAGGACAAAAAGAAGCTGGAGAGAGATATAAGCAGGGTGGGTCAAGAACATGGCAAATGGAATGTGATGTGGCAAAATGTTATCCACTTTGGTAGGAAAAGTAAGAAAACTTATATTTTTGAATGGTGAGAGACTGGGATATGTTTGTATTCAAAGGGGTCTCTGGTTGTTAGAGGATGGAAGATGTGTGTTTAAGTGAGCATAGGGCAGCGCAGTAGCCTTGTGGATAGCACAATTGCTTCACAGCGCCAGGGTCCCAGGTTCGATTCCAGCTTGGGTCACTGTCTGTGTGGAGTCTGCACATCCTCCCCGTGTGTGCGTGGGTTTCCTCCGGGTGCTCCGGTTTCCCCCCACAGTCCAAAGATGTGCAGGTTAGGTGGATTGGCCATGATTGGCCCTTAGTGTCCAAAATTGCCCTTAGTGTTGGGTGGGGTTACTGGGTTATGGTGGAGGTGTTGACCTTGGGTAGGGTGCTCTTTCCAAGAGCCGGTGCAGACTCGATGGGCCGAATGGCCTCATTCTGCACTGCAAATTCTATGATATTGAGCCACTGGTACTCTGCTAGGGTAACGTTAGCAACCGGATTGATTATTTCAGAATATGAAATGAAAATCGCTTATTGTCACGAGTAGGCTTCAATTAAGTTACTGTGAAAAGCCCCTAGTCGCCACATTCCGGCGCCTGTCCGGGGAGGCTGGTACGGGAATAGGTATCTGGAATGCAATCATTCACTGAAACCCCTTTGAAATGCGGTATTCAGTGCTACGGTGGCATCAGTCTGAGATTCCACTGGAACACGCAGAGAGTTGATGATGGAAACATTTGTCCTGGAATAGAAGATGCGGCATTGGGCCTTGGATTTTGTGTCTGGTGGGCCCCACAAAAGTGCATTAATGAATGTAACCATTCTGGAAAGTAGTGGATCCAAGCTCTGTACAAATCCTGTGTCATGTTCATGCCAAACTCCTTCATGCTGCTCAGCATTGAGTGTAGATTTTCTGGCAAGCTTCCTGAATCTGATTATGTATAACGATCAGCTTGCTTTTGCCACCTGGTCCAGCAAAGATCTCACCAGAGTTCTCTGCAGCAGTATATGAGGTCATGAGTTAGCAAGCTAACATTTTCTCTATCCTTTCTCCTCTGTTCTGGCTCCTGCACACTTTCACTCAGTGTATCACCATGTGCAGGTCGCTGCTCTATCCTAATCTGTAGAGTATACACAATGTCAGCATCTGAGCTGCTGCCTGTGGGTGTAAGATCGAGTTGGCAATGTCTCCTCAACTTCAGTGTCTTCTTTCCTCTTCCTTCACTGATTGGGTACATTCCAGTTCGCGAGTATCTGAAATCAGAAAGGGTCAACTGTCTTCTTTCCTCTTCCTCCACTGATTGGGTACATTCCAGTTCACGAGGATCAGAAATCAGAAAGGGTCAACTGTCTTCTTTCCTCTTCCTCCACATTGGGTATATTCCAGTTCGCGAGGATCTGAAATCAGAAAGGGTCAAGTGTTGGGCTGTGGTGAGGGAGAGTGGAGAAAGGGAAATCACACCACCTGCAGAAGAGGTTGTGGGTGAGGTGAATGTGGGGGTGTGGAGGGGAGGAATTGGGTATGTGTATATTCTTATCTTCACTGGCTTCAACCCTGCTAATGGCCACAGCCTCAGCAATACCATTTCCCTTCATGGTCAGCACTGTCTCCTCCATGAGTGTTAATGTGCTTGTCCACCTCAAGTTCTTTGCTGTTGTGTTCCACCTTCTCCTGAAAGCAAGCGGGAGTGTGTCAGTGAATTTCCTGCAAGATGTTTGAGAAATGTGGCTGCTGTGGTTGAATAGCTGGGAAGTGTGCGAAGGAGAGGTGAAGAATGGGAATCTTAGGGTGAGATACGGCCAATTGCTGAGAGACGAATAATAAATTTTGACATAGCCAGTGATGCCCACATCCCATGAATTAATAAAAAGTACCTTATCACTGAGTTACCGAGGGATTAAAAGATGGAAGGTGGTGACTTCCCTGATTATTTATACTGATTTGCACTCATTCTACAGCAGTACCTATGTTCCAGCAATGCAATTCTTAGGAAATTTGGACACAAGTTGCCGTCAACAAGATCAATTAATTGCCTGAGTTGCGACAACAGATCAATGGATGCGCTGTATTGTAGTGAATCCTGACGGACACTACTTGAAACAGATTCAGAAGTGACCTTTCCTATTCCCCACAAATGTAATTTGCGTTCAGGTGCCCTTACTATATGTTACACAGAGGTTTCACTGTATTCTGCAGGATGTTGTAAGATATTGACACATGTATTCTCTAGAGTTCATTGTCTTGTATTGCTGCTGATTACAATGTGTACTGCAACAAAAGAGCCATCTTCCTCATAGACAAAGAATGATGATCAGAATCAGTGATCCATCCAGAATGTACCTCCATACATCCAGTGGTTAGTTGAGATTTGAATTAGCCGTAGTTCAAAAGATCCATGGTGTCCCAATTGATCACCCACTCTATGTAATTGTGGATAAAGGCTGCTGCACTATTGATGTGCTTTTAGACTAGTGAATTGTATGGAGATGATAATGTGCTGACTGGCGTCTATAGCACATTGAGCAAGAATGAATTATAAAGCAGATGCTCATGTCTTTTGTTTCTTTGCTTGTCCCATTATCAATATAAATTGACCCTGCACCACCCAAATCTTTTGTCATTCAATCCCTCCTGTTTGAGGGATTATCCTATCACAAACCTTCCTTTTGTATGCTTTTCCCACTCTTCTCTCTCTGTTTCACTTACGTAAAGCCGATCGTATTTCTAACTTCTCCCAGTTCCGATGGAAGGTCACCGACCTGAAACATTCTCCAATCCAGCCCATGGTAGGTATGGTGGCGGGCGGAAGTGGAGAATTTAATGGAGGCAAAAATTTGCAAACCTGCCAGCGTAGGAAAGAGTTAGCAATTCTCCCGCTGGCAGGGTAATGACTATTATCCTGCTGCCCAGTATTACAAACGCCATTTACATTCAATAAAATCTCATCTCCTCACACCTTCCAATCTTATGTCGAGACAATGGGAAATTATGTCGATCTCCACCCCGTTTGAAATTGAGTGGTGCGCACAAATCGGACTCAGTTCAATCGTGAACTTCAGCGTGAGTGCAACATACAACATACAATGCCAACCTGCCATAGAGCTGTGCTGGTCTTGTTGCGATGAAGACCATTCTGCTGGGGCTGTAGGCCTGCTCCTGCTCTTTGTTGACATTGTCCAGAAGGACAGCACTGTGTTGACATAATGATGCAGGCTTCCACTTTAAGACATTGATCAGGGTTGGGGATTGCAGGGGTCTTCTGCTCCCGGTGACTGACCATTGTCTATAGGGACACCACCGTGTTGTGGTACTCAGGCAGAACTCCATTTTACAAACAAGCAGTTTGACCAGGAAAGGCTGGGGATGAAGAACACAAGGGGGCAAAAGGGAGGGAGGGCTATGGGTGCGGAAAAGGGGGCATGATGCAAAACAGAGGGGCAAGGAGGTGGATGAGGGAAATAGAAAGCAGAGGGAAGATTGAGGGATGGAAAACTGGAGTCAAACGAGGATACATGAATCTCTGTCAAAGGCTGCCACATTTTTGCGGGAAGGGGAGTCCTCGAAGCACCACCCCTGCCCTTGCTGCCAATCACCTACACCAGCTAACCCATGAACCTCCTGCTTCACTCACCTCTGACCTGGGTCAGTCTGCGGGCTCAGTTCCTGGGCTCAGGTGGCTGTTCAAAAGAGTCACCAGTGACTCTCAGTAGTCAGGACTTTGGCCCACAGGGTCCTGATTATATGGATAGTTTTGCTGCTAGCCTCTCAACTGCCTGATTAGCACATGCTACCGGTGGGCCTTCCTGGATAGAGATAACAATGGTGGCAAAGCCCCCGTTGCTGGTGCAATATTCCACACACAATTTGCTGTACAGTCTTTATACATATTGCTAGCCATCTGCTGCTCTTCTGACTGATCATTTCCGCTGAATTTCAGAGGAGCCGCAGGTGATTAGATTCAGATGCAGGGAATCCTGTGGGGAGTAACTCACCTCCTGACTCCCCAAAGACTGTCCACCCTGTATAAGGCGTAGGTCAAGAGTGTGATGGAATCCTCTCCTCTGGCCTGGATGCTTACAGGTCCGACAGAACTCGAGAAGCTCAACACCATCCTGGAAAAAGGAGCCCATTTCATTGGCACCCCTACCATCGCAATAAACATTCACTCCTTCCTCCACTGATGCACAATGGCACAATCTACAAGATGCACTGCAGCAACTTGGGCAGCACGGTAGAACAAGTGGATAGCACTGTGGCTTCACAACGCCAGGGTCCCAGGTTCGATTCCCCGCTGGGTCACTGTCTGTGTGGAGTCTGCATGTTCTCCCCGCGTCTGCATGGGTTTCCTCCGGGTGCTCCGGTTTCCTCCCACAGTCCAATGATGTGCAGGTTAGGTGGATTGGCCATGCTAAATTGTCCTTAGTGACCAAAAAGGTTCGGGGGGGGGTTATTGGGTTACGGGGATAGGGTGGAAGTGAGGGCTTAAGTGGGTCGGTGCAGACTCGATGGGCCAAATGGCCTCCTTCTGCACTGTATGTTGTATGTATATCTCTGGAACTCGCCAAGGCTCCTTCACTGGCACCTTCCAAACCTCCAACACCTGGAAGGACAAGCTCAGCATAGGAACACCACTATCTGCAAGATCCCCTCCAAGTCACACAAAAAGACAGACAGCTACAAGGACAGGGTGGGTATAGAGGGATATGGGCTAAATGCGGGCAAGTGGGACTAGCTTAGTGATAGAAACTGGGCGGCATGGACAAGCTGGGCTGAAGGGCCTGTTTCCATGCTCCATGCTCCATGCTCCATCAATGACTCTAACATCCCGACTTGAAAATATATCACCATTCCTTCACTGTCTGGGTCAAAATCTTGGAACGCCCTTCCTAACAGCACTCTGGATATACCTACATCACATGGGCAGCAGGGGTTCTAAGCAGTGGATGCACAATAAATGCTGACCTAGCCAGTGACACCCACATCCTGTGTAAGAATAAAATAATTTTCCGCTGTTAGTTCAAATATTATTTTATTCAGAGGGGACCTAGCATGTTTATAAAGTCAACTAAGAGTGCTGCTAAGACTTGTAGCTCTAATGTGCTACATGATTATACAGAACAGGAAAGTTCTCGTTAAATCCTTGCTGTGCACAGTGATTCCTGCTCCTGACTACTTGGCATTCTCTCCATCTGAAACATTTGATGAGGTGTTGAGAGACGGGCAGCTTGGCTTGGTTGGTGTGTGTGTCCTGTGGCCAGTAGAAAACCCTGAAAATACACTTCAAAATAGTAATGAACCCGAAACATTAATTCTGTTCCTCACTCTACAGATGCTGCCTCACAAGCTAAGTATAGCCCGCATTTTCTCCATATATTTCACTTTCCAGGACCCACAGTTTTGTGCCAACACTTGCAGATTGGCCTCAAAGAATGCCGCTTGAATGAGAGCTGTCCGTGTCTGTGGAACTGTATCCCACTGTGAGTGGGGACATCTGCAAGTGTCCCTCCAAGTCACATGTCATCCTCTAGAAAAACAGCAGAAATGGGGGGGGGGGAAATAATCTGCTACAGTCAACAAGGGGAAAGAACAGTGCTTTGCCTTTTTCAAATATGCACTGGACAGGTGAGTTTGCCTCAAATTCATAATCACAGGTCGAACAGAAAAGGCAATGGTAACAAGTGAAGTCTTTCAGGGATGATGGATTAAATGAAGCAGTAAAGAACTATTATTAACCATTCTACTTATCAGCTACTTCAGTCCTACATCAATTGAAGTGTTTCTTCGTGACTGGTCACATGACAATCACTGATTAGATTAAAGGATCCAAATGCACAGACTTCCTCAAACTGCTGTTAATATAACTTCACCTCAAGGAGCCCTTTGTGCTCAATTTGAAAAGGGTACAATGACGATAACCTTCCAAACCTATCTAATGACAGGGCAGTGATCTTTTGTAATTCAGGGCAATGTCATTTGAGCATGACATCCTCATCCTCATATTGGAATAAATGAGAGGGGAATCTCTGATGCGAGGGTCCTACATTGTGTGGTTCTGAATTAAATTGTAGCATTATTAGACAGGTCAAGCAAGTTACATTCCTAGACATTCAACTTCTGTGCTATAGCAATCAAGCATAAAATGAGGTCTGCACTTTGTGATTTTGCTCATTTAAAGAGACAGTATCCCCTTTGTTGGCATGCATAAGATTCCCTTCAACATTAATCAAACTCACCTCAATGTTCAAAGCATTTCAGCTTTGGAAAGCAATAGGCTCTTCTGTTCCTCAGTATACTGTAGACTTTCCCATGATATAAACCATACTATTCTGAGCCAAGGTTTTGTGGTGATGTTATATTTCTTTGTTGCCACAAAGAGAAAAAGTATGGAGGCGCCCACACTCTGGATTCTTGCAACAACACGATGAGGGGTTTATTAATGGTATTGCTCATAGAATCAAGATGGTGATCTGTGTAAAGCCCACGCGCACGTCACTACACATCACGTGACACAGAACCAGCAAGAATTTATTCCCAGGTACATAACATCCCTCCTTCTTTACATCATTAGTGCAACAACAACTAACATTTATACAACATATACCCAGACTTTATTTCTATACATATGTACAGTGCAAGAAGACATTCTCTGTGGTGGATATCTATTCTTTTTTGGTAGAATTCAACGTTGTTGATCTATGCTACTTGAGACCTCAGAAGTGCCCTCATTCCTTTCTATAGATGGTACTTCATAAGTAGTTATTTCAGTACCTGCCGACATAGGAATGGAAAAGTTCTCAGAGACGGAATCTGAACTCATCACTGTTTCTGTTCTCCATTACAAAGTATAGCTCTCCAGATCTTCTACAGGTAGAACTTGTTGAGAAATTTCTGCAAACTCACTTTGTGCAGCAAGTAACTGATCAGCATAACATTGCCAAACTCTTCCATCATCTGTCTGTATAGTTTATGATATTTGGCCTGGCTCTGCTAGAATCATAGCTGGTACCCAATTCTCATTGGTGGTGTAACTTCTAGCCAGAACTCTTTCTCCCTCTCGTTGAATACTTGTTTTTTGAGATTTTCTCCCTCTGAGAAATTTGTGCTTGTTGTCATGTGACGATCTCTGAAGTATCAGGTGAAGTTAACAAGTAAAATTGTAGTTCCCTCTTGAACAACAGCAATGCCGGTGAACTTAGCGTGCTAGCATGTACTGTGTTCCGGTCAGATATCCAGTGTTCCAGTCCAAAGATGTGCAGGTTAGGTGGATTGGCCATGCTAAATTGCCCGTAGTGTCCTAATAAAGTAAGGTTAAGGGGGGGTTATTGGGTTACGGGTATAGGGTGGTTACGTGGGTTTGAGTAGGGTGATCATGGCTCGGCACAACATCGAGGGCTGAAGGGCCTGTTCTGTGCTGTACTGTTCTATGTTCTATGTTCTATATCAGTGGCAGGATTCTCCGATCCCGCGCCGGGTCAGAGAATCGCCGGGTGGGGGTGCAAATCCCACGACACCGCCCAGCGCCGGGCCACCGATTCTCTGGTCACCAGAGAATCGGTGCCAATGGCACCGGCGCAGTCGCCACGGCACCGGTCGGGGTCCAGTAAACACGGCCCCACTGGCGATTCTCCACGCTCGACAGGCCGACTTCCCGCCGAGTTCAGCCGGTGTCATTCGCATGTGGTCCGACCCGGTGTTACCCTCGCCGTTCTGGCTACGGGGGCCGTCCTGGTTTGGGGGGGGGATCCGAATCTGGGGGGGTCTCCACGGTAGCCAGGCCTGCAATCGGGGGCTACCAATCGACAAGCGGGCTAATTCCAGGGGGGCTATGTTCCTCCGCGCCGGACCCCTGTAGGGCTCTGCCATGTTGCCCGGGGGCCGGTGCGGAGACGGCAACCCATGTGCATGCGTGGACCCGCGCCAGTCATGCTGCCACCCGTATCGGCAGCTGGAGCTGCGTGAATTTCTCCAGTGGCGTGCTGGCCCCCTGTGCGGTGCAGGATCGCTGCTCCTAGCGGCTAGATGACGCCATTGTAAAATGCTCCAGCGTTTATGACGGCGTCAACACTTAGAACATAGAACATAGAACATAGAACAGTACAGTACAGAACAGGCCCTTCGGCCCTCGATGTTGTGCCGAGCAATGATCACCCCACTCCAACCCACGTATCCACCCTATACCCGTAACCCAACAACCCCCCCCCTTAACCTTACTTTTTCGGACACTTCGGGCAATTTAGCATGGCCAATCCACCTAACCCGCGCATCTTTGGACTGTGGGAGGAAACCGGAGCACCCGGAGGAAACCCACGCACACACGGGGAGGACGTGCAGACTCCGCACAGACAGTGACCCAGCCGGGAATCGAACCTGGGACCCTGGAGCTGTGAAGCATTTATGCTAACCACCATGCTACCGTGCTGCCCCATTATCTTAGTCCCATTATCGGAGAATCCGGCCAATCAAATTTGTTTACTCTTCTTGCTAATGCCCCTTTGATAGAATATTTTAACTATTGCACAAAATGTTTCCTCTCAAGTAGCCCTCAAACACCTTCACAGTAAACTGCGTAACATCATCACTGACAATTTGCTCCGGTGTTCCAAATCTTGTGAATATTTTGTCTAGTTTTTCAATAGTCTGCTCACTCGTCATTGACTTTATTATCAACTTCTGACCATTTTAACTGCGCATCTACAATAATGAAGAACATGTAACCCTCCACTGGACTCGGATAATTGATGTGTATTCTCTGCCATGACTGAGTCAGTGGAGAGTTCCTTAGTTTTGCACAAGATTGGCATTGCCCAACTTTCTCTTCAATTTGAGTGTCAAATCTTGGCCACCAAATGTAATTGTGTGCCAATGTTTCAGTGTTGCCATGCCCCTCGCCAAGCTGTTCCAGGACAGCTACAACACGGGCATCTACTCGGCAATGTAGAAAATTGCCCAGGTGTGTCTTGTAGACAAGTAACGCGACAAATTCAACCCAGCCAATTACAATCCTAGCAGTCTACTCTCTATCATCAGCAAAGTCATGGAAGGAGTCATCAACAAGGAGTCAAGCGGCACATTCAACAATAACCTTCTCATGGATGTTCAGTTTGGGTTCTGCCAGGGTCATTCAGCTCCTGACCTAATTCCATCCTTGGTACAAAGATGGAAAAATGAGCTGAATGCAAGAAGTGGTGAGAGTGACTGCACTTGACATCAAAGCAGCATTTCACTGAGTATGGCACCAAAGAGCCCTAATTAAACTGGAGTCAATGGAAACAGGGATAAAACTCTCTGCTGGTTGGTGTCATACCTGGCACAAAGGAAGATGGTTGTGGTGCTTGGAGGTCAATCATCTCAGCTCCAGGTCATCACTGCAGGAGTTCCTCAGGATAGTGCCCCAGGCCCAACCACCTTCAGCTGCTTCATTAATCTCCATCATAAGGTCAGATGTGGGGATGTTTGCGGATGACTGCACAATGTTCAGCACTTTCATGACTCCTCATATAATGAAGCAGCCCATGTCCAAACGCAGCAAGATCTGGACAATATCCAGGCTTGGGCTGACAAGTGGCAAGTTACAGTGGCACTACACAAGTGCTAGGCAATGACCATCTCCTACAAGAGAGGATCTAACCATTGTCCCTTCATATTCAATGGCATCAGTATCGCTGAAACCCCCACATTCAACAACCTGGAGGTTACCATTGATCAGAAACTGAACTGGACTAACAATATTAATACTGTGGCTACCAGGGTAGATCAAAGGCTAAGAATCCTACCATGAGTAATTCACCTCCTGACTCCCCCAAAAGCCTGTCCACCGTCTACAAGGCAGAAGTCAGGAGTATAATGGAATACTCTCCACTTGCCTGGATGAGTGCAGCTCCAACAACACTCCAGAAGCTCAACACCATCATTAGTGAGGATAGTGAGGAGGGCTGTTGTCGGCTTCAAAGAGACATAGATAGAATGCAGAGCTGGGCTGAGAAGTGGCAGATGGAGTTTAACCCTGACAAGTGTGAGGTTGTCCATTTTGGAAGGACAAATCTGAATGCGGAATACAGGGTTAATGGTAGGGTTCTTGGCAATGTGGAGGAGCAGAGAGATCTTGGGGTCTATGTTCATTGTTCTTTGAAAGTTGCCACTCAAGTGGATAGAGCTGTGAAGAAGGCCTATGGTGTGCTAGCGTTCATTAGCAGAGGGATTGAATTTAAGAGCCGTGAGGTGATGATGCAGCTGTACAAAACCTTGGTCAGGCCACATTTGGAGTACTGTGTGCAGTTCTGGTCACCTCATTTTAGGAAGGATGTGGAAGCTTTGGAAAAGGTGCAGAGGAGATTTACCAGGATGTTGCCTGGAATGGAGAGTAGGTCATACGAGGAAAGATTGAGGGTGCTGGGCCTTTTCTCATTGGAACGGAGAAGGATGAGGGGCGACTTGATAGAGGTTTATAAGATGATCAGGGGAATAGATAGAGTAGACAGTCAGAGACTTTTTCCCCGGGTGGAACACACCATTACAAGGGGATATAAATTTAAGATAAATGGTGGAAGATATAGAGGGGATGTCAGAGGTAGGTTCTTTACCCAGAGAGTAGTGGGGGCATGGAATGCACTGCCTGTGGTAGTAGTTGAGTCGGAAAATTTATGGACCTTCAAGCGGCTATTGGATAGGTACTTGGATTAGGGTAGAATAAGGGAGTGTAGGTTAACTTCTTAAGGGCAGCACGGTAGCATTGTGGATAGCACAATTGCTTCACAGCTCCAGGGTCCCAAGTTCGATTTCGACTTGGGTCACTGTCTGTGTGGAGTCTGCACATCCTCCCCGTGACTGCGTGGGTTTCCTCCGGGTACTCCGGTTTCCTCCCACAGTCCAAAGATGTGCAGGTTGGGTGGATTGGCCATGACAAATTGTCCAAAATTCTATGATTAACCTAGGACAAAAGTTCGGCGCAACATTGTGGGCCGAAGGGCCTGTTCTGTGCTGTATTTCTCTATACTCTATACTCTAATTTCTCAGCCTTTTGGCTAAGATGAGCATGGGATCAGGTGCAATGCCTGGATCTGGTGTATCTCTCTTGTGGAGACCATGAATTGGATTCAATTTGAATTGATTTTTGGAGCAGGCAAGGAGCTGGATTAAGGGTTTGCCCCTGTCAACACTGAGCCCTAGCTTTGTAACTCTAATAAAGTAATGGATAAATGAAAAAAACAACACCTCCAGGACAAAGCAGCCCGCTTGATTGCTCCCCCTTCCACAAACATTCAAATCCTCCACCACCGATGAACAGTAGCTGCCTTGTGTACCATCTACAAAATGCACTGCAGTATCTCACCAAGGTTCCTTAAACAGCACCTTCCACACCCACAATTGCTACCATCTAGATGGACAAGAGCAGCAGATACCTGGGACCCCACCACCTGGAGGTTTCCCGCCAAGTCACTCACCACCCTGACTTGGAAACAAATCGCAGCTCCATCACTGTTGCTGGAGAAAAGTCCTGGACCTTCCTCGCTAACAGCACAGTGGGTATACCCACACCTCAGGGATTCAGTGGTTCAAGAGCGCAACTCACCCCAACCTTCTGAAGGGCAAGTAGGCAATAAATGCTGGCCTCCCCAGCGATGCCCACATCCCATAAATGAATAAAAAGAAAAATAATTCCTTTATCTTTATTACACTAGGATGTCTCTCAGGCAGTTGATCAATAATAATCTTTAATTGTGTCACAAATAGGCTAACATTAACACTGCAATGTAGTTACTGTGAAAATCCCCTCATCGCCACACTCCAGCGCCTGTTTGGGTACACTGAGGGAGAATTCAGAATGTCCAATTCACCTAACAAGCAAGTTTTTCGGGACTTGGAGGAAAACGGAATGCCCGGAAGAAACCCACGCAGACACGAGGAGAATATGCAGACTCCGCACAAACAGTGATCCAAGTCGGGAATTGAACCCAGATCCCTGGTGCTGTGAAACAACAATACTAATGACTATGCCCACATGCTGCCCCAAAGACTCTATTGTGCAAGCATGGAGAAATAATCACACAGATTTCCCGCAATAGAACGCCATTCTGTACTGTCAACTCAAGTCTTTGTGTGATGTAGGGCGTGAGCTCTGGATTTTTCTTGTGAACATTTGTCAGCGTTACTTTATGGACCAATTCCATCATCTTTCCCATTACTGGATCAGTTCTTGCATATCTTTGAACTTGTGATGAAGTCACAGTTACACAATCTACGATGGAGGAACACAAAATATTGATGTAATTTTTGGGTCCTGCTGGACTTGTAACAACAATCGTGATAAAGCTTCAGCATTTGTATGCTGCTCAGACTTGCCATACTGGATATTTGCCATGATGTGGCGGGACGGTGGCACAGCACTGCTGCCTCACATTTCCAGGGTCCTGAGTTCAATGTTGGCCTCGGCTGACTGTCTGTGTGGTGTTTGCACTTTCTCCCTGTGTTTGCATGGGTTTCCTCCAGGTGTTCCGGTTTCCTCCCACAGTCCAAAGATGATTGGATTGGACACGCTAAATTGCTGCTTAGTGTCCAAAAGGTTAAATGGGGTTACTGGGTTACGGGGATAGGATGGAGACATGGGCTTAAGTAGGGTGCTCTTTTCATGAGTCTGTGCAGACTTGATGGACCGAATGGCCTCCTTCTGCACTGTAAATTCTGTGATTCTAAGTGTGCGTTGACAATATCAATGACGATCTTTGCAATTTACTAGCTGCCAAAGAAGGTGTACATTTAAACAGCCCGAAGATTGTAGTCAAGGGTCGACGATTTGTCAAAAGAGGAAAATTACACCCATAAAGGTAATAGTTGAACCTTCTTACACCAAACATTATGTTCAAAGCTTCTTTTTCCAGCTGAGCCTAATTCATTTCTGTGCTAGTAAGTGTGTGAAGCAAATGCTCTCGATCATTCCTCCCCTGAAGGCATAATGTGCGAGATGACTGCACCAACCCCGGAGAGTGAGTCATTGCAAGCTAATTGCAACTTCATCTTGAGATTATAATGAACCAACAGCTCTGACTCCAGTAAAGCTTCTTTCACTTCATTGCAAGTATTTTCATATTCTTCTGACCAGTGTCATGCCCGTTTGACACACAGCAACATGTTTTCAATTGTTTTGCTAAATTCGGCACGATTTTACCGTAATAATTGATCAATCCTAAAATGTCCTTAATTGTGTCATGTGGTGCTTCTCAGATTGCTGACATTTTCTTTGGTTGTTGTGTAATCCATTTTTGCTGATGATATGACCAAGTTAATTTATGGTTGACTTGAAAAAATTGCACTTTTCCTTCTTAATTCTCAAGTTGTGGTTCTGTAAACACTTCGGTGCAGCTTCCAAATTCTCCAAGTGTTCCTGTTTCTGTTCACTTGAACTGGTGATAACATTGCACTCCATTCAACCCACTTCGAATTTTATCCATGGATCTTGAAAAAGAACAGACGCAGATGTTATTCCAAAAATAAGTCTTCTGTAATGAAACAGACCTTTGTGTGTTACGATGATGAGGAGTGGCTGTGACTCGGAGTGCCATTCATCTGCATATATACCTGTGAAAGAGCAATTTCACTGAATTTCTGTCCTCAGTCCAGCAAACAAGTTTTCAATCAATGGATAATAATCTATGCATGAAACTGGGTTCAGAGCAGTTTTAAAATCTTCAAAAATTCTCACTGAGCCAACACATTTTATTACAGGATTGATTGGTGTCACCCAATCACTTGTAGTATCAGGTTCAATGACTCCAGTCCTAACTAATCTTTCTGGTTCTTCTTCATCTTGATGGTGCATTGTGCAGTTCTCGCTTTGAGATATTTGCATGCGCTGTCTGACTTGATTTTTAGGTGCAGCTCAACTCCAGTCATAGAGCCTAGTGAATCTTTGAACACCTTCTCATACTTCTGCAGAGGTTATTGCAAATTGCTCTTTGAAACTACTAATTGATTGACTGTTTCCCATTTAAGCCTAATCTTAGCTAACCATCCATGCCAAATAGAACAGGAAGGTTCCCATGGACGTGAAGAGGAAATTTCTTCATCCGCCCATTTGCTTCTATTTGCACCATACTGAATTCTTTTAATGATACAACCTATTCATGGTAGGTCCTGAAGATCACATTTGATGATTTTAAATCTGATGCTTCAGTTTTATATGATAAATTGTCTCAGATATCTGCATATCCACTTCCATTTTAATTTCATTACATTCAGGGTTTGGATATGCCCAAAGACATTGTTGATCGCCCTGCATTGACATGACACCTGGCTTAAGCTCTTGCTGGAGCTCAGTTTTGCTGTCTTTTAAGTCATCATGTGTTTCATGCGCTAATTTGTAGACACAACTAGATTGTTTACTTGTGTTGTTCTTTAACCTTCTTGATACAGGAGAAGCTTCTGAGCCCAACACACTTTGGCCATGTGGCCCGTCTTACCACAGTCCTTGCATATATTTGATTTACTCCAGGATTCTTCCGCTGAGTGTCCAACCTGTGCACAATGGTTACATGTTTGCACCTTTTCGGCCGCATTCCATGAGATATTCATTTTGTGGAGCTTTGCTCCAGCCTCTATTTTCAAGCTTCTCTAATTACAAGTTCCATAGGTCTGGCAACTTCCACAGCATCTTTCAGATTAAATTGCTTAAATTAAGCAGCTTCCTCTGAATTCCTTCACTGCATAACCTACAAACCAGTCTCTCTCAAAGAGTAACATCAGGTATTGTTCCAAATTCACAATATCTATCTCATCTTCTTACCAATGCAATAAAAACTGTAAAAAGGTTTTGTTGACCCTCACTGGTCTCTGCCTCAGTGAGGTAATGTGATGTCTGACATAATAACACTCTGAGTCAAATATGCAAGTAAATCTTTCTTTATTGCTAACGCTTAATCACACACAGTTACATATAATTGCTTGCTGGCTTTAAGACTCACTACTCAAAGCATAAATAAGATGCTACCCCTTCACGGCTTGGCCAGGCGCTTGATCGGCGATTGTCTCTGTTCGCTGAGCCAGGCTCAGGTTCTTCGTTCCTTCTGTGATTGTTTATCCCGGTTTGTCACTGACATGTGCTTTCCAATATCAGTTCTTATACTTTTTCTTTGAGACAATCCGTTTGCACATATCTGTTAGCCGTTGGTGGTTAGCTACTTTTGCATGGTCAAACAGTTTGTTGACCGCACTTTGGACTACTTCCCCTTATCACAGGTTGATGTAATGTCTTATCTGGTGTCACAAGACAATGCTTATGACCTGCTAGCTCAGCAAATGCCTTTTTGGTCCTGTGTACTTGTGACCTGCAATGTCAGCAGAAACCATTTTAGCTCTGTCAAGCCTGGCTCAAGTCTGAGCCTTCAGTTTCACCTTCTTCCTAACTACAGCAGTGGAATCAGAACCTTGATGCAATCAATAAAGATGTCCCTCTGAGATTTTCATTAATTCACTGAAGGACTTGTCTCCTGGTTTTCCTGAGTAAACAAGATTCTTTGCAGCAGCATAAATGTTTTATGGCCAACTAAGCTGAGCAATGTTGCGACTTGTAGGTCCTCCGGTGTCCGATTAGCTGTTAAAATATTTGCTATCTTTCTTCATATGAATTCATGTTTCATAATTCTCATCTAACATGTTTTTCCTGCCATTTTTGGATTCTGGCTCCTAGGATCTACATCCCATCTGATGGTTTTGGAAAGTATGGTACAAAGAATGCCTTGAAAAAGCAACTAGGAAACTTTCCCTTTATACCTGAGTATTTTGACTTTTCACTCAAGTAGTAGTCAGCGCAGAGTTGACAGACTTCAAAAGCCCCATTCCCTGAAGCTTGTGTAGCTTCGCCATGTGAACAGTCTGTGCAGCCCAGACCCCATTTACATCAACGCAAGCAAATCTTCCTAGACTGTCGGCATTCTTACTCCCAGTTGCTGTTGAAAGCTTTTGTTAAACCTTCAAATCGGCAGCAGCGCTTCACCCGATGTTTGTGTCTGTGCGAGTCCAGTCTCAAGAATCTTCCATTGCTCCCAATGCCATCAGTTGACGAAAAACTTCTTTCCAGTGATTTTGTTTTGTATTCCATCCTCACCGGCAGTTTGCTAACCACCGGCAGGGGCCTCACGGTAGCATGGTGGTTAGCATCAATGCTTCACAGCTCCAGGGTCCCAGGTTCGATTCCTGGCTGGGTCACTGTCTGTGTGGAGTCTGCACGTCCTCCCCGTGTGTGCGTGGGTTTCCTCCGGGTGCTCCGGTTTCCTCCCACAGTCCAAAGATGTGCGGGTTAGGTGGATTGGCCATGCTAAATTGCCCGTAGTGTAAGGTTAATGGGGGGATTGTTGGGTTACGGGTATACGGGTTACGTGAGTTTAAGTAGGGTGATCATTGCTCGGCACAACATCGAGGGCCGAAGGGCCTGTTCTGTGCTGTACTGTTCTATGTTCTATGTTTCATAAGCTCATAAGCTCATACCTTGATGTGAGCTCACACAAAGCACAAGGGCTTTGACAAAGGGTCTCCTGGACTCGAAACGTTCCCTCTTTTCTCTCCCTACAGATGCTGCCAGACCTGCTGAGATTTTCCAGCATTTTCTCTTTGGTTTCAATTTCCAGCATCTGCAGTAATTTGCTTTTATTTACGACAATTAACCAAATGCCCTGTCAGAAAAAACAACAACTTAAATTTATACAGCACCTTTAACTGAAATAAAATGTACTTCACGGGAGCTTTCTAAAATAAAATATGACATCCAGTCACATAATGAGACATAGGGCTGGATTCTCCGGTCCTCCAGCCCTGTGCTTGTTGGTGGTGCGCTATTCGCTGATAGCGGGATTCTTGCTTCCCACCGCTTGTCAATGGGATATTCCTTTGCAGCCACCCCATGCTGCTGGGTAACCTACGGGCGGGAGTACGCTGCCTGTGGGAAAAGAGAATCCTGATGATTGGAGAATTCCGACCTCGGTCACTTGACCAAACGTTTTGTCAAAGAGACGCTTTTTAAAGAGGGTCTTAGAAGGTATGAAGGAGGAGAGGTGTAAGGAGGCATTGCAGAACATCAGGCTTAGGCAATGGAACCAATGATTGTGCATTTAAAATCGAGGGTGCTCAGAAAGCCAGCATTCGAGGAGAACAGAGATCTTCAAGGGCTATGGGGCGGATATGAAAATATAGATGAAAATTTTTTAAATCACGACTTTGGTTGACTGAAGCTGATGTAGGTCAGTGAGCTCAGAGCTGATGGATACATGGGATTTGGCACAAATTAAGACACAGCCAATAGAGCTTTAGATGACATCAAGTTTACTGAGTGTAGAATGTGGACACCAGCCAGGAATGCTTTGGAATAATTCAACATAAAAATAATGAGAAATGAGGGTTCAAGCAATGAGTGAGCGTAGGCAGGGAGGGCCACAGTCGGCGATGTTATGAAGGTGGACAAAAGCAGTCTCAGTGAATATGACAGAAGCTCACCTCAGGGTCAAATGTGACACCAAGGGCGAAATTCTGTGACCCCCAGCAGGGTTGGAGAATCGCCTGGGGCCGCCTAAAATCCCGCCCCCGCCGTGGCAGAGATTCTCCGCCACCTGGGAAGTGGCGGCGGCGGAATCTGGCCACTCCGATCGGAGAGGCCCCTGCGGTGATTCTCCGGCCCGGGTGGGAAGTCCCACCGCTGGGAGGCCTCTCCCGCCGCCGAGATTTAAACCACCTCTGGAACGGCAGGATCAGTGGCGCAAGCAGGCCCCCGGGGTCCTGGGGGAGGCGGGGGGCGATCGAACCCCGGGGGGTGCCCCCACCATGGCCTGTCCCGTGATCGGGGCACCCCGCTCAGACTCCGGGCCAGTGCCCTGGCGGCACTCTTTCTCCTTCCGCGTCCGTCATGGCGGAAGCGGAAGAGAACCCACATCGCGCATGCGCCGGCAGTGACGTCAGCGGCTCACTGCCGGAGCATGCACCGACCGGCAAAAGCCTTTTGGCCAGCCCCGCTGCCGGGGGCGCCAGTTTTTTGCGCCAGTCTTCTGGTGCAAACCGCTCCGGCGCGGGGCTGGCCCCCAAAGGTGGGGAGAATTCCCCACCTTTTGGGAGGCCCGACCCCTGAGTGGTTGGCGCTACTCCCTTACGCCGACACCCTCCGTCACGCCGGGTAGGGGAGAATGCCGCCCCAAATCTCAGAAGCGCGATTCTCCGACCCCCACGGCGGGTGGGAGAATCGCGTGAGTGCCGGGCGATTCCCGCCACGCCACCGCGATTCACCCCAGCCCCCCCAAAATGGCGTGCCGAGCTTTACGATAGGCCGTTCGGAGAATCGCCGCTCGCCATTTCTAACGGTCGAGCGGCGATTCTCCGACCCGAATGGGCTGAGCGGCCTGCCCAATCCAACCGGTTCACGCTGGCGGCAACCACACCTGATCGCTGCCGGCATGAACAGCGCGCAAACGCAGCGTGTGCGGCCTGTGGTGGGGGGAGCATCGAGCACCAGGGGGGTGCTCAGTAGGAGTCTGGCCCAGGATCGGTGCCCACCGATCGGCGGGCCGGCGTCTCTAAAAGACAAACTCTTTTTCCTCCGCCGCCCCGCAAGATCACTCCGACATGTCTTGCGGGGCGCCCGCGGGGAGGACGGCAAACGCGCATCCGCAGGTTGGCGCCAGCCAACCTGCACATGCGCGGGTGATGTCATTTAAGTGCCGCTGGCCACGTCATTTATGCGGCGCCGCTTTGACGCGGCGCCAAGGCCTGCCGTGCGAAATTGGGGGTGGGAGAATAGGGAGCAAGGAGCGGCCTCCGACGCCGGAGTGAAACACTCCGGTTTTCACTCCGGCGTCGGCACTTAAGTGTTTTACAGCAGGGGACAGAAGCGCAAATGCTGGGGGAGAAATTCCCAGACCATGGGACTGAGATGCCAGTGATGAAGTAAAGGGAATGGAGGTTGCACAAGAGATCAGACTTGGGCAATGAACCTGTTTGGTTATCATTTGAAACACAAATTTACTTTCTCATTGAGATTCTGGCTGACCAGCTATTTCTACTTTGATTTCAGATTTCCTGCATTGGATATTACTGTTTATATCCATATATCAAAAGGGTTTATGTTCTATCCATGTACAAAATTCTGCCAATAACTTGATATATTTATATTAAATTACCCTGGGGAATTCATATGAATTGCTACACTGGGGCGGTGAGTTGTTTATGAGTTACACAGACAAAAGCAGCAACTCACAAGGGAAAAACACAACAATTATATGAAATGATACAGCTTCCTTCGTATTGCTTCTCGCCTTTCATTCAGCAATTTGAAACTTCTTTTCCAAACCTGTCGTCTTTCATTTGGATTTTTCAGCTCCCCATTTACTATCATTTCCTTCAACATGTTGCAGTTATGTAGTATCTTTACATGGGCAGCACGGTGGCACAGTGGTTAGCATTGTTGACTACGGCGCTGAGGACCCGGGTTCGAATCCTGGCCCTGGGCCACTGTTCGTGTGGAGTTTGCACATTCTCCCTGTGTCTGTGTGGGTTTCGCCCCCACAACCCAAAAGATGTGCAGGATAGGTGGATTGGCCACGCTAAATTGCTCCTTAATTGGAAAAATAATTGGGTACTCTAAATTTATTTTTAAAAAAATTTTTAAATGTAGTATCTTTACGTAAAGCCCGTCCAAAGGCAGTTCACGAGTGGTTGGAAGTAAAATAGGCTTTTAGAGGCAGGAAAGGAGAGGTGTAGAAGGGTAAGCAAAGATTTATTTGAAGAGGGTTTTCAAAGAAGGAGAGGCAGCTCGAGAGACAGAAAGGTTCAGAGAGAGAGAAAGGTTCAGAGAGAGAATGGGAGGGCAGGATCTGGACAACTGAAGGTTCTGCTGCCAATGTTGGGATGAAGAGATCTGACAAGAGTCAGGGGGATGGTAGGCTCGGGTATATTAAGTCGGAGACCACTGCACACTTTATCTTATGATAGACTTTGATAACCAAAGACTGAGGATTTTAGATGTGAAGTTCAGATGGAAAAAGTGTTGGGCAGGCTGGGTTGTGTAGGGCAGGAGAGAAACAGTGTAACTTTGTACAAGTTGAAGTTTATGGAGCAAGCAGAGCAAAGGCCAGCTCTGCAAGTAAATGAACCTGAAGACGGTGTCTCGGTACTGATCCAGAAATCAATTTATATTAGGAAACTGGACTAGAAACCCCAACAGTTTTGCAATTTGTAAACTGTGGGAAATACACTTCGCAACAGGAGTGATTGCACTGACAACTAGGGATATTTTATTGTTAATGCAAACTTTATTATTTGGGAAGAATGACCTTTTGAAACAACAAAGACATATGAGGCAGGGGTCTTCATTTGGGAGATTACCTCCTGCTGGAGCTGAATCGCTACTGGTTTCTGTTGCTGCTAGGAGGGCTGTCTAGAAGCGATTCCGTGTCTATTGCCATTAAATGCATGGCGGGATTGAAGGATTCCACCTCAAATCCCGCTATCGGGCCACCATCCTGAATGGGTCCAGCGGCTGGAATCATTCCCCTTCGCTTTACAAGTCCTGCAACCCCCCCCCCCCCCCCCCCCCCAACCACACACCCCTTCCCACCAAAGGAATTTTGGGCCACACCACAGTAGGCATGAATGAGGGTGGCATGGTGGCACAGTGGTTAGCTCTGCTGCCTCACATCACCAGGGACCCAAGTTCGATTACGACTTCAGGTGACTGCCCATGTGGAGTCTGCACGTTCTCCCCGTGTCTGCATAGATTTGCTCCGGGTGCTGCGGTTTCTTCCCACAGATCAAAGATGTGCTGGTTAGGTGGATTGGCCATGCTAAATTGCCATCAGGGTGGAGTTTCAGGATATTTCAGAGTGATTGGTTGAATGGGTACCTTGGCCCATTAACAATCCAGGTATTGAGTCATCCCTTGACCAAACATCATTCTGTTGTACCATGTTGGAAAAACTAAAAGCCATAAGTAGGTTGGAATTTTAAAATTTATTTTCTGTAACATTCATAGATTCTAAGGAACAGAAGAGTCCATGTGCTGATATCATACGCCAAGAAAGGCTCAATCAATTAATGAATCAATTAATAATAGTAGCTCCAGGATATCATTCCTGGAGTTCCTCAGGGTAGATTCCCAGGAAACACAATTGCTGTTTATTTATAGCAAGAGTAATCATAATATACACAGTACCCACAGGTCATTAAATATTACTAAGTACCTAACTCCTTCTTTAACTGGCTGCCACTCCATAACCCTCTGCACACACACACACACACATAAACACACCAGAGAGGCGTACGTAGAGTGTGGAAAGGGGTAAAGGAACATAAATGAAAGAGAAAAATAGTCTTTGCTTCTGATGATGCTCCTAATCATGCTTTCTCCACAGTAAGCTTGTAAATCACAGTCTTGTGTTGCAACCCGTACTGGTTTTCCTGCAGTTTTTAAAAGACTAAACTCACACCTTTCCTGGAGAGTCAGAGGCTTGGATTCCTTAAATCTTGCTTTCAGTTTGTAGTTTGTCTTCAGGCCTCTATCTAACAGGTAGTACACACGGACCACAGGCCTTCTGGAGAAAGATAGTCGACTCATGCAAGCTTTTGAGGGAAGAGGTAGAAAATTCAGAACTTTCCCTGCACAGGCTCTCATGGTTCTTCTGTAAACAGATGCACTCACAGACTTTTATGCCAGTTCAGAAACACAGCCTTTCTGGAGAAAAATCAGAGGGGTGAGACAGTGGGCCTTCTCTCTGAGCTGCCAGGAGTCAAACTGAAACTAAACTGAAAACCTTGTGACTCTGAAAACATTTCACTAGGATGAGACCCAATCACCACCTGTTCCCAGGCAGAGCACGTCCTTTTGGGCCAATTCAATCAAATTGAGTCCTAGCCAATCTCTGTCATCGGTATCAGTCAGTCTACAACTCCAGTCCAAGCCAGCACAGGCTTCTGCTTCAATTAAAGGCATAGACCACTGTTTCCTTCTGCTTGAATTAAAGATACAGGCTGCCTTAAAGACATGTCCATAGCTCATCCAGGGATCAAAAATGTAACAGAAAAGTCTAAAAAAGTCTAAAATAAGGGCATAAACAGGAAGGAACCTTACAACATGGACTGCAGCAGTTCAAGAAGGTGGCTCACCACCACCTTCTCAAGGACAATTAGGGATGGGCAATAAATGCTGACCAAGCCTGCGCTGCCCACATCCCATTAATTATTTTTTAATAACTAGTAGCCTAGTACTGGACAAGTAATCCTGAGATTAAGAACTTACATCCCACCAAAACAATTTGGGAAATTACCATGAATAAAATCTGGAAATCTGTGGCCTGGCATTTATCCAAACTCATTCTTGGGATGTGGGCATTACTGGCTCGGCCAGAATTTACTGCCCATTAGATTAAATAACCTGAAGCTGCTGGGTTGTTATCAATGATACCCAAATGGTTCAGCAATATCCACCCCTCTTCCAGTGTGGTGCACATGTCACTCCAGTCCCAGTTAATTGGATGACCCTTAATGCTCTCAGGAAAACCAGGGATGAGCAATCACTTTGATCTTGCCAGAATTGCCCTCACCCTGAGAAAAAAATAGGTTTTCAAAACAAATAAAAGAAATGATATTTAAAAAAAATATGATTTGGAACATGAAGCAATAGGTATTCAAGTTGCTGGGAACTCCTGAAAGAAAAGCTTTTCCACTCCTTACTTCATTACTATTGACAACAAGCAGTTTGCACTGGAGTGCTGAGCTTGTGGCATTTGAGTGCCACAGTGAGAGTTTGGTGACTGAGGGAGTATAAGGGTTCATTTTTATTTAACGTCTAGTATTTCTTTCATTAAGTTAATTAACTTAAAAGTTGCTGTTTAGTCTATAAGAAGGTGAATTTTGAATCAGCTTTAAACAAGGTTCTACTTGTACTTACTTGCAGCTGGAGCTTGTTAATTAGTTAATTGGATTAGGCCAGTTTTCAGAGGCTAGAGTCACAGCATAAAAAGGAGCTAGTTACAGTGCAGACTTTGTTTGCACTGGAGTGCTGAGCTTGTGGCATTTGAGTGCTACAGTGAGAGTTTGGTGACTGAGAGAGTGCTGAGCTTGTGGCATTTGAGTGCTACAGTGAGAGTTTGGTGACTGAGAGAGTGCTGAGCTTGTGGCATTTGAGTGCTACAGTGAGAGTTTGGTGACTGAGAGAGTGCTGAGCTTGTGGCATTTGAGTGCTACAGTGAGAGTTTGGTGACTGAGGGAGTGCTGAGCTTATGGCATTTGAGTGCTACAGTGAGAGTTTGGTGACTGAGGTAGTTAGGTGAGGAGGGAGTAAGGTGCTCCTTTCAGTTCATTTCCTATATTTATCAAAGAGTGTGAAGGGAGCCAGGAGTTTAGAGTACAGCTGACTGGAAGCAGAGTCGGAGGGCGGAGGTCCAGTTGGTCCACGGGGCAGCTAATTCTGTAAAGTAAGAGGGGATGGAGGCTAGGGCAGTTGCATGCTCCTCCTGTAAGATGTGGGTGGTGAGGGATACCACTGGTGTCCCCGCTGACTATACCTGCGGGAAGTGCACCCAACTCCAGCTCCTCAGAGACCGTGTTAAGGAACTGGAACTGGAGCTGGATGAACTTCGGATCATCCGGGAGGCAGAGGGGGTTATCGAGAAGCGTTACAGGGAGGTCGCCACACCAAAGGTACTGGACAAGAGTAGCTGGGTTACAGTTAGGGGAAAGAAAACTAACAGGCAGACAGTGCAGGGATCCCTCATGGCCATTCTCCTTCAAAACAAGTATACCGTTTTGGATGCTGTTGGGGGGGATGACCTACCGGGGGAAGGCCCCAGCGGCCAGGTCTCTGGCACTGTCTGGCTCTGGGGCGCAGAAGGGAAGGGAGGAGCATAGAAAAGCAATAGTAATAGGAGATTCAATGGTTAGGGGAATAGATAGGAGATTCTGTGGTCACGAGCGAGACTCCCGAAAGGTAGGTTGCCTCCCGGGTGCCAGGGCCAGGGATGTCTCGGATCATGTCTTCAGGATCCTGAAGGGGGAGGGTGAGCAGCCAGAAGTCGTGGTGCACATTGGTACCAACGACGTAGGTAGGAAAAAGGGTGTGGAGGTAATAAACAAGTTTAGGGAGTTAGGCTAGAAGTTAAAGGCCAGGACAGACAGAGTTGTCATCTCTGGTTTGTTGCCGGTGCCACGTGATAGCGAGGCTAGGAATAGGGAGAGAGTGCAGTTGAACACGTGGCTGCAGGAATGGTGTAGGAGGGAGGGCTTCAGGTATTTGGATAATTGGAGTGCATTCTGGGGAAGGTGGGACCTGTACAAGCAGGACGGGTTGCATCTGAACCAGAGGGGCACCAATATCCTGGGGGGGAGGTTTTCTAGTACTCTTCGGGAGGGTTTAAACTAATTTGGCAGGGGAATGGGAACCGGATCTGTAGTCCAGCAACTAAGGAAGCCGATATTCAGGACGCCAAAGCACGTAGTGATGCAGTGGGGAAGGTAACACTGACAAAGGAGAGTACTTGCAGGCAAGGAGAT
Organism: Scyliorhinus canicula; assembly: GCF_902713615.1. Classification (NCBI taxonomy): domain Eukaryota; kingdom Metazoa; phylum Chordata; class Chondrichthyes; order Carcharhiniformes; family Scyliorhinidae; genus Scyliorhinus; species Scyliorhinus canicula. The sequence continues at coordinate 57,032,324 of NC_052158.1, read as the reverse complement.
GGGTTGAAGTGTGTATACTTTAATGCAAGAAGCATCAGGAATAAGGTGGGTGAACTTAAGGCATGGATCGGTACTTGGGACTACGATGTGGTGGCCATCACGGAAACTTGGATAGAAGAGGGGCAGAAATGGTTGTTGGAGGTCCCTGGTTATATATGTTTCAACAAGATTAGGGAGGATGGTAAAAGAGGTGGGGGGGGGGGGTGGCATTGTTAATTAGAGATAGCATAACAGCTGCAGAAAGGCAGTTCGAGGGGGATCTGCCTACTCAGGTAATATGGGTTGAAGTCAGAAATAGGAAAGGAGCAGTCACCTTGTTGGGAGTTTTCTATAGGCCCCCCAATAGCAGCAGAGATGTGGAGGAACAGATTGGGAAACAGATTTTGGAAAGTTGCAGACGTCACAGGGTAGTAGTCATGGGTGACTTCAACTTCCCAAACATTGAGTGTAAACTCTTTAGATCAAATAGTTTGGATGGGGTAGTGTTTGTGCAGTGTGTCCAGGAAGCTTTTCTAACACAGTATATAGATTGTTCGACCAGAGGGGAGGCCATATTGGATTTAGTACTTGGAATGAATCAGGGCAGGTGATAGATTTGTTAGTGGGGGAGCATTTTGGAGGTAGTGACCACAATTCTGTGCCTTTCACTTTAGTTATGGAGAGGGATAGGTGCGTGCAACAGGGCAAGGTTTATAATTGGGGGAAGGGTAAATACAACGCTGTCAGACAAGAATTGAAGTGCAGAAGTTGGGAACATAGGCTGTCAGGGAAGGACACAAGTGAAATGTGGAACTTGGTCAAGGAACAGGTACTGCGTCTCTTTGATATGTATGTCCCTGTCAGGCAGGGAAGAGATGGTCGAGTGAGGGAACCGTGGTTGACAAGAGAGGTTGAATGTCTTGTTAAGAGGAAGAAGGAGACTTATGTAAGGCTGAAGAAACAAGGTTCAGACAGGGCGCTGGAGGGATACAAGATAGCCAGGAGGGGACTGAAGAAAGGGATTAGGAGTGCTAAGAGAGGGCATGAAAAATCTTTGGCGGGTAGAATCAAGGAAAACCCCAAGGCCTTTTACACATATGTGAGAAATATGAGAATGACTAGAGCGAGGGTAGGTCCGATCAAGGACAGTAGCGGGAGATTGTGTATTGAGTCTGAAGAGATAGGAGAGGTCTTGAACAAGTATTTTTCTTCTGTATTTACAAACGAGAGGGGCCATATTGTTGGAGAGGACAGTGTGAAACAGACTGATAAGCTTGAGGAGATACTTGTCAGGAAGGAAGATGTGTTGCGCGTTTTGAAAAACTTGAGGATAGACAAGTCCCCCGGGCCTGACGGGATATATCCAAGGATTCTATGGGAAGCAAGAAATGAAATTGCAGAGCCGTTGGCAATGATCTTTTCGTCCTCGCTGTCAACAGGGGTGGTACCAGAGGATTGGAGAGTGGCGAATGTCGTGCCCCTGTTCAAAAAAGGGAATAGGGATAACCCTGGGAATTACAGGCCAGTTAGTCTTACTTCGGTGGTAGGTAAAGTAATGGAAAGGGTACTGAGGGATAGGATTTCTGAGCATCTGGAAAGGCACTGCTTGATTAGGGATAGTCAGCACGGATTTGTGAGGGGTAGGTCTTGCCTTACAAGTCTTATTGATTTCTTTGAGGAGGTGACCAAGCATGTGGATGAAGGTAAAGCAGTGGATGTAGTGTACATGGATTTTAATAAGGCATTTGATAAGGTTCCCCATTGTAGGCTTGTGCAGAAAGTAAGGAGGCATGGGATAGTGGGAAATTTGGCCAGTTGGATAACAAACTGGCTAACCGATAGAAGACAGAGAATGGTGGTGGATGGCAAATATTCAGCCTGGAGCCCAGTTATCAGTGGCATACCGCAGGGATCAGTTCTGGGTCCTCTGCTGTTTGTGATTTTCATTAACGACTTGGATGAGGGAGTTGAAGGGTGGGTCAGTAAATTTGCAGATGATACGAAGATTGGTGGAGTTGTGGATAGTGAGGAGGGCTGTTGTCGGCTTCAAAGAGACATAGGATGCAGAGCTGGGCTGAGAAGTGGCAGATGGAGTTTAACCCTGACAAGTGTGAGGTTGTCCATTTTGGAAGGACAAATATGAATGCGGAATACAGGGTTAATGGTAGGGTTCTTGGCAATGTAGAGAAGCAGAGAGACCTTGGTGTCTATGTTCATAGATCTTTGAAAGTTGCCACTCAAGTGGATAGAGCTGTGAAGAAGGCCTATGGTGTGCTAGCGTTCATTAGCAGAGGGATTGAATTTAAGAGCCGTGAGGTGATGATGCAGCTGTACAAAACCTTGGTCAGGCCACATTTGGAGTACTGTGTGCAGTTCTGGTCGCCTCATTTTAGGAAGGATGTGGAAGCTTTGGAAAAGGTGCAAAGGAGATTTACCAGGATGTTGCTTGGAATGGAGAGTAGGTCTTATGAGGAAAGGTTGAGGGTGCTAGGCCTTTTCTCATTAGAACGGAGAAGGATGAGGGGCGACTTGATAGAGGTTTATAAGATGATTAGGGGACTAGATAGAGTAGGCAGTCAGAGACTTTTTCCCCGGGTGGAACACACCATTACAAGGGGACATAAATTTAAGATCAATGGTGGAAGATGTCGAGGGGATGTCAGAGGTAGGTTCTTCACCCAGAGTGTAGTGAGGGCATGGAATGCACTGCCTGTGGAAGTAGTTGAGTCGGAAACGTTAGGGACCTTCAAGCGGCTATTGGATAGGTACATGGATTCGGGTAGAATAATGGAGTGTAGGTTAACTTCTTAAGGGCAGCACAGTAGCATTGTGGATAGCACAATTGCTTCACAGCTCCAGGGTCCCAAGTTCGATTTTGACTTGGGTCACTGTCTGTGTGGAGTCTGCACATCCTCCACGTGTGTGCGTGGGTTTCCTCCAGGTACTCCGGTTTCCTCCCACAGTCCAAAGATGTGCAGGTTGGGTGGATTGGCCATAAAACATTGTCCAAAATTCTATGATTAACCTAGGTCAAAAGTTCGGCGCAACATCGTGGGCCGAAGGGCCTGTTCTGTGCTGTATTTCTCTATCTATCTATCTATCTAAACCTGTTAGAAAGAGACTCTTACAGAAATATTTTTAAGGTGGCCTCTGACTCAGAAATTGTGAAGCTCTAATTCACTTGATTCAATAGGCACAGGAGTTCCAACAGGGATCATTTGTGATTATTCAGGATTCGGAACATTGCTTAAACAAGGGTCGCCCAGGAGAGCTGGATTCTCCACTGCTGCCCTTATTATAATCAGCAATCGCAGCACATGCTTGACTTGCTGGCTCTGGCAATGGTGTTACGCGACTGTCCACCCTGACCCCACAGTCCACCTCCTGGCCACCCTCCCGCTCCTCCCCCCAGCCCTGGCAGAAGCCCCCCCCCCCCCCCCCCCCCCCCCCCAGGCAGCGGCATAACTGTCAGCAAACTATGGCAATGTTGGACACTTTCTATACACCCTCTCTCTCAGTAGCCATGAAGCTGGTTTCACGATTTGTGAAAACTTGGCCCATCAGAGGTGGATAACCGTGGAGGCTCTGGAGAATACCGGGCCGGGCCGGCTCATGATATGCAAATGGTGTTTACTGTATGTGTGTTCTGGACCGCATTGGCGCCGCTGTCAAGATGACGGAGAATTGCGATTTGGTGCCAAATCGGCACCGGCTGCGATTTTAGCATCGGAACCTATTCTCCGCCCAATCCCATTTTGCGATTTTGGCATCAGCCAATGGAGAATCCCGCCCATGGTAAATGATCATCAAATGAGACTGTGTTAAACTGAGGAACAAATAAGGGGATTCACACTGCTGTGAGTATATTATAAACCTCAAAGAGTCAGAGCAAGATAGAAGAGCAAATACATTGCTGGGAAGTGCAGAAATAATAGGGCAATGAAAATGTGAGATTTTAATAACCTTAATATTAGATCATCAGACCAGAAAATGTAAAAGCAGAACTAGGCCATTCTGGCAATAAAGCCTGCTCCACCATTCAATGACATCAGGACTGATCTAATGTGATTATCCTCAATTCCACTTTCCCGCCTTATCCCCATAATCTTGATTCTCTTACTGATTAAAAATCTGTCTATCTCAGCATTGAACATACTTAACAATCCACTTTCCACAGCTCTTTGAAATTCACTAGATTCACTACCCTCTGAGCGAAGAAATCCCTCATCATGTCTGCCTTAAATAGTGACTACTGTGATGATATACATAAAGCAAGTTTATACATAATGTTATGCACAACCACCGGCCACTATGTGACCCTGTGGCTCGGGAGTTGGGAGTAGGCCATGCTGGAGGATAGAAGTATTGTGCAGTAGCTCTACAATAGTCAATTAGTGTTAGTAGTTTATTATTTTATTTATCCTAGTTATCTCATCATGCAGTTTGTTTCAAAAAAAATTATTTAAACCAGTTTAACTGATTTTCCACCAACAGTCCAAAGATGATTGGATTGGCCATGCTAAATTGCACTTAGTGTCCAAAAAAGGTTGGATGGTGTTACTGGGTTATGGGGATAGGGAGGAGATGTGGGCTCAGGTCGGGTGCACTTTCCAAGGGCTAGTGCAGACTTGATGGGCCGAATGGCCTCCTTCTGCACTGCAAATTCTATGATTATGAAGAAATGTTGAACATGTTTGGCAGAAAGCTATTGGAGTGAGAGATGATCTTAACAAAACATACAAAATCTTGAGGGGACTTGTGTTTCCACTTGTAGAAGAGACTAGAACCAGGGGACACAGTTTAAGAATACTTTAAGATAGAGATGAGGACAATTTTTTTTATCTCTCAGGGTTATTAGTCTGAGGAATGTTTTCTCCAGAATGCAGTGGTTTCTGGATCATTGAATTTATTCCATGCAGAGTTAGACAGAGATTGGATTGAGAAGGATTGAAGAGTTATGGGGAGAGGAAGGAAAGTGCAGTTGAGATCACAATTGGTTCAGCATGATCTCATTGAATTGTGGAGCAGGCTCCTCCAGCTCCTATGTCTTCCATGACTGTTCAGAAATCTATCCCACTCATCCCCCCCCTGCCGTCAGCATGTGGGGGAAGGATTTGCAGGTTGGTGTAGCCATGTTATGAACACACTTTCCTTGGCCAGCGACTCCCGGGGTGGGACTCGAGCTTAAAGTTTCTGGCTCAGAGGCAGGACGCCACTCACTGCACCACAAATCTTAATATCCATGGAGAGCAGATTAACCCTCATTGACCCACCTGGTCAAATATTCAATCAAGTTAGTCAGACATAGCCTTCCCTTAAAAAATTCACACTGACTATTCTTGATTCATCCGTGACTCTCAATGACAATTTATACTGGGCGCGATTCTCCGCAAATGCGGAAAGTCGTAAAGGCTGCCATGAAACCGGCCGTGTTTCACGGCAGCCTCCGCGCCACCTCCCGGGACCCGATTCACCCCCCCGGTCGGGGCTAGCATCGCGGCCCCGGGAAGAACAGCAGTGCGGGCTTAGCGAACGTTCGCTAAGCCCGGCCGCCAATACTCACGGCGGCTGACGCACACGATGACGTCAGCTGCGCATGCGCGGGTTGGGCGGCACCACCCCACGCATGCGCGGATGACGTCATCACGTATATGCGTCAAACCCGCGCATGCGCGGTCCGTCATGCCCCTCAGCCGCCCCGCGGACTGATCCTGCGGGGCGGCGGAGGGACAAAGAGTGCGCGGGAATCGGACCCGCTGCCCGTGATCGGTGCCCACCGATCATGGGCCCATGCCACCCTTGGCACGGCCGTGGTGCGGCCGTGCCAATCGGTGGCATGGTTGTGCAGAACGGCACTTTGCGGCCGTTTTCACGAACTGTGATAGCAGGTGTGATTAAATTCGTGAAAACGGCCGTAAAGGCCTGGGAAATCGGATCATCGGATAGGGAAGAATCGCTGCTCGCTGTAAAAAAATGGCGAGCAGCGATTCGTGTCGTGGGGCGGCCGTGGGGGGTGGGGGGGGGGGAGAATAGTGGGAGGTTGGGAAAAATGTCGGGAAGACCCTCCCGCTATTCTCCGACCCGTCGTGGGCGGCAGAGAATCGTGCCCACAATATTTTTTTCATGACTGAGTTTCAGCTGACTGGACTGTGCGAAGTGAGGCTTGGACATTCTCCTCTTTTAACTAACAGCTGAAATGGCTCCAGTCTAGAACTGCCATTCTCTTTCTGAGCATACTATGCAATAACAAAAGGTTCTTTTGAACGATTTCTAGGAATTCTGCTCCCTCTGTGCCTTTTATCACAAGGATGATCCCAGGTATGGAGGGATCTTTTATGAGGAGAGGTTGAATAGATTGGACCTGTATTCATTGGACTTTGGAAGAATGAGAGGCGACCGAGTGGTTGTTTCCCCTCGTGAGAGAGTCTAGGACCAGAGGTCAAAATCTCAGAGCAGCGATTGTCATGTTCTGTGGACTGGCCAAAGTGAATGATGAACTATAGAAAATCTGGAGAGTAAACCCACGCAGATATGGGGAGAAAGTGCAGACTCTCACAGACAGTCACCCAAGCGGGGAATTGAACCTGGGACTCTAGCGCTGTGAAGCAAAAGAACGAACTGTGCTACCAGTGCTCCTCTTCATCCCAGGAATGAGACAAGTGAACATTCTCTGAACTGCTTCAAATGCAATTATATCTTTTTTCAAATAAGGAGACCAAAACTGTACACAGTATTCCAGATGTGGGTCAGGATTCTCCATCGTCAGTCGATGTTCCCAGAATTCCCTATGTAGCCGAGAATCGCGCGTTGTGTGCTGATCCCATTGTGATGCTCCAGTCCCCCGCTGGCGGTGGCATCGCAGTTCACACTTCGTGCCAACAGGCAGATGCAAATGAGGCGTTCAAACCCATTTTCATCCTATGAACAGACTTGACACCGGATTTTCCATGCCTCCATGATGCTCTGGCACACTGTGTTGGGATTCATCCAGGCGTGAATTGGTGCAAATATTTTCTAGCATTGCCCTGACATGGTCCCTCATCGCAGACTGGTAGAAAAGGTGACCTCACATGGGATCAGAGGTGAGCTGGCAAGCTAGATACAGAACTGGCCCAGCCATAGAAGACAGAGGGTATCAGTGGAAAGGTGCTTTTCTGAATGGAGAATGAGTGGTGTTCTGCAGGGATCAGTTCTGGGACCTTTGCTGTTTATAGTATATATAAATGATTTAAAGAAAAATGTAACTGGTCTGATAATTAGGTTTGCACATGACACAAAGATTGGTGGAGTTGCAGATAGTGATGAGAATTGTCAGAGGATACAGCAGGGTATAGGTTGGCTGGAGACTTGGGTGGAGAAATGGCAAATGGAGTTTAATCTGGACAAATGTGAGGTAATGCATTTTGGAAGACCCAAAACAGGTGGGAAATATACAGTAAATGGCATAACCCTTAGGAAGAATTGACAGGCAGAGAGATCTGGGCGTATGGGTCTACAGATCACCGAAACTGGCAACACAGATGGATAAGGCAGCCAAGAAGGCATAATGCATGCTTGCTTCATTGGTCGGGGCATTGAGCATAAACATTGGCAAGTCATATCACAGAAACTTAGTTCGGCCACGCTTGGAATATTGTGTACTATTCTGGTTGGCACGCTGCCAGAAGGATGTGGAGACTTTGGAGAGGGTACAGAAGCAGTTTACCAGGCTGTTGCCTAGTATGGAGGGCATTAGCTATGAGGAACGGTTAGATCAACTCGATTTGTTCTTACTGGAACGACAGAGATTGAGGGGCGACCTGATAGAAGTATACAAAATTATGAGGGGTATGGACAAAGTGGATAGCCAGGGGCTTTTTCTCAGGTTGGAAAAGTCAATTACTAGGGAACATAGGTTTAAGGTGCAAGGGGCAAAGTTTAGAGGGGATATGCGAGGCATGTTTTTCATGCAGAAAGTGGTGAGTGCCTGGAACACGCTGCCGGGGGAGGTGGAGGGAGCAGGTACAATAGCAATGTTAAGGAGGAACCTTGGCAGATAGATGAAAAGGGAATGGAGAGATACGGACCCCGGAAGTGCAGAAGACGTTAGTTTAGACAGGCATCACGATCAGCACAGGATTGGAGGGCCAAAGAGTCTGTTCCTGTGCTGTATTGTTCTTTGTTCCTTGTTTTTTGGTGGACTTCACAGTGGGTCTAGGGGTCAGTATTTAACTTAGGCACCACAACGTCCACCGGAGAGCCCCCCTCATCCCCACAACAAAAGTCCTGCCCACCCCACCACTAGACTCCCACATCAGACGCCCCCTCCCATTAGAGGCCCCACCAGAGACCCCCAATCAGAGACCCCAATCATCAGACCCATCTAGCACCCCCTATATCAGAGACCCCCATATCAGAGACCTCACCCATACTAGAGACCCCACCTTCAAAGAATCCCTCCCTCCCATATCAGATACCCACCCCCCTCCCCATCAGTCACCCTTGCCTGGAAGCTCGAGAGCAGCCTGGGCAAAAACAGTGAAAAAGTACTGCTTTTTCAGTGACTTGTCTCTTACACCTTCTGCCTCAGACATGGTTGTAGAAATCAGCAGCTGTTACTTCATAGAAAGCAAAAACAAATCACAAGGCTTTAAATATCCTCTCATATCCTTTTATCTGAAAGGCTTTGATTCACTTTCAAATATAAATAGCTTTTAGTCTTTTAATTAACTGGGTAATAGCTTCCTGATAGACAGGTGTCTGGATTGATTATTTTCATTTCTCTTCATGCTTGAATGCATCTCAGGTGCCCTTGCTTTGAACCTAACCACAAAGTTTATAAACATCCAGGAGCTAAGTGCTTTCACTTCCTCTATTTGTCAGCAGAAAGCACTTAACTGCTTTTGATGTGGTCAGGAGCTGTTAATCATAGCTAAATGTGTGGATGTTCCCACGCCACATGGACTGCAGCAGTTCAAGAAGGCACCACCAGCACCTTCTTAAAGGTAATTAGGGATGGGTAATAAATGCTGGCTGGTGATACTTCCATGAAGAGACCAGAAAAACAGAATGTTGGAGCTTCTACCATCTTTGCCCATGACTCCAACTTAGAAGATGCGTGTAAAACTGCAGGATGACATATCATCTCAGGTCCCCTGAGTGAACTATTACATCCCAGCAGCACATTGATTTTAGTTCATGTTTTGATGTGGTTGCACTTGACTGACTAATCAGAAAAGTAACAGTTTGTGAGATCCAAGAGAAAGCTGAATCTAAAATTGAGTGAGTGGCAGGAAGTAAAGGGTTATGGATGATTATGTTTAAGTAACTGGATGGAAGTTTTCTGTGGTGTTCTGCAGGGCTCAGTACAGGGTCCCTGGTTGTATGTGGTATATATTGATGATTTAGGCTGAAATGTAGGGGGCATGATTAAGATGTTTGTCGATGATATAAAAACTGGTCATGTGGTTGAACATGAGGAAGAAAGCAGTAAATCATAGGAAGATGGCAATGGACTGCTCAAGTGGGTGGAACGGAATATTCTCATGACTTTCAGGGGAGTTATGAGGAACCTTTATGTTCCCTTCCCCAAATGGTCCTCGCAATGAATCAAATGGAGCCGTGATTCATTAATTAGAAAATAATTATTCCATCTATTTAATCTTTCCAGTTCTCTGCCTCCATCTTCATTCTTCCTGCCACAAATTCCAGTAATTAATTACAAAACTCATTAGAATCCAATCAAGCCAAGTACATTTTCTAGTCACGTTGAATTTGCTGATGTTATAAGCGGCCTCTAACCCTTAGGGTAACTTTTTTTAAATTGCCAACATCATATGTAGGATGCAGTTTATAAACAGGGCATTAGTCCCAACAGGTTAATGTCGGTATTTATGCTCCACTTGAGTCTCCTCCAATGCTATTTCGTCTCGCCCAATTATATACCCTTACATTCCATTCTCCCTCATGGTTTTCCTTCAATGCACTTATGTTGGGGGGAGGAGGTAGAATACTGTGCGAGTCCAAAAATAAATTTTATGCTGGCATGCATTTCCCATGGGATCTTCGGTTGGTGCCCACCTTGGAGGATCAGAAAACACGCTGGCAGCCGAAGTGAAACTTGTTTGCAGATAAAGGCTCTAGAGGAACCTTTCACCCATGCCCCATTCTCCATGCCAGTGGGAAAACGTGCTGGTCCAGCCGGAACTGCCGCAGTGGGTGAAGGGACCATCTACTGATGGATCTTCCAGTTGCAGTATTATTAAAGATGTCCACCTTCCAGCCTCAGAATCTTCCCGGAGGTCCAGCTTATTTTTTCAACTATTGGGGCGGGTGATGTTGGGCGCCTCGTCCATATGGCACCCAGATATGATGGCGGAATGCACAGCATCATGCCCACCCCGCCATGGAATACGGCGCTGAATCCCTGGGTGCATAATTAATGAGGTCACGGACAGCGTGGTTTCCCGCCAGCCTTCACAGCGGAAAACATGTAATCATAGCAACCTTACAGGGCAGAGGAGGCCATTCAGCCCATTAAGTCTGCACCAGCCCTCTGAAACAGCACCCCAGCTAGGCCTGCTCCCCTGCCCTATCAACATAACCCCACCTAACCAGCATACCCCTGGACACTAAGGGACAATTTAGCATGGCCAATCCATCCACCTAACCTACACATCTTTGGACTGTGGGAGGAGACAGGAGCACCCGGAGGAAACGCACGCTGGACCTGGGAGAACGTGCAAACTCCACACAGGCAGTCACCCAAGGCCAGAATTGAACATGAACAGCAGTGCTAACCACTGTACCATCATGCCGCCCCAACATTCCCTGTTTCCCCCCACCTCACCCGCCATGGGAGAATTCCGCCCAGTGTATTATCTGACAAATGCACATCTTGCAATAGTTTAACGCTTGATGGAAGGCAGAATGGTCCCTGCAGATTTCGAGGCATTATTTGCGATTTCTGAGGCATTATTTGCGAGCTGGTTATTCTATTGGTAGGATGTTTATGGAAAGAATCAGTCTGAAGCAGTTTCTGGACTCACCCTTATTACAATAACAGGGATGCACATTTGCAGTCTAGGTATTTGACGGGAAAGCTCATTTTCAGTATCCTTTGTGCCAGTCATTAAATTCCGAGCAGCCTCAGTAAACTGGAATACGATGACTAAAGCACCAATTAAACACTAATTAAAGGCATGGTCCCAACTAAAACAAGCCAAGTTTCCATATGGCATTTATTTTGCATGTGCTAGGCATCTGCACTTTAAGATGTGGTTTAATACCAGCTGCACTATTTGAACAAGCATCCCCTATAATATGTTCCTGCAGCAATTTATACCATCAAACATCTCAACACGTTCACGTGCTTAATTACTTTACCTTTCGCAGCATTCTGTGGACACCTCACAGGTTTAGTCAATGAGCAGTGCCTTGCCTCACACCTATGTGGGAGTGCCATCACAACAGGGGCTACAGTGATTGAAGAAGCTTCCCCCCAGTGACTCAAGGGAAACTAAGTACAGGCAACTTTGCCAGTGGCTCCCACATTTCATGCTATCACTGCTTCCTTCGACATCTTGCATGAGGCACTCAGCTTAACCCACCTGGTAGAAACCAGTTCAAATGGAGCAGGGGAGTTAGGAATTCATTTCCTCTCCTAATCTAGCCAAATATAATTTTAACTTTCAGATGGCGTGGCACCTGCCCCAAACCGGCGGGATTTTCTTCAAAGAGCATTCGAGGCTCAGGAAGGTTATTTATTTAATAATTTCCCTTGTGAACCAAATGTGGCAGGCATGTCTCTCCGAACAGCACAAGAACACCAGGGGCTCTTCTACTTCGGCAACTTCCTTCTTTCCCGGGAAATTGAAAATAGTCACATTAATGAGCTCTGACTGTCAATACTGGCCAAATCTGCCTCTCGCCATGTCATATTCCATAACTGTGAGCTCAAATCATGTGTATAATGTTGCAAGCACACTTGACCCAAATATCAGCTACATTTAGATTTTAAAATGCGCTGCTTTAATTGACAGCTACGCCTCAGTTGGTAGGGGTTGTGGCCTTGAGTTTTCCCTGGTTTTCTCAGCAACATTCCCCTCACAGCCCCTCCCCTGCTGTAACCAAGGGAAAAGTTCTCAGAATTTTATGTCTGAACTATATTCACCACAATTTGATTTTCCAGCATTTTTCTCTGGTTTTGGAAACAACGCACTCCTGCCCGCTAAACCGACCAGACCCACAGTGAATTAACCCGCACTGGTAGCTTTCACTCATTGCGGTCATTTGCATGTTTTTGAGGAATAAAACTCGTACTCTTGACACAAGATGGCCAGGCGGTGACCATCTCCTACAAGAGAGAAACTAACCATCCTTTTCTTTGACATTCAATAGCATTAACATCACTGAAACACCAATGCAGGTTGGTTGCTATGTGTACCATCTACAAGATGTACTGCAGCAACTCACCAAGGCTCCTTTGGTAGCAACTCTACCATCTAGAAAGGCAAAGGACGCAGACACACAGACACACCACCACTTACAAATCCCCCTCCAAGTCACTCACCATCCTGACTTGGAAATATATTGCTGCTCCTTCATTGTCGCTGGACCAAAATCCTGGAACGCCCTCTCTAACAGCACTCTGAGTGTCCCTGCACCTCTGACTACAGCAGTTCAGGAAAATGGCTCACCACCATCTTCTCAGCAAATTAGGTATGGACTATAAATGCTGGCTGAATAGAAGTAAAACAAAATCATGAAATCATAGAATCTCTACAGTGCAGAACGAAACCATTCAGCCCATCGAGTCTGCACTGACCCTCTGAAAGAGGACTGCACCCAAATCCACTTCCCAATAGCCCCTTAATATAACCTTCACATCCCTTGACACTAAGGGGCAATTTCTCATGGCCCATGATAAATTGGACAGGACCTCCTGTCCTGTCCTGGACTGTGGCAGGAAACCAGAGCATCAGGAGGAAACCCACCCACATATGGGTAGAATGTGCAAACTCCACACAGACAGTCACCCAGAGTCGGATTTGAACTTGGATGGTAATTTCTGAGCGAGTTAATCATAACTGAGAATAGAAATACACAGCACAGACTTCCGACATCTTTTTCAATAGGGAACTCTGAATGCTGCTGCTGAGTCAATCTCCCACACATTGACCCGAACTGCACAGCAAACACAGAGCCCATGTTTGTTAGTCACCTGCGTAAGATCAGCGGGCACACCACTGACATGGGGTTGGAAATGGCCCTGATGTCTGAGAGTTTTGTACGTCTGGAAGATTCCGACCAAAGAGTTAGTGTATTGTACAGACTGAAGCATAACATGTTCCAGGGATCAACTCCGAGCACATTCTTATCTTTGGTATGTGTAGGTGATTTGCTGTTGATTACAGGGTGTACAGTTTGACCAATCCAAATTAGGAAGTAGACAATATTGCAAAGAGTGCCAAGTCTAAAAGATTTCATGAAGATAAAAACAGATTAGAGGAAATGGGGAAACAGGCAGATGATGAGAATTAATGTGGCTAAGTGTGGCACAAGTCATCTTGGAAAGCGAAACAAAGAATGAGAATGTGCACTCATAGAATCCCTAAGATGCAGAAGGAGACCATTTGGCCCATTGAGTCAGCACCAACTCTTCGAATGAGCACTCTATCTATATCCACTCACCTCACCATCCCTCCCTACCTCCGTAACCCCACAACCTAACCTGCACATCCCTGGACACTAAGGGGCAATTTAGCTTGGCCAATCCACCTAACCCGTACATCTTTGGACTGTGGGAGGAAACAGGAGCATGTGGAGGAAACCTACACAGACTTGGAGAACGTACAAACTCCACACAGACAGTCACCCAAGCCAGAATTTAGCCCGGGTCCCTGCTGCTGTGAGGCAGCAGTGCTAACCACTGTGCCACCATGCCGCCCACTCACAAAACAGAAAGCCCTTGGGTTCCGATGCAGGGCTGTGAGGAGAGAGCAGGATGGTGGTTTGATAGCAGACTATGGGGGTAGTGAGATTACCTCAGGATTGATACAGGGCTGTGGGGAGGGATAGTGGGTCAGTGGGAATGATATCAGATTTGGGCAATGTAATTAGTTAGAGATTGATTTATGGCTAACGGGGCAGAGTGGGATTATTTGGAGATTGATATAGGGCTATGGGGGGGCGTAATGGGATTAGTTGGAGATTGATGCAGAGTTATGGGGTTGATGGGGGAAGTGGGAAAGTTAGAAACATACAGGGCCAAGGAGACTGAATGGGATAGTGGAATTCACAAAGGGCTATATTGGTCAATGAGATTAGTTAGGATTGACACAGGGCTATAGGGGAAAAGTGAGCCAGTGTGCTTGATAAGATGGTTTGGGGGGCAGAGTGGGTCAGTAGATTTGGTTTTGAATTGTTCTAGGAAAGAATCACATAGATATATGGGCCAAGTGGCTGACATGCTGTAAACATTGATCAGTATGTATTTAGTAGACATATTCTTTGTATAATACTATGGATATATATTACTATAGTTCCAACTCTTGTACAGAACGCTATGCAGAGTTTAATAACTTGAACTAACGCAGTTGAAATGTGCATATTTTGAAGAGCTCCTATTTTGCTAATTAAAAGTAAGATGTAACCACAGGTAAGTTGTAAATTAATTTATTTTTGATCACTGAGCATTCATTTGTTTATTCCATTCTGTCACCAACACGCACGTCATCATTTTCCACTAATCTGAAAATTAATCAGCAATTTTGCTTTTAGCAAGTGACTGAAATGTATCAAGATCAGAAGTATAATGTATGACCGTCGCATGGGCAATTGTGAGGGCTTGGATATAGTTCTGTCTCAGCGAATTTCTCTATCATGTTTAATGTGCCACACTGCTGGTCAAGGCTTACAGCGACCTGCTTTGCTTCCCTTTCTGGGGTGATGTATTAATGAATATCTCCACGCTCCCTCCGGGAACAGAAAGCTCCCATCAAATCAAGATTGGTTTTGAGATTCACCAAACAGTGGAAACAGGTCAGCTCCCAGAAGAATCTGCTCAGACTTCCATAACATCTATTAAATGCAGGCAGATTGGGAGGTGGCTGGGCTGAGGGGACTGAAACAATTGCCTTCTCCAGTCTACCATGGGATTTGGAAATGTTTTCAGCAAATTGCCTCTGAGATTCTCACTGTGTAATGTGGTCGCGTTGAACTATTTATAGCTGATGTTCTTCCAATCTCCCTTAATGCAAAAGTGAACAGTGTATCCAGGCATAGACAGTCAATATTGTGACCTTTAACCTTCCAGGTAGTTCTCCGCTCTGTTGAATCAATATGTGTAGCAAGTGGCTCCTTGGTTTATCGACAGGATTTTATTAGCCAACAATTTTGCAAGTTTCAGGGGACTTTTCAGAAGCAAACATGAAGAAAATGTAAGCATTTTTACTGCACATTCATCACAAAAGGAGAGAGGGCAAGAAAAGGAAATCTCCAGGCATTTACTTAGAATCTGTATCATCATTGAATTTTATAAGTGATCGGAGGAAGTAACTTGAAATGTAGATACAAACATGATCCATTGAGGAATAGTTATCTTACTCGCTAGATATTAATTCAGGATACCAGGCTGCCGCCTCCGCCCGTCAATGGATGAGGGTAAGATAAGACTTCATCCCAATGTTCAGTTCTGCTGTCCCCAATTGAGCTATCCGCTCGGGGCCCTCATTCAATAATGTACAGAAGTTTAACAGCAATAAAATTGCTAACGTGTTGAGTTACCACCCATATGGGGGATGGTAATAGAGCTGGTGCAGCCATTAACGGGCTGCAGCAAGTTAAAGGAAGAAATACATGTAATGCAGTGTCTGAGGAAGTCATGGCTTTCGGATGACGGTTGAGGGGGGGGAGCTGGTAGGAGTTGGATGGGGTTGCAGGTTCTTTGGTTGAACAGAAAAGGAAGTTAAAGGCAATGTGATCCAGTTTCTAGACGATTGGATGTTTCTTCAAATTATTGTTAGGAAAACTTTGGACGAAGAGGCCATAAACACCAATGACACCCAGATATTTCTGGGACCATTGCCATATTTAAATTAGCAACACTGGAATCAGCAGATCCTCATTGGGGATGAAATTGTGAGGTAGACAGGATTTCATTCAGTGAAGCACAGGGGGTGCTCATGAACATGAGGTTCTGGAAGCATACCATTGCTCCTTGGATAGTAGCAGGATTATGTTCTCAACTCAAGAGGCCATCGAGCCAGTTCACGGACCCAGTCTTCAGATGAGCATTGTGTAAGAGACATCACTTTCCTGTGCAGGGAATATTTATACAGTTTCAAGAACACACCAGTTGGAATAACGGTGGATTGGAAGGAATCCACTGTCCTCATCTGCACCACATTGCAGAGAATTTCTCATTGGCTGCAGACCACATTAGAGGGAGTGAAGATTTCTGTAAAGTTAGTGAAGAAAGTTACCACGGACAGGGTTGGCTTCTACAAGTTGACAGCCACCTTGTTTCAATGAATGACTAACAAATCAGCCGAGCTGGTACATTTTAACAGGGCTTTGAGATGACACAAGCCAGCAGAATCTCAGAATCTGTGATCAACACCAGTGAGCTGTAAGAAATGTCTGCATTAATTTCGCTGTCATTAGAATATGGTGACAGGAGGAGGCCATTCAGCCCTCAATTCAATCCTATCATTCTATTACATCATAGTTTATCCTTACCTCAAACTGCAGACATATAAATACTGTAGCTACATGCAGGTCAGAGGCTGGAAATTCTGCAACAAGTAACTCACCTACTGACCCTATAAAGGGTCTCCACCACCTACAAGATGCAAGATAGGAGTGACAGAATACTCTCCACTTGCCTGGATGAGTGTGACTCTTAGAATGCTCAAGGATTTCAACACCATCCATCACCTTAAACATTCACTTCTTCTAACTCACAGTGGCAGCACCTTCTCAAAGGGCAGCACGGTAGCATTGTGGATAGCATAATTGCTTCACAGCTCCAGGGTCCCAGGTTCAATTCCGCCTTGGGTCACTGTCTGTGCGGAGTCTGCACATCCTCCCCGTGTGTGCGTGGGTTTCCTCCGGGTGCTCCGGTTTCCTCCCACATTCCAAAGATATGCAGGTTAGGTGGATTGGCCATGATAAATTGCCCTTAGTGTCCAAAATTGCCGTCAGTGTTGGGTGGGGTTACTGGGTTATGGGGATAAGGTGGAGATGTTGACCTCGGGTAGGGTGCTCTTTCCAAGAGCCGGTGCAGACTCGATGGGCCGAGTGGCCTCCTTCTGCACTGTAAATTCTATGTAAATTATACACACTGCAGCAACACACCTTCAACAGCACCTTCCAAATTTGTGACCTCTACCACCTAGAAGGACAAGGCAACAGGCACATGGGAACACCACCACCTGAACGTTCCTCCAAGCCACACACTATTCTGACTTGGGAATATATTGGCTGTTCCTTTGTTCCTTCGTCACAGGGTCAAATTCCTGGAATTCCCTTTCCAACAACTCTGTAGGTGTACCTACACCAAATGGACTGCAGTGGTCAAGGAGGCAGCTCATCAGCACCTTCTCAAAGGGCAAAGGGATTATATATTATATATTTGTATTTCAGGGAGTTAACATGGTGCCCATTAGCACCTCATTTTACTACCCATGAAATCCATCCTAGAAACGAGCAATAAATAAAAACTGGCACATAATATTGTTCATCGGATGCACTCCTTCAATAACAAATCAGGTTAACACTCAGTCAAATCAACAGCGAAGTGACCAAAGTATGAGACGGTCACAATTCTGTCCCTCAACAGGAAATGAGCAATTTAAAATAGAGGTATCAATTTTTCTGTTATTTTACCAATTAAGGGGCAATCTAGCGTGGCCAATCCACCTACTCTGCACATCTTTGGGTTGTGGGGGTGAGACCCACGGAGACACGGATTGAATATGTAAACTCTACACGGATAGTGACCTGCTGCCGGGATCGATCCCGGGTCCTTGACAAAGTGAGTGCTGACCACTCCGTCACCATGCAGCCCTCGCAATTTAAAAAAGAACGATTAAACTTTAACATCCCTTCATTCTGGCCTACTTTGCGTCAACAAAAAATTACAGATGTTGTAAGATTGTCTAAAGACAAAATATAATGCTGCTATTGAACTAACGTCTAATGCTAAAAAAAAGAGAAATGAAGGATTTGAAGAAACTGGGCATTTCACAAGCGGCTTTGAAGCTGCCTTCAATCAGTCAAGCAGAAAATTATCATGAGGAAAGTAGGACAAGGCCCAGTGCTGTTACTTGACATCACATGTGAAAGCTACATAAGTGACACGGAGATGAAATATTCCTTTCCTTTCTGGCCTATATAGAATCGATGTTGAAACTAGTTAATGAATCAGAGCAGCAAATGAACAGAGAAACTGCATTTTCTCAGCTGTCCACTCCCCAGCATCCTCTGATTGTCTCGAGGAATAAGCATTCTGGCAGCCAAACAACTTTCTGATTCTTTCTGCTTTAAAATGGGAACAAAGAACAAACAACAATACAGCACAGAACAGGCCCTTCGGTCTTCCAAGCCTGTACCGGTCATGATACCAACGTTGGCCATAACCCTCTGTACTTCCTTGTGCCATATCCCTCACTGCAATCCTATCCATGTATCTGTCAAGATGCCTTTTGAACGCCATTAATGTATCTGCTTCCACAACCTCCCCTGGCAAGGCGTTCCAGGCACTCACCACCCTCTGCGCAAAATACCTGCCTCGCATATCTCCTCTAAACTTTGCCCCACGGACTTTAACCCTATGCCCCCTGGTGACTGATCCATCCACTGTGGGAAAGTGTGCCTGTCCATCCACTGTATCCATGTCCCTCATAATCTTTTAGAACTCTATCAGTTCACCCCTCAACCTCCACCTTTCTAATGAAAACAGTCCGAGTCTATTCAGCCTCTCCACATAGCTAACACCCTCCAGACCAGGCAACGTCCTGGTAAACCTCCTGTGCACCCTTTCCAAAGCCTCCTTCTGGTAGTGTGGCGACCATAGTTTTGGGCAATATTCCAAGTGCAGCCTTACAGAGCACTTTTCCGAAGGCTACCTTTGGACGACAGGAAGAAAGACTTGCATTCATGTAGCACCGTTCAGGGCATCACAAAATTCTTACAGCCAGTGAAGTAATTTTAAATTATGGTAGCTATTGTAATGGAGGATATCAGTTCCCCAAGCCTGGCAAGGGGAAATGCAGCAAGTGTTTCCATTATACAGCACAATGTACTGGAGATTTTGGCTTGGGTAAAGAGAGCTGCCATTGCTGAGCTGGGCCTACAGATTTGGATGGACTGTACTTACTTCTTGGGCATGATCCAATTTCTAGGTAATTTTCTCCCCAAAATGAAACTCCCCAGTGACACTCCAGTTGGTCAATGGGAGGCTGGGGCAGATTGAGGTTCGACAAGCTCAGTTGGCTGGATGGCTGGTTTGTGATACGGAACAACGCCAACAGTGGGGGTTCAATTCCTACACTGGTTGAGGTTATTCATGAAGGCCCTGTCTTCTCAACCTTGCCCCTCCCTCATTTGAGGTTTGGTGACCATCAGGTTAAATCACCACCAGTCAGCTTCTATAGGGGAGAGCATCCTCTGGGACTGTGTTGACATTTACATTTTTTTTTTACAGAGTTCTGCCCATGCCACATGTTATATGACTGTTATACCACGATCCTTATTTTTTGTCTGGGAGATGAGGGTTCCTCACATAGTGAGTTAGGAACAATGGTTGGCTCATCCTTTCTGGGAGAACATAAAAACATAAAGAACATAAGAACTAGGATCAGGAGTAGGCCATCTGGCCCTCGAGCCTGCTCTGCCATTCAATGAGATCATGGCTGATCTTCTGTGGACTCAGCTCCACTTTCCGGCCCAAACGCCATAACCCTTAATCCCCTTATTCTTCAAAAAACTATCTTTCTTTATCTTAAAAACATTTAATGAAGGAGCCTCTACTGCTTCACTGGGCAAGGAATTCCATAGATTCACAACCCTTTAGGTGAAGAAGTTCCTCCTAAACTCAGTCCTAAATCTGCTTCCCCTTATTTTGAGGCTATGACCCCAAGTTCTGCTTTCACCCATCAATGGAAACAACCTGCCCGCATCTATCCTATCTATTTCCTTCATAATTCTATATGTTTCTATAAGATACCCCCTCATCCTTCTAAATTCCAACGTGTACCCAGTCTACTCAACATCTCCTCATAATCCACCCCCTTCAGCTCTGGGATTAACCTAGTGAATCTCCTCTGCACACCCTCCAGCGCCAGTACATCCTTTCTCAGGTAAGGAGGCCAAAACTGAACACAATACTCCAGGTGTGGCCTCACTAACACCTCACTATACACTTGCAGCATAACCTCCCTCATCTTTAACTCCCTCCCTCCAGCAATGAAGGACAAAATTCCATTTGACTTCTTAATCACCTGTTGCACCTGTGAACCAACTTATTGCGACTCTTACACTAGCACACCCACGTCTCTCTGCACAGCAGCATGTTTTAATATTTTATCATTTAAATAATAATCCCTTTTGCTGTTATTCCTACCAAAATGGATAACCTCACATTTGTCAACATTGTATTCCATTTGCAGACCCTAGCCCATTCACTTAACCTATCTACATCCCTCTGCAGACTTCCAGTATCCTCTGCACTTTTTGCTTTACGATTCATCTTAGTGTTGTCTGCAAACTTGGACACATTGCCCTTGGTCCCCAACTACAAATCATCTATATAAATTGTGAACAATTGTGGGCTCAACACTGATCCCTGAGGGACACCACTAGCTACTGATTGCCAACCAGAGAAACACCCATTAATCCCCACTCTTTGCTTTCTATTAATTAACCAACCCTCTATCCATGCTACTACTTTACCCTTAATGCCATGCATCTTTATCTTATGCAGCAACCTGTTGTGTGGCGCCTTGTCAAAGGCTTTCTGGAAATCCAGATATACCCCATCTACGTTATCTACCGTTCTGGTAATGTCTTCAAAAAATTCCACTCAATTAGTTAGGCACGACCTGCCCTTTCTGAACCCATGCCGCGTCTGCCCGATGGGACAATTTCTATCCGGATGCCTCGCTATTTCTTCCTTGATGATAGATTCCAGCATCTTCCCTACTACCGAAGTTAAGCTCACTGGCCTATAATTTCCTGCTTTCTGCCTACTTCCTTTTTTTAAACAGTCGTGTCACATTTGCCAATTTCCAATCCGCCGGGACCACCCCAGAGTCGAGTGAATTTTGGTAAATTATCACTAGTGCATTTGCAATTTCCCTACCCATCTCTTTTAGCACTCTGGGACGCATGCCATCAGGGCCAGGAGACTTGTCTACCTTTAGCCCCATTAGCTTGCCCATCACTACCTCCTCAGTGATAACAATCATCTCAAGGTCCTAACCTGTCATAGCCTAATTTCTATCAGTCACTGGCATGTTATTTGTGTCTTCCACTGTGAAGACCGACCCAAAAAACCTGTTCAGTTCCTCAGCCATTTCCTCATCTCCCATTATTAAATCTCCCTTCTCATCCTCTGAAGGACCAATATTTACCTTAGCCACTCTTTTTTGTTTTATATACTTGTAGAAACTTTTATTATCTGTTTTTATATTCTGAGCAAGTTTACTCTCATAATCTATCTTACTCTTCTTTATAGCTTTTTTTAGTAGCTTTCTGTTGCCCCCTAAATATTTCCCAGTCCTCTAGTCTCCCACTAATCTTTGCCACTTTGTATGCTTTTTCCTTCAATTTGATACTCTCCCTTATTTCCTTAGATATCCACGGCCGATTGTCCCTCTTTCTACCGTCCTTCCTTTTTGTTGGTATAAATCTTTGCTGAGCACTGTGAAAAATCGCTTGGATGGTTCTCCACTTTTCCTCAACTGTTTCACCATAAAGTCTTTGCTCCCAGTCTACCTTAGCTAGTTCTTCTCTCATCCCATTGTAATCTCCTTTGTTTAAGCACAAAGGAGGGAAAGGTCTCGACTCTTAGAACCATGGAATTCCTACCGTGCAGATGTAGGTCATTCGGCCCATCGAGTCTGCACTGAACCTTTGAAAGAGCACCCTACCTAGGCCAACTCTCCCACCCTATCCCCGTAACCCCACCTAATCTGCATCTTTGGACATTAATGGGCAATTTAGCATGGTCAATCCACCTAACTGACACATCTTTGGACTGCAGGAGGAAACCAGAACACCCGGAGGAAACCCACAGGGAGGAATTGTAATCTCCACACCAACAGTCATCCAAGACTGGGAATGGAACCTGGGTCCCTGTTGATGTGAGGCAGCAGTGCTAACCACGGTACGACTGTGTCACCTCTTTTAGACAATCTCCAGTGGAAAAAAAACACGAAGAAGCAGAAGCTATGGACAGGAGGTAGGTGGGATCAGCAACAGGAATTCACAAGTATATCCATTAAGCTTTACTGGCTGATGAAAAGGGAACAAGTCCTCGGAACTGAGGACTAAAGAAATCTTGTACGAGGTTTGCTTAGGGAGTATGGAGGGGGATTGTTGTATCTTTCGGTATAAACCTCCACTAGCCCAAAGCTGTCAGACATTGAGGCAGCACGGTAGCATGGTGGTTAGCATAAATGCTTCACAGCCCCAGGGTCCCAGGTTCGGTTCCCGGCTGGGTCACTGTCTGTGCGGAGTCTGCACGTCCTCCCCGTGTATGCGTGGGTTTCCTCCGGGTGCTCCGGTTTCCTCCCACAGTCCAAAGATGTGCGGGTTAGGTGGATTGGCCATGCTAAATTGCCCGTAGTGTCCTAAAAAGTACATAGAACATAGAACAGGCCCTTCGGCCCTCGATGTTGTGCCGAGCAATGATCACCCTACTCAAACTCACGTATCCACCCTATACCCGTAACCCAACAACTCCCCCCCAACCTTACTTTTTACGACACTACGGGCAATTTAGCATGGCCAATCCACCTAACCCGCACATCTTTGGACTGTGGGAGGAAACCGGAACACCCGGAGGAAACCCACGCACACACGGGGAGGACGTGCAGACTCCGCACAGACAGTGACCCAGCCGGGAACCGAACCTGGGACCCTGGAGCTGTGAAGCATTTATGCTAACCACTATGCTACCGTGCTGCCCCTAAGTAAGGTTAAAGGGGGGTTATTTGGGTTACGGGTAAAGGGTGGATACGTGGGTTTGAGTATGGTGATCATTGCTCGGCACAACATCGAGGGCTGAAGGGCCTGTTCTGTGCTGTACTGTTCTAAATTGTAGAAGAGGATTAATAATATGTTGAGAGAATTTAAGGCCCTGTTGCCAATCTCCAAACTGCACAAATGATAAAAGTTCCACCCACTTCCATAGAATAAATGCAAAATATTGCAGTTACTAGAAATCTGAAATAAAATCAGGCAGTGCTGGATAAATTCAGTAGGTCCGGCAGCATCTGTGGCGAGAGAAACAGAGTTAACGGCCGGAATTTAATGGCAGTTCTCACCAGTGGGACTTTCTGGTCCCGCTGATGGCAATCGCCTGCCGTGGGTTTCCTGGCGGCATGGGGTGCATAAAACGGGAAACTCCGTTGACAGCGGCGGGATCTTCTGATCCTGCCGCCAGCCAATGGCGGGACGCCTCCCTCCACCTGAAATACACTGCGTGGTGGTGGGCGTGGAAAACCCCACCCAACATTTCAAGCCCGACATGACCGTTCTTCGGAGCTGTCCAATTCTGAAGAAGTCATATTGGATTCCAAATGTAACCTCTGTTCCACATCTTTCACATTGTATCATCAATGAGTATAGGGGAAACTCACTCATGCAAAGGGCAAGCTTTGCAAGCACCAAAGTCAAATTTGAAATCATAACCACTCTGTCAGTCCACATTGCTAGCCAGAAGCAGGTTCCGCTGGTCTTCAATGACAGTTTATTTACAGGGGCAATAAATATTTACATCTCATTCACATAGGATACTGGCACTCAGACAAAGGAAGCAAAGCCCCATGGACTCATTGCCCACTGAGAGCGTTTTGTAGCAAGAGGCAGTGGCATAATGGTATTGGTGTTGAACTAGAAATCCCAAGAGACCCAGAGTCATGCTCTGGGGACCAGGTTTGAATTCCACCGGGGCAGATGGTGAAATCTGATAAAACTAAAATCTGGAATTTAAAATCTAATGATGGATCATGAAACCATTGTCGATTGTCGTAAATATCTATCTGGTTCACTCATGTCCTATAGAGAAGGAAATCTGTTGTCCTTACCATCTAACTCCAGATCTGCAGCAATGTGTTTGGCTCTTAACTGCCCTCAGAGATGGGCAATAAATGCTGGCCCAACCAGTGATGCCCACACCCCATGAATCATTTTTTTAAAACTATGTTATTCACTGATCCGGTTCTTGTGACGGTCACAGATGGCACGGTGGCACTGCTGCCTCACAGCGCCAGGGACCTGGGTTCAATTCCAGCCTTGAGTGACTGAGTGGAGTTTGCATGTTTTCCCTGCATCTGTATGAGTTTACTCCGAGTACTTTGGTTTCCTCCCACAGTCCAATCGTTGTGCAGGTTAGGTGGGGTTACGGGGTTAGAGCGGAAGAGTGGCCAAGGTCGGGTGCTTTTTCAGAGCGTCAGTGCAGACTCAATGGGCCGAATGGCCTCCTTCTGCACTGTTTGGATTCTATAGTTCTAACAGATCAATCTTATTGATATCATTCAGTTCGACAGAAGGCTGTAGGTGTAACTATTTCTGGAATAAAAACATAACAGAAGTAGGGGGTGGGGGAGGTTGGCACCCTCTTGTGATCTGATGGATGCCTTTAAGGAGCCGTATCTCAAATTGTTCCCCATCATTATTCACCACAAGGCAGGGTGTGATATATAATCCCATGACTCTGTAGTCGGAACACAGCACCAGTCCACTAGTCAGACATGCTGACATAGCCTCTCAGTTACCTTTCTGTGTACATGGCTTATCTTCAAATAAAGAACCCACACCTTGCCGTATGATTGGTATGTTTGTGATAACCATCATCAAAAACTGAAACCTTGCGAACTTAAGCAAGGCTGAACGACTGGAAATATTTTCCAGGCTCAATAACCAAAATTATACTTGAATGTAAGTTAATGCCTGCAGAAAAGGAGCAAAGAGAATTGGAGGTCAAAAATAATGACCCAAATCTTCCAGTCTCCGCATCATCAAAGGCCGGTCTTACAACCCAGGATGTAGGTCAGGACTCCGCAGACATTCTGATGCATTGGCTCCGTGGGAATTTCCCAGAAAGCTTGGACTTCCAATGGGCAATCCTCCTGCTCTTCAGGACCCTCCAAAAAGGTCTCCAGCTCGGAGGTACAGCTGGCAATTTTCGGCAGTTCCACCTTACTTACCTGGGAAGATACCTCAAAAATGTTAGACTGGAGAGTCCGAATCTAACTGTTGGGTAACTATACAACTGACCCCGCAATCACTCACATTGATGCCCCTAACTCCCCCTCTTTGATCCCCAGACTACCGCCCAACGACCATTCAACTAACCCCCCGGTATCCCCCACCTGACCCAACCCAACGAGCATCCACTACCCAATGAACCCTCCCAGACATAAGCTCAAACTCACTTACCCACTTACCAAATTGCCACCTTATCACCTCACTCAACTGTCACCCTGCCCAGCTATCCCCGTTCCCTTGCCACCCTACCCTTCTGCCACCATACTCACTTACCCCACCCACTCTATCCACTCACACACTCACATTCACAAATACACTGTAAAGCTTTGGGACATGTTTAAGCTTCCCAGAACACAGATGCTGGTCCTGTAGAAAGGGGACGTGGCTTCTGCACTGATTCTCGTTGCTGCTTTCCCCATGGATTCCTGCACTGAGGAAGTTCTGCAGGATCGCCCATTGGAACATTGGACAGAAAGAACCACATGCAGGTAAGTGGGTGGTTTACTGCCTTATCAGCGTCAGATTCTGACTGTGATAGAGTGATCTGGGACAATGTGTTTTCTGAGATTAATGGGGGAGACTAAAAATGGCCGACAAATGGGTCATGGAAACTCTGACATTTAAAGACAGGACCTCATTATCATTCTTTTGTGCAGTTCCTCGCCCAGCAATTGTTCAGTTTATGCCAGGCTGGTGGGAAGGAGGGAAAACCAGAGATAGGAAGCTGCAAACGCACACCCTTAGGGGCAGTTCATTCCTCTGTCATTCTCTCTGTTCATTTAATCAAGTAAATCCAACCTGCAGTCTATGATACTCTCTTTCCCTTCTTCATATTTATATCACTGGACCTTTAGTTGTTGTTCTGTCTTTAGCCTATCTGCTAGTTCGATCTTTTTTGATGTTCAGCGAACCATATGTCAAGAACAAGAACAAAGAACAAAGAAAATTACAGCACAGGAACAGGCCCTTCGGCCCTCCCAGCCTGCGCCGATCCAGATCCTTTATCTAAACCTGTCTCCTATTTTCCAAGGTCTACTTCCCTCTGTTCCCGCCCGTTCATATACCTGTCTAGATGCCTCTTAAATGATGCTATCGTGCCCGCCTCTACCACCTCCGCTGGTAAAGCGTTCCAGGCACCCACCACCCTCTGCGTAAAAAACTTTCCACGCACATCTCCCTTAAACTTTCCCCCTCTCACCTTGAAATCGTGACCCCTTGTAACTGACACCCCCACTCTTGGGAAAGCTTGTTGCTATCCACCCTGTCCATACCTCTCATAATTTTGTAGACCTCAATCAGGTCCCCCCTCAACCTCCGTCTTTCCAACGGTCTTAAGGGGGTTTAAAGCTAAACTGCTGCTTTCTCTGCCTGAGCCATCAGGTGTAGGCCACAGGTGAGTTTTAAAGCAGTGATTTTCTTTCACTGTCTGTCTGGATTGCTCTCTAACTTTCAGGCAAGGGGTCTCTGTAATGGGGAGGGGTCTCTGGTGGAGGTCTGACTTATAGAGGGGATGCAAGTGGCAGGGGAGGAGTTGGCAGGATTTGTATTGTAGGGAGGGAGGGGATCCTCTGATGGACTTCGGGGGCACCCACCTCGAAGACTTACCCCCTTGGCCCAATGTCAGGTCCATTGCACCAAGGCCACGCTGGAAAATACCTGCACCAATCCACACCCACTTTAATCCTGGCTTAGAGGACCGGAGATTCAACAAGTTTGGAGAATCTGTGCCCAGCCCTTCAATAGGATGCAAATGGGTCAATTTGACCTATTTGCATCCTCCCACTAGGGCGGGGCATGAACCACCATGCTGCCGCCAATGGGGGATTGGAGCATCGGAAAGGGCGGCGATCCCATTTTGTTCACCCCCCCCCCCCCCCCTCCCCCACCACCACCACCACCAATGCTGGATTCTCTGCCCCATCAGGAACTCCATTACTGGTGACACATGGTGAAGAATCCAGCCCATATATTGTACCGTGCCTTTGCTCTCTCTGTGCTGTATTCAGTACTTTGGGGTTTTTATACTTTCTCAGGTTCAGTATCAGCAGCCTCTTCTGTAAATGAGCATCACGGCCTGCAGTGCATTCCTTCCAGCCCAATTTCTAGATGAGAAATATCATGACCAAAGAATCATATTGGAGAACCAATGCTGGATGCATTAGTTAGTAGAATCTACCACAGGCAGCACGATAGCATAGTGGATAGCACAATTGCTTCACAGCTCCAGGGTCCCAGGTTCGATTCCCAGCTGTCTGTGCGGAGTCTGCACGTTCTCAATGTGTCTGCGTGGGTTTCCTCTGGGTGCTCCGGTTTGCTCCCACAGTCCAAAGATGTGTAGGTTAGGTAGATTGGCCATTCTAAATTGCCCTTAGTGTCAGATGGGGTTACTGTGTTATGGGGATAGGGTGAAGGTGTGGGCTTGGGTACGGTGCTCTTTCCAAGGGCCGGTGCGGACTCGATGAGCCGAATGGCTTCCTTCTGCATTGTACATTCTATGATTCAATGAACACTTGTTGAACTTTGAGCTTTACCAAGTTTTAAAGTATCAGTGGCCTTTCATTGCTGTTTGAAAATTCGAAATAACTCTTACAAAGACTGCATGGATATGAAATATCACACTGAAGTCTGTGAGGTGAAGGGGCCATAAGGATGGGTGGCAATAATCTTTCAAGGGAATCTACCAAGGGAGTGATCTGTGAGTGTCCCGCAAATGGTGGAAAACCACATGGGCTGGTGCTGGTCTGGGTTCACCACTATTCCCTGGAGTAAATAGAAATAGAATAGAATAGAACAGTACAGCACAGAACAGGCCCTTCGGCCCTCGATGTTGTGCCGAGCAATGATCACCCTACTCAAACCCACGTATCCACCCTATACCCGGAACCCAACAACCCCCCCCCCCCCAACCTTACTTTTTAGGACACTACGGGAAATTTAGCATGGCCAATCCACCTAACCCGCACATCTTTGGACTGTGGGAGGAAACCGGAGCACCCGGAGGAAACCCACGCACACACGGGGAGGATGTGCAGACTCCACACAGACAGTGACCCAGCCGGGAATCGAGCCTGGGACCCTGGAGCTGTGGTGCATTTATGTTAACCACCATGCTACCGTGCTGCCCCAAATAAGCTCCTGGCTGATCTGATTTTTATTATTTGTTTATGGGATGTGGGCGTTGCTGGCTGGGCCAGAATTTATTGCCCTTCCTTGACGGCATTTAAGAGTCAACCACATTGCTGTGGATCTGGAGTCACATGTTGGCCAGACCAGGTAAGGAAAACAGATTTCCTTCCCTAAAGGACATTAGTGAACCAGATGGGTTTTGACGACAATCATTTCATGGTCACCTTTAGAATTTTAATTCCATATTGAATTCAAATTTCACCTTCTGCCATGGTGAGATTTGAACCCGGATCTCCCGAGCATGACTCCGGTCCTCTGGATTGCTTGTCCAATGACATTACCACTACGCCACTATGGTCTGAACTCTGCTTTCCTGGCTGTTCCCTACAAGCCCTTGTCTATCAAAAATCTGTCTAACTCTGCCTTGATGTGGAGATACCAGTGTGGACTAGGGTGAGCACAGTAAGAAGTCTTACAACACCAGGTTATAGTCCAACAGGTTTGCTTCAATTCACTAGCTTTCGGAGCACTGCTCCTTCCTCAGGTTAATGAAGAGGTAGATTTCAGAATCATATCTAGAGACAAAGTCAAAGATGCAAGGCAATACTTTGAATGCGAGCATTTGCAGGTAATTAAGTCTTTACAGATCCAGAGAGAGGGGTAACCCCACGTTTAAGAGGTGTGAATTGTCTCAAGCCAGGACAGGTGGTCGGATTTCGCAAGCCCAGGCCAGATGGTGGGGGTGGATATTTTGTGACATGAATCCAAGGTCCCGGTTAAGGCCGTACTCATACGTGCGGAACTTGGCTATAAGTTTCTGCTTGGCGTTTCTGTGTTGTTGCGCGTCCTGAAGGCTGTCTTGGAGAACGCTTACCCAAAGATCAGAGGCTGAATGCCCTTGACTGCCTACGTGTTCCTAAAATGGAAGGGAACATTCCTGCCTGGCGATTGTCACGCGATGTCCGTTCACACATTGTTGCAGTGTCTGCATGGTCTCGCCAATGTACCACGCTTCAGTACATCCTTTCCTGCAGCGGATGAGGTAGACAACGTTGGCCGAGTCACACGAGTCGCACAACTCTGCCTTGACTAAATTTAGTGATCCAGCTTCCAGTGCTCTCCCAGGAAAAGAATTCCCCAGACCAACGGTCCTCTGAGAGAAGAAAATGTCTCCTCATTTCTGTTTTAAAAGGGAGGCCTCTTATTTTTAAACTGTGTCCCCTAATTCTAGTCCCTCCCACAAGAGGAAATGCCCACCCTACCAGATCCCCTCAGGATCTTACATGATAGAACATAGAACATAGAACAGTACAGCACAGAACAGGCCCTTCGGCCCTCAATGTTGTGCCGAGCCATGATCACCCTACTCAAACCCACGTATCCACCCTATACCCGTAACCCAACAACCCCCCCCCCTTAACCTTACTTTTATTAGGACACTACGGGCAATTTAGCATGGCCAATCCACCTAACCCGCACATCTTTGGACTGTGGTAGGAAACCGGAGCACCCGGAGGAAACCCACGCACACAGGGGGAGGACGTGCAGACTCCACACAGACAGTGACCCAGCCAGGAATCGAACCTGGGACCCTGGAGCTGTGAAGCATTTATGCTAACCACCATGATACCCTGCTACCCTGATCACCCCTCATTCTTCCAAACATCAATATAGACCCAAACTATTCAACCTTTCATCAAAGGATTAGACCTTCATCCCAGGAATGAGTTGAGTGAACCTTCTCTGAATTGCTTTGAATGCATTTATATATATTTTTTCAACTAAGGAGACAAAACTGTACACAGTATTCCAGATGTGGTCTTACCAAGGGCCGCTACAGCTGCACTAAAGGTTCCCTACTTTTATATTTGTCATAACCCCAATTAGGATACCAACAGTAGTGGACTCACCAACACTAAACGCATTCAAATGGTCATTGGATAGGCATATGGGCGATAAGGGAATAGTGTAGAGGGACTTTAGAAGGGTTTCACAGGACGGTGCAACATCGTGGGCCGAAGGGCCTGTACTGCGCTGTAATGTTCTATGTTCTATGTTCTATTATCGATCACCCCATGGGGCTCGTGGAGTACACGTTTTCCAGATAGGGCACGGAGACACACCCAGCTGGGGCTCATTAGATGGTAACTGCCATGGACTATTGTAAAAAGTAAAATAAATATTTTCCTTCCTATCGTTGGCTTCCTTGGTCATTAAAATATAAAATTTTCCTGAAATAACTGTCAACATTCCATTTGCCTTTCTAATCAATTACTGACTTTCATGTAACAAAACACCCAGATTCTCTGTACTGCACAGTTTTAGAATCGCTCCATTTAAATAACATGCTGCTTTTCTATTTGTCCTGCCAAAGTGGACAAGTTCACATGTTCCCACATTATACTCAGTCTGCCAAATTTTTCCCCATTCACTTAACCTGTCCATATGCCGTCTGTATTCTTTATACCTTCTTGACAACTTATTTTCCTGCTTATCTTGGAGTCATTGGCAAATTTAGCTACCATACATTCACTCCCTTCCTCCAAATCATTGATATAATTTGTACATTGTTAAGGCCCCAGAACTGATTCCTGTGCACTCCACTAGTTACAGCTTGCCAACATGAAAATGACCCATTTATCCACCTCTTTGCATCCTGCGAGCAAATCAATCCTCTATCCATGCTCATATGTTACCCCCTACACCATGGATCTTATTTTGGCCAATCACCTTAGTTGTGTCACCTTATCCAGTGCCTTTTGCAAATCCAAGCATACCAAGTCTATAGATTCCCCTTTCTCCATGTTCCTTGTTCCTTCCTCAAAGAACTCTAATGAAATAGTTAAAAATATTTCTCTTTCACAAAACCATGTTGGCGCTGCCTGATCACGTTATAATTTTCCATGCATCCTGCTATATCCTCCTTAATAATGAATTGTAGCAATTTCCCTATGACAGATGATAATCTGACTAGCCTACTGCTTCCCGCTTTTTGTTTCCTTCCTTTTCTTGAATAACAGTGTTATATTCACTACTTTACAATCCAATGGGAATCTCCCAGATGTTGAGTTTGGAAAATTTGGACCAATACCATTACTATCTCTGCAGCCACCTCTTTTAAGCCCTAGGATGCAAGCCATTTAGTCCTGGGAACTTGTCAGCCTTTTTCCCAGTACCTTTTTCCTGGTGATGGTTTTTAAGTTCTTCACCTTTCACCTTCAAGTACCTTTGGCAAATTTTCTAAGTCTTCGACAGTGAAAACAGACACAAAATACCTGCCACCACCTTGTGTCCATTGTTAATTCCCCAAAATCACTCTCCAGAGGACCAAACTAGTTACTCCAGATTACTTTTGTTCATCTTTTCCTTTTGTTAATACTGGGAGAAACTCTTACTATCTGTGTTTACATTTCAAGCTAGTTTTCTCTCACACTCTATTTTCTCCCCCTTTATTGTTTTTTAGTCATTCTCTGCTGGTTCTTGAAATCTGTCCAGTCTTCTGACCTGGCATTAACCTTCACAGAATTACATAGGGCGCGATTCCCCCAAAGGAAGACAAAGTGCCGACAGCAGAGTGAAAACCAGAGTGTTTCACTCCGGCGTCGGAGGCCACTCCTCGGCCCCTGTTCTCCCACCCCCAGGGGGCTAGGAGCGGCGCCGCATCAATTACGCGTGCCGGGCCTTGTCGCCCACATCAAAGCGGCGCCGCGTAAATGACGGCATGCGCGGTTTCCGTCCTCCTCTCCGCAAGACATGGAGGAGTGATCTTGTGGGACGGTGGAGGGAAAAGAGTGCGTCTTTCAGAGACGCCGGCCCGACGATCGGTGGGCACCGATCATGGGCCAGACCCCTCCTGAGCACCCCCCTGGTGCTCGATCCTCCCCCACCCCCACAGGCCCCACACGCAGCGGTCGCACGCTGTTCACGCCGGCAGCAACCAGGTGTGGTTGGCGCCGGCGTGAACCAGTTGGATTAGGCAGGCCACTCGGCCCATCTGGGCCGGAGAATCCAGGGCAGCATGGCGTGAATCGTCCAGCACTCCCGTGATTCTCCCACCCGGCATGGGGATCGGAAAATCGCGCCCATAGTGTTTTTTCAATTTGATACAATCTTGAACTTCCTTGCATAGACACGAAAGATTTTTTTCTCACTGGGATAAAACTTTGCTCTGAGTTATTATAATCTCCTTAAAAGTCTGCTTGTGCATCTCTAGTGTCCTGCCTTTCAACCTAGTTTTGCAGTTTACTTCATACTCTTCATTTTGGCATAAAACATTGGTCTTGGACCCACACTTCTCACCTTCAAATTGAACAAGAAATTCTACCATGTTATGATCACTGTCAACTGGTGGCTCCCTTACTATAAGGTTATTGATTATCCTATCACATTGCGCATTATCAAATCGAGAATAAAGAGTTCCAGGTTGACACTAAAATTTACGACACAAAGAAATTATCAAAAAAACATTCTATGAATCCATTTCCCAATCTAATTTGCCCAATCTATATGTAGATTCGTTCCTTCTCAATAAAGAGGTGGGTTCCAGAAACATATATATAACCTGATTAGAATTCATTGGCATGTGTTTTAATCTCATTAGTGAGATTGAAGTGGAATGCTGCAATATCCCTACATGCTCCTAACTCCCCTAGCTGTAAGTTCCACTGGTGCGAATCACTACTGGTCCTTAGAAGGGGGGACCAGTGCCAGGGACACTTAACTGCAGGGTGCCGAGGGGGATCCTTCCGGTGATGTGGTGATCAGGAGGGGGTGTTTGAGTTGAGCTGGAGGAGCTCAGGTCAGGGGTCTTCCGCAGGATGGGGGTTGTGTGGCAAGGCTTCCTTCTATAACCTTGAAAAGCTTTAGCTTCTCGCCCAGCAAGACAAGTTCAAAGATCGGTCAGCTGAAGGCAAACATCTTTCCTCTGTTACCAAAAAACCTTTGATACATGTCCCAGCATGTCAATTGCAATGATTTGTCAGATTAAGGTAAAAGTCTTCCCTTTGATGTATTGGAAACCTTTGAAGTTCTTCTTTCACATTCGATTTCATTCCCTTTTAACTTTTCATGCCTCTGGGCTTGTTAAGAAACGTAAAATCTTCTAACTGCATGTTCACATTCAATTTCACGGTCCATTCTCTCTCATAAACTGCCTGATTGACAGGTCCTGGCTATTAAGGAGGGTTAAGTTTTGTTTGCTTTTATAGCTCTTAACAGTCCATTAAGTCTGAAGTGGATGCTCTTTTGAGCAGGTTGGCTCAGTTGACTGAACAGCTGGTTTGTGAGGTGGATCGACATCAGCATTGTAGGTTCAATTCCCATACTCGCTGAGGTTATCCATGAAGGCCCTGCCTTCTCACTCAGAAATTTACCCGAGATTTGGAAGATCCTTGTTATTATTTCAATGTGATAATTACCCTGATTAGAAGTCCCCAGTCTAGATAAGAGAAATAAATGCTCACCAACCAACCAATCACTTCACTTCATTGCTGTTACAGGACATCCCCCCCCCCCCCCCCCCCCGTCCCCCACCAGTGCCCCAGCAAACCCCCAACTGACATATAGCTGGGTGGTCATTGTGGGATTGCCTTTTGGTTCCCACAGCCCGCTGTGAATAGCATGATAACAAGACCCAGCACCAAGAATAGGCCAAACCTCCCATTGGCATCTGCATCCTCTGCCAATTGGCAGCATGCAAGCTTATCGCCTCTTCCCACAGAGTTGTTTGCCAGAGAGGGCTCCAGCCAGATATATGACTGCCTTCCTCTTTCAAGGGCTCAGAACTAAGTCGATCAAAGTTGTAACCTTGGCACAAGGACTGATTGTGAAAAAGGGGCTTCCAGAAGTCCGTTTGTCTATTGTTTCCACTTGTGCAATTTAAATTCAGCGAGCTGCTTCGCTCCTACTTAGATAATGAGATTATGGGGTAAATTTAAACCCACTCACCAGACCCACTAGATTGAGTGGACTACCAGAGTGACACCACACACCAATATTTCTTATAGACTTCAATGCAGAGTAAAACTGAGCAGAGTATCAGGCTTTCATCATATCCAATTACCTCATCTTCCCAATGATCGGTTTAGATTGAACTTTCCTCAGTAAGTAACAATTCCCCTTCAGGAAGGCTAACTTATTAATTAAATAATTAACAAACTAATTAACACGATGTGAGCTTTACTTCTTGAGGTGAATTTTCAATCACTGTGAGCTTCCTGCTCCAGTAGATGCTAATCCCTTAGGAGTTATCCCTTAATATTCTGTAGCATATACTATTAATTAAAAATATCCAACACAGGCGACACACGTAAAACTCTAATTTACAAGAGTCCTCATGTGTCCTTTTATCTTTTAAAAAAAAAACAAGATTAACACAGCTGAAAATATATCCTCAAAATATCGCTGAATGTGGCAACATTAACGGTAATGGGCAGATCATGGAAGATCACTGATGGGCTTAATCCTCACACTGGTCAGCTACCTTCAATCACGAAACTACATCTGCCATGCTACATTTAGTCACAGGAGCCTATCCAATGGATGTGGAAACATGTTTCGTCTTGATCAGGTCTTGAACTAATTACATGACTGCTGGATCAGCAGCTCAAGTTTAAACACAAGACAAAAAGAGAATTTGGCGAGTTGACTAAACGCGTAACTGTCAAGCAAAGCAATACCAGTCAGAATCACTAATTCAATTGTACATTCCTTCAGGTTTGCAGTGACAGAATCCAATTTTCAATCACTCAATCAAGGATGCTCCAGACACATCAAACTTAAGAAGATTCATCCCTTCTTTATCTGATTTACGTGCATTCCCTCTGTTGAGCTATTTGTCAGAGAGTAGAGGCAGAGAAAGAAGATGAGGCAGGCAGCACAAGAATCTCCTGTGGCCATTCCCCTACAAAACTGATATGTCGCTTTGGATACAGTTGGGGGAAAATGGCCTCTCAGGGTAAAGCAGCAACAGCCAAATTTGTTGCACCACAGTTGGCTCTGCTGCACAGGAGAGGAGTAAAAACTGTGGAAATGCAATAGTTTTAGAGGATTCAATTGTATGGGGAAGAGTTAGGCTTTTCTATGGTCGAAAATGAGACTCCAGAATGGCATGCTGCCTCCCTGATGTCTCAAGGATGCCACAGAGCAGCTACAGGCCATTCTGGAGGGGGAGCATCAACAGCCAGTGGTCGTGGGACACATTGGTATGAACGACATTGTTTGAAAGAAAGGGATGAAGTCCTAAAAGTAGAATATAGGGAGATTAGGAAGTAAATTGTAAACTAGATCCTCTTGAATGACCAAGCCAACGGTGGGAAGGAGAAAGATTTATTTCACTTTTTAACAATAAGCTGACATGCCAGTTACTATTTACAATCACAGTCCCCGTTGGGACAACCAACATGCCTCTCCCTGCTTGGATCAGCTTTTATGCTTGGTTCTAATGAGCCCCAACTGGATGGGCTTCCACCCCCTATCTGGGAAGCTTGTACTCCACGGGCCCCAAGGGAAGATGGATAATGGTTTAATGGTTTCCCCATGGACCTCGCAGTGGTTATGACACCGTTTCTCCCACCAAGTCTGAAAATGTCCCCTCTGCAGTCATATGAGGAGGCCACCTGAGCCACTTCGCCCAAGGCTGAACTTCTGCCTGGGGTGGGTCGGGGTTGGGTAGTGTATACCGGTTGATCGACTGTCTTTTTCTGGCTGACCACCAGAGGGGTATTGTCAGAACCTTGCCTTCTGCTTCTTCATACTTTTTTGAATGTCTGAACCACCCTTTCAGACAGACCGTGAGGTGAGGAATGGTACGGGTTGGTTCTGCCGTGCCGGATTCCATTCAGCTTAATGAATGTAGCAAGCTCGTGAACGTCATTCCGTTGTCTGTCACTAAGACTTCAGGATCCCGTGAGTGCTGAACAAACACCTTTTCTTCTCCACGATATAATTGAGGTCATTTTATAAACGAGCAGCCATTTTGAGTGAGCGTCCACAATGATGTGGAAGATGGATCCCAAAAAAAGGCCCAGCAAAATCAGCATGCTGTCTCACACAGACCATCCCCAGGGCTGGAGGGAGACCGCTGATGGGAGCATTTGGTGCTCCTGACATGCCAGGAAACTGCGTATGACTCACTCTATTTCCCCATTGATTCCAAGCGAATAGACGTAGCTCCCAGCCAGCTTTTCATTTTGAATGCTCCTGGGTGTAAATCCTTTCTGATGGACTCTTGACCCTGCAGTGGGATGCCCACATGAGCACCTCCACAGGATAATACCATCCTTCATGCTTGGTGTTTCTGGCATTGGGTTGTACGGCTGCTGGGGGGCTTGCCTGTAATCGGCATCTAATACCTGTGGCCAGCCTAGGATCTCTTTGTGTCCATGCTCAAGTCTGAATAGCCGTCACCAGAGTATCCATAAAATTCAGGGAAGGAAATCTTCCATTACTCTTTGGAAGATTGCTGGAGCTGACGAGACCCCGAGCAGCAGGCATGTGTTCACTAATGACCCTCTGTGGGCGTTTATAGTTCCATATTTCCTAGATGCGGAGTCCAGTTCCTGCAAATAGGCATGGCTCATATCAAGCTTTGTAAAGGAATACCCTTCAGCCAGTTTTACATATAAATCTTCCACCCTGGACTTCGGGTAGTGGTCCAGGCGAGAAGCCCTATTCATTGTGAGTTTGTAAACTCTTGCAGAGCTGGACAGACTTGTTCGGCTTCATAACTGGCAATACAGATGAGGCCCACTCCCCAGACCTTCCTGGAATGCCACAGGGTATTTGCCCAGGACTTCATACAAGTTTCCAGTGCCCATCAAAAAAATCTGCCACCAATCAAAACATAACCAGTCACGTCCCAGCAGATTGGGTTGCGGTCCCTGCCCCAAGACTAAGGGCAGCCTGACCATTAGGTGTCCATGTGTCACCGGAAGCACAGTGGTCCCCACCAATAATCATAATAATCCTTATTATTGTCAAAAGTAGGCTTACATTAGCACTGCAATGAAGTTACTGTGAAAATCTCCTAGTCGTCACATTCCGGCGCCTGTTTGCATACACAGAAGGAGAATTCAGAATGTCCAATTCACCTAACAGCACGTCTTTGGAATTTGGGAGGAAACCGGAGCACCAGGAAGAAACTACGGGTCCACCTCTGACTCCATGCTCCGTGACCAGATTGTTTTTGGTGTTCAATCTGAGCCACTGCACCAGCAGCTACTGAAAGTAAAGCAGCTCACTCTCTCCACGGCCATTGAGACCTGTGTACTTCATGCGCATGCCTCCACGCGCTACTCATGCATCCAGGCTGCTGAAACGGCGCGGCAAGCCCCTTACGAGGCAGAACGGGTCCAAATGATAAAATCTCTTCAGACACGGGGATAACGTACAGACTCCGCACAGACAGTGACCCAAGCCGGGAATCGAACCAGGGACCCTGGTGCTGTGAAGCAACAGTGTGCTACTGTGCCGCTCAGTGATTTGCCTGTACAGGTCACGAACCTGACCTTGGTGTCTCGCAGTGTTAGTGGTAAGATCCCTGTAAAAAGTCGGCCAAAGATCTGTTGGCCAATGTTGGAGACAGAGGCCCCCTTGCTCATCTCCATCACCAGGGGAT
This sequence comes from Scyliorhinus canicula, assembly GCF_902713615.1. Classification (NCBI taxonomy): domain Eukaryota; kingdom Metazoa; phylum Chordata; class Chondrichthyes; order Carcharhiniformes; family Scyliorhinidae; genus Scyliorhinus; species Scyliorhinus canicula. Next base: position 56,994,127 of record NC_052158.1, on the reverse strand, counting down.
GCCCATTCACTTGCAATGTGACATGGATCGGCACTGCCTTTGGGGCCATGACACAGTTCAGCTACATCATATTGTCATCTTCCCGTGGGGCCATGTGCGAAGATCTGGCTTGTGGTGACATCATTGGCTGCCCTGGATGACATTTGCTCCACCAGTTCTGGTGGCCCTGACCACCGCGTGTTCTCCGTCCACATATCTGGCAATATGGTCGCTCTTTCCCATCATCCATGGGGGAGGTATCCTGCAGGTCTACAGCGTCTCCTGAGTACTGGGCCTGACTGCAGATTTGCACCTCAGTTGCCTCTTGGGAGGTTATCTGGCCATTCTGGCACTTTAGTTGCCAGAATCCAATATGGAGGCTGGGTCAAACTATGGACCCCTATAGTCTATGGACTTCCTTCTCTGCATTTTCGTGTGACAGTGCCAACTCAATGTCCCGTTTTAAGTGTAACGTGGGCTCCACCAACAGATTCCTTTTCATCACCGTTTTATTTATTCCACAAACAAGCCTATCCATCCACATTTCCAAGAGGGATGACTGGAACTCTCAGTGCTCCGCCATCCGCCAAAGGCAGATCAAATTATCAGTTGCCGTCTCACCCGGAGACCAAACAGCCATGTTGAATCTATAACGTTGCATTGTAATGGAAGGTTTCAGATCATAGTGTTCAGCCATTAGTGCAACCAACTCATCAAACGATTTGGAGTCCAATGTAGCTGGGATTTGGATTGGATTTGTGTTTATTGTCACATGTACCGACGTACAGTGAAAAGTATTGTTCTGCATACATTCCGTTCTATACATGAAAAAACATTGGACATATGATAGATATACAATGTAAATACACAGACCAGGCATCGGGTGAAGCATATAGCGTGCAGTGCTACTCAGTAGAGAAGATGAGTGGAGAGATCAGTTCTGTCCATAAGTGGGTCATTCAGGAGTCTGGTAACAGTGAGGAAGAAGCTGTTGTTGAATCTGGTGGTGCGTGTCCTCAGACTTTTGTATTTCCTGCCTAATGGGAGAGGTTGCTGCCCACTTTCCCAAGGCAATGGGAGGTGTAGCCAGAGTCAATGGATGGGAGTCAGATTTGCTTGATGGACTGGGCTGTGTTCACGATTCTCTCTAGTTTCTTATGGTCTTGGGTCAAGCACTTGCCAAACCAAGCTGTGATGCAGCCAGATAGGATATGCAGCTGTAAAAATTGATAAGAAACAATGTGGACATGCCGAATTTCCTTAGTTTTCTGAGGAATTATAGGTGGTGTTGGCTTTCTTGGTCGTAGTGTCGACGTGGGTGGACCAGGACAGATTGTTGGGGATGTGCACACCTTGGAATTTGAAGCTGTCAACCATCTCCACCTTGGCCCCTGTTGATGCAGACAGAGGTGTGTACGATACTTCGCTTCCTGAAGTCAATGACCAGCTCCTTTATTTTGCTGACATTGAGGGAGAGATTGTTGTCGTTAACCCATGCCAGTTAGTTCTCTATCCCTCCTGTACTATGACTCAGCGTTATTCGAGATTCGACCCACTATTGTTGTGTCATCAGCAAACCTTTAGATGGAGTTGGAGCCAAATTTTGCCGCACAGTCTTGTGTGTATAGGGAGTATAGTAGGGGCTAAGTATGCTACCTTGTGTGGTGATATGCATCACTGTAGATACACAAGGGGTTAATGTAAGTACACGTAGACTAGCTAGGCACTAGAGGGAGCACCAGAGCCATGACACACAGACACTCAACCAATAGGTCAGTAAGATAGGACACAACCAATGGGCATTCACAATATACACAGAGGTGACACTACCACAGGGGGGCATTACACCAACCCATATATAAAGGACACAGCACATATGATCCTCCTCTTTCCAGTGGAGACACTCAGTGAGTACAGACACAGGGTTGATTTAACATCACAGCCACCACGTGGATTGTAGCAGACTGGTTTGTCAGTCTGAGTAGCTATAGAAGGATTAACAGTAGAGTCGAATCCAAGTAGGAGAATTGTAAATAGTTTAATAAACGTGTTGAAGTTATCTCCACGTCTGAACCTTCCTTTGTCAGAGTGTACATCAAGGAAGCAGCTTATGCTACGGTTAGGAACAGGAGAGGAGAGGTCACCCTGTTGGGAGTTGTCTAAAAACCTCCGAATAGTTCCAGAGATGTAGAGGATAGGATAGCAAAGGTGATTCTCGACAGGAGCGAGAGTAACAGGGTAGTTGTTATGGGGGACTTTAACTTTCCAAATATTGACTGGAAATACTATAGTTCGAGTACTATAGATGGGTCAGTTTTTGTGCAGTGTGTGCAGGAGGGTTTTCTGACACAGTATGTAGACAGGCCAACAAGGAGCGATGCCACATTGGATTTGGTACTGGGTAATGAACCCGGACAGGTGTTAGATTTAGATGTAGGTGAGCACTTTGGTGATAGTGATCACAATTCAGTTATGTTTACTTTAGCGATGGGCAGGGATAGGTATATACCGCAAGGCAAGAATTATAGCTGGGGGATAGGCAATTATGATGCTATTTGGCAAGATTTAGGATGTATAGGATGGGGAAGGAAACTGCAGGGGATGGGTACAATCGAAATGTGGAGCTTTTTCAAGGAACAGCTACTGCGTGTCCTTGATAAGTATGTACCTGTCAGGCAGGGAGGAAGTTGTCAAGCAAGGGAACCGTGGTTTACTAAGGAAGTTGAAGCACTTGTCAAGAGGAAGAAGAAGGCTTATGTTAGGATGAGACATGAAGGCTCAGTTAGGGCACTTGAGAGTTACAAGTTATCCAGGAAGGACCTAAAGGGAGAGTTAAGAAGAGCGAGGAGAGGACGCGAAAAGTCGTTGGCGGATAGGATCAAGGAAAACCCTAAGGCTTTCTATAGGTATATCAGGAACAAAAGAATGACTAGAGTAAGATTAGGGCCAATCAAGGATAGTAGTGAAAAGTTGTGTGTGGAATCAGAGGAGATAGGGGAAGCGTTAAATGGATATTTTTCATCAGTGTTTACACTGGAGAAAGACAATGTTGTCAAGGAGAATACTCAGGTACAGTCGACCAGGCTGGATGGGATTGAGGTTCACAAGGAGGAGGTGTTAGCAATTTTGGAAAGTGTAAAAATAGATAAGTCCCCTGGGCCAGATGGGATTTATCCTAGGATTCTCTGGTAAGCCAGGGAGGAGATTGCAGAGCCTTTGTCCTTGATCTTTATGTCGTCCCTGTCGACAGGAATAGTGCCGGAAGACTGGAGGATAGTGTAATGGACAATTTTAATACTTAATATTGAATAACTGCTTAATAGTGTGATTAACTAAAGCTGCAGGCGTTTGTGTGTGTGTGTGCAAGGTTAGAGAGAGAGAGAGAGAAAAACTGATATCCCAGCTGTCTGAAGGTCGAGAAAGTAAAGTTAGGAGAAAAACAACTCCTTATATGGAATGGAGATTTACTTGTATCTTTTGAATGAATAAAGACTGAAGGTTGAGGTGCCCGGTGCGCTTTCCTCTCTCTCCTGTAGAGAGAGGAGGGTGTCCTCTGCAGAGCAAAGAAATAAACTAACTTGCTCTTATTCATGACTGATTGTTTCTGAGTTTTCCTTTTTCCCACCACAGTTCTTGGCGCCGAAGGATGGGATCCCGTGCTTGAGATAGACACTGGGAGATTCCGGGGAGGCGTTAGCGCTGACGCCTTGAGGGCTTTTCACCTCATCTCAAACGCTTCAATTGGCCATCAGCGTGAGAGGACCAGGAATTACTGTGTCACCTCAACACCGGGATCTGGACTGAAATCTGTGGTAAGGAATTGCTCTATTATTAATTATAGACAGTGGTGAACAGTCTCACAGTGACGGGTGGATTTAGACTTGGATCTATCAAACAGGTTGGACCTGCAAAAATACCTAAACGATAAATATTGGTTTGCTGGTTTAGGAAAACCAAGCCTCCTAAGCGGACGCGCTTACGTGCAGGAGCCTCCGGAGGAAAATCAAGTCACAAGGGATAAGGTTGCTGTGAGTCTGGCTCACAAGTAAGAGACCGGTCATGGGTAATAGCAATGGGAAAAAACAAACAAATGCTGCAAGTTTAAATAGCCCTAATATACGCTACATGGTTACTAATTATGGACAAGACTCGGTGAGTCAAGTTAAAATGTGGGTGAAGGAGTGTGATTTTCCTGAAGGAGGTTTTAGTTTAAGACAATTGGAATTATTAAAAACTCAGTTAAAACAGAGGCAGAAATAAGAAATAGACGATCATAGGCGAAACCCAAAGAAACTGGGGCAGCAGGGTAGCATGGTGGTTAGCATAAATGCTTCACAGCTCCAGGGTCCCAGGTTCGATTCCTGGGTTAAGGGTATGGGGTGGATACGTGGGTTTGAGTAGGGTGATCATTGCTCGGCACAACATCGAGGGCCGAAGGGCCTGTTCTGTGCTGTACTGTTCTATGTTCTATGTTCTATGTACGAGTTTGCCAAGTTCAACCAGACCATGCAGATAATGTGCCTTATAACGCCTTTGTTACAGGTCTGGTGGACGCCTGTCAAACTGCCTTTCCGGTAAGAATGGACATGACAAAAATTGCCATGTGTAAGCAGCGTGACGGTGAAACTGTGTCCCAGTACCTGACCCGGCTCACAGAACTCCATAACGCTCATAGTGGACTTACACCACCAGCTGACATGAATACAGCTGAAGTGACTCCGTATGAGGCACATCTGCGGAACAGTTTTATGAATAGATTAAGTGAGGACATCGCTAAGAAGGTGAAAAATACATGTATTACATGGGACACAGGGAAACTCAACTTAATCGAACAACACGCCATGCACGCTGAAAAGCTACTGACACAAGAAAAGGCGAAGCGGAACAAAAGGAGGGAGGATCAGAGTCACCAAGCACAGCTAACTATGATGCAGATGGTGACACAGGTTGCAGAAGCTCAGCAACGAGGAAGAGGTAGAGGACGGACAAGAGGAGGAGGCAGGGGAGGTTGAGGGCGAGGACGCGGTAAGACGGATGGGTGTTACACGTGTGGAAGCAAGGACCACTGGGCAAGAGACTGCCCAACAAAGAGACAAGAAGGCCAAGAGACGATGATGACAATGGTAATTGACAAAGGGGAGGAGATGACGATGGAGGTATGCCTGAAGGAGAGGGTGAGTCCAAAACCTTGATGTTTTGCAATGAAGAACCGCTTAAGCTAACCTCTTGTACTAACGTTCTTGAAATCTTTACACAGACTATAGAGAGTGTGATGCATGAATCCAAGGAGTTAAATTTGACGCCAGACCTCTGATGTATATTTATGAATGGAGATTGACTCCAGCGGCAGTGAGTTCAGTAAACCGAGCACTCATGGGAGAAGCAAGCGAACGCGTTAACCCTATTAACACTGACTTTATGCCCGAGGAGAATCTGCACTGCACCGCACACATTCACTTGGGGGGACCAGATAATCGATATGAGAATGAATGGCTCGGGAAGTTGCAAAAGTCTGAGGTGCTGCTGATACGGGAGTTATATTGGGATGAGCATAGGTGCGCTGCAAGTATAGACCTGTCTAGAATACGTCTGAGATCGGGAGTACCACACCCCTTTACAATAGAATACTGTCTGAGATCGGGAGTACCACGCCCCTTTACAATAGAAGGGTCACACCCCCATGTATCGTTAGCGAAAGGGCGCAATAGACAATGGAAAGATTTGGGACCGTGGGTCCTTAAAAATCTCAAAGTCAATGATTGGACACTGCTTTCAGACACAACTGGGGGGCAAAAGAAAGTGGAAAGAAAAGCAAAAAGAAAAGAGAAACAATAAATTGGGCGGCTTATGGTATGTGGAAAACAGAGGTTGCATGACGTCCGTGCTGTTACAAGAGCATGGAGGGAAACTTCGGCCAGTGGCATATTTCTCTGCTAAATTGGACCCAGTAGCAGTGGGGCTGCCTACTTGCCTGAGAGCAGTCGCAGCTGCCGAAAAAGCAATAGCAGTCTCTAGAGATATCGTGGGATACAGTGAATTAACTTTGTTGGTACCACATGCAGTCTTACTACTTCTCCTAAAGCAAAAAACAGCTCATATATTTGCGGCAAGGTGGTTAAGATATAACACGGTCCTGCCGGAAATGCCAAACATTACAGTGAAAAGGTGTACCATACTTAACCCCACCACTCTTCTTCCCACCGCAGGTGATGGGGAACCACATGATTGTGTTGCTCTATCTAATGAAGTTTGTAGTCCACGACCTGACTTGCAGGATACCCCCCTACAAAATCCCCACATGGAACTGTTTGTGGATGGGTCTGCGTTCAGAGATCGAGAAGCGGGCCAGAACTGTGTGGGGTATGCCATAGTCACATCACACGACATACTAAAAGCAGAGTCGCTTCCTAGACACCTCTCCGCATAAGCTGCGGAACTGATAGCCCTTACAGAAGCATGTAAACTTGCAGAAGGCAAGTCCGTTTCTATCTTCACAGACAGTAGATATGCCTTTGGGGTGACTCATGATTTTGGAACCTTGTGGAAACAAAGGGGATTCTTAACATCAACAGGCAAACCAATCACGCACCATGGGCTGATTTCTGATCTCTTGGACGCAGTCCTCTTACCTGAGTGTATTGCAGTCTGTAAGTGTGACGCACATACAGGGAAAACCGATCCAGTCTCACAGGGAAATGCAAGGGTGGATGCGGCAGCGAAAGCAGCAGCGCGAAAACCTATCAGTGATAATGTAAACATGCCAATGCTAACAGTTCCTATCCCAACAGCGGACATACAAGACCTGCAAACACAAGCCTCACGGGAAGAAAAGAAAGCATGGTCAAAGGTAGGGGGTAAGGTAAAAGAAGGGGTATGGTACGGCCCCAATGATAAGCCATGTCTACCGAGAGCGCTATTTCCTCATTATGCTAAGTTGACACACGGCAAAAGGAGGGATGTTCAAGAGTATCGCTGCACATTGGTACACCAGAGGCTTTACTAGTTACTCCCAAAAATTTTGTGAGCGATATATTATTTGTGCTACCAATAATGTGGGGAGAGGAATTAGATAAGCCCAGGGGCGCAGCCAGAACCACTGAGACCCTTCGAGCATATTCAAATGAACTATTGAGCTAACCCCAAGTGAAGGGAAGAAATACTGCCTAGTAATGGTTGACATGTTTTCTAAGTGGGTAGAGGTGTTCCCTACGGCCAAACAAGATATTAGTGCAGTAACCAAGGCCCTGTTAACTGAAATTAACTGAAATGTGGGCAGCACGGTAGCATGGTTGTTAGCATCAATGCTTCACAGCTCCAGGATCCCAGGTTCGATTCCTGGCTGGGTCACTGTCTGTGTGGAGTCTGCACGTCCTCCCCGTGTGTGCGTGGGTTTCCTCCGAGTGCTCCGGTTTCCTCCCACAGTCCAAAGATGTGCGGGTTAGGTGGATTGGCCAGGCTAAATTGCCCTTAGTGTCCTTAAAAAAATAAGGTTAATGGGGGTTGTTGGGTTACTGGTATAGGATGGATATGTGGGCTTGAGTAGGGTGATCATTGCTCGGCATAACATCGAGGGCCGAAGGGCCTGTTCTGTGCTGTACTGTTCTAAAAAATTCCACAATGGGGCATCCCAGAGAAAATCAGCACTGATAATGGCACGCCATTTGTAAACCAGGCTCTTAATCAGGTAGGAGAATACCTAGGCATTGATCTAAGGCAACACTGTGCATACCATCCAGCGAGTGGAGGAGCGGTAGAAAGGGAAAATGCCACTCTGAATAATAAGCTAGCAAAGTGTTGCGATGAAATGGGAATACCATGGACGAAAGCCCTGTCCGTAGTACTAATGTACATGAGAACTAGGGTCAGAGGTAGAGCTAATTTAAATCCATTTGAAATATCATTCGGCAGACCACCCAACACTGGAATTGGGCCAAAACCCGTCGCGAGGACCCTGACTAGCCATTGTGAGGATGAAATGTTACGTTACTGTACAAAACTCTCTGCGATTTTATCTCAGGTGCAAGCTCAAATGAAGGGAGCCCTGCCACGACCGGCTGAGGGGAAGTTGCATGACCTGCAGCCAGGCGACTGGGTAGTGGTGAAAGACTTCAGGAGGAAGAGCTGGAGAGCTAGACGGTGGCTGGGACCATTCCAGGTGCTCCTTGTGACGCAGACAGTGATAAAGGTAGCAGAAAGAGCAACGTGGATTCACGCTAGTCATTGTAAGCGGGTGCCAGAGCCCCAGCTCACACCGGACAAGTCAACATGAAAGGGGTAATGTCGCTTATCATGATGCTTATGCTGGAACTGGTAATGGGAAAAGCGTATTGGGCTGGAGAGGTTACAGTGACATTAACCAGAGGAGAGACACATTTACGTGTGACCCGTGGCCCTATGACTCTAAATACTTGTGAGATGATAAGTACTTATGCCGAGACCCCTGTGGCCCATACAACTGGAACCTGGTGGTGGCGACCACGGCGAAAGGTCTCCCCAAACTGGACCATGCATCTGCCAATGCCTACAGAAAGCAGCTGTAGCAAACCTGTCTCGCAGTTACCGGATGTTGAAACTATCTGACCCAACAGCAGCAAGGGAACAAGTTGACTTAGAGGAGGCAAACCAGTGGATACCTCCATTCGAGAATGAACTGTCAATAGACTAATCTTCTGTATCATATAGCTATAATGACAACTTGTTTCCCATTTTATGTACCAAAGATTAATGATGGTATTATTGAAAAATCTACAGGAGTACGATGATACCTGATATATGTTCTTTGAGCAAACATTTGTTTAACAATAAGGGAATGCAGATACTGCTTAGGTGACTGGCTGTGATTAAAATTTTGATAGATGTTGTCATTAGGATGACAAAAAGGAGGGAATTGTGATGGACAATTTTAATACTTAATATTGAATAACTGCTTAATAGTGTGATTAACTAAAGCTGCAGGCGCGTGTGTGTGTGTGTGTGCAATGTTAGAGAGAGAGAGAGAAAAACTGATATCCCAGCTGTCTGAAGGTCGAGAAAGTAAAGTTAGGAGAAAAACAACTCCTTATATGGAATGGAGATTTACTTGTATCTTTTGAATGAATAAAGACTGAAGGTTGCGGCGCTCGGCGCGCTTTCCTCTCTCTCCTGTAGAGAGAGGAGGGTGTCCTCTGCAGAGTTAAGAAATAAACTAACTTGCTCTTATTCATGACTGATTGTTTCAGAGTTTTCCTTTTCCCACCACAATAGCAAATGTTGTCCCCCTTGTTCAAGAAGGGGAGTAGAGACAACCCTGGTAATTATAGAACTGTGAGCCTTACTTCAGTTGTGTAAAATGTTGGAAAAGATTATAAGAGATAGGGTTTATAATCATCTTGAAAAGAACAAGTTGATTAGCGATAGTCAACACGGTTTTGTGAAGGGTAGGTCATGCCTCACAAACATTATTGAGTTTTTTGAGAAGGTGACCAAACAGGTGGATGAGGGTAAAGCGGTTGAAGTGGTGTATTTGGATTTCAGTAAGGCGTTTGATAATGTTCCCCACGGTAGGCTATTGCATAAAATACGGAAGTATGGGATTGAAGGTGATTTAGCGGTTTGGATCAATAATTGGCTATCTGATAGAAGACAAAGGGTGGTGGTTGATGGCAAATGTTCATCCTGGAGTTCAATTACTAGTGGTGTACCGCAAGGATCTGTTTTGGGGCCACTGCTGTTTGTCATTTTTATAAATGACCTGGAAGAGGGTGTAGAAGGATGGGTTAGTAAATTTGCAGATGACACGAAGGTCGGTGGAGTTGTGGATAGTGCTGAAGGATGTTATAGGTTACAGAGGGACATAGATAAGCTGCAGAGCTGGGCTGAGAGGTGGCAGATGGAGATTAATGCGGAAAAATGTGAGGTGGTTCACTTTGGAAGGAGTAACAGGAATGCAGAGTATTGGGCTAATGGCAAGATTCTTGGTAGTGTAGATGAACAGAGAGATCTTGGCATCCAGGTACACAAATCCCTGAAAGTTGCCACCCAGGTTAATAGGGCAGTTAAGAAGGCATATGGTGTGCTAGCCTTTATCAGTAGGGGGATTGAGTTTCAGAGCCACGAGGTCATGCTGCAGCTGTACAAAACTCTGGTGCAGCCGCACCTGGAGTACTGCGTGCTGTTCTGGTCATCACATTATAGGAAGGATGTGGAAGCTTTGGAAAGGGTTCAGAGGAGATTTACTAGGATGTTGCCTGGTATGGAGGGAAGGTCTTACGAGGAAAGGCTCAGGGACTTGAGGTTGTTTTCGTTAGAGAGGAGAAAGCTGAGAGGTGACTTAATAGAGACATATAAGATAGTCAGAGGGTTAGATAGGGTGGACAGTGAGAGTCTTTTTCCTTGGATGGTGATGACCAACACGAGGGGACATAGCTTTAAATTGAGGGGTGGTAGATATAGGACAGATGTCAGAGGCAGTTTCTTTACTGAGAGAGTAGTAGGGGTGTGGAACGCCCTGCCTGCAACAGTAGTAGACTCGCTAAATTTAAGGGCATTTAAGTGGTCACTGGATAGACATATGGATGAAAATGGAATAGTGTAGGCCAGATAGGCTTCAGATAGTTTCACGGGTCGGCGCAACATCGAGGGCCGAAGGGCCCGTACTGCGCTGTAATGTTCTACGTTCTATGTTCTAAGAGCATAACAAGACACCTTGCAGGGCCCCAGTATTGAGGCCTATCGTGGTGGAGGTGTTATTTATCCATACTGATTGTGGTCTATAGGTCAGGAAGTTGAGGATCCTGTTGAAGAGGGAGGAGCCAACTGGAGTTTGGAGTTTTGAAATGAGCTTGGCTGGGATTATGGTGTTGAATGAGAGCCACTCCACTCCAGGGATGAGTGTTGGGCCAGGGAGATGGTGTCTGCTGTGCACTGGTTGCAGTAGTGTGCATATTGCAGTGGATCAAGACATTTTGGCAGTATGATGTGTCTTATGACCAATCTCTCTCAGCACTTCATAATGATAGATGTCAAGGAAACCGGTAGGTAGTTGTTGAGGTATGTTGACTGGTTGTTCTTTGGCACTGGTGGTCTTCTTGAAGCAGGTGGGAACTTCAGAACGGAGTGGGGAGAGGTTGAAGAAATCCGCGAACACACCCGCCAGTTGGTCAGCGCAAGATATGAGTGCACGACGAAGGACTCCGTCAGAACCCATTGCTTTCTGAGGGTTCAGTTTCAAGAAGGCCGATCTGACTTCGGAAGTTGTGAAGCTAAGTATGGGTGTGACCGAGTTTGCTGGGCAGTTGGCAACGATTTGTTGGTTTCCTGCATGAAATGAGCATGGAATGCATTGATTTCATCAGGGAGAGCTGCACTATTACCGGAAATTCTACACGGCTTTGCTTTGTAGCCCGTTATGTTGTTTAACCCTTGCCACAACCGACGAGAGTCCATGTTGTTAGTCTGTCTGTCCGACTCTTTATAATCCCAAAAGTCAGCGCCATGCAGGCTGTCATAAGAATCACTTTTTAGCAGTCGTCCCCAAGATACCATTTACCTGAAAGAAGTGCCTCATACATTCTCTGTGTTGGCAACAGTCTTCCAGGCCTGTGTCGAAGGCCTCCAGCTGATCAAACAGCAGCATTTTGAAACCTAACATCCTCATGTTCCTCCACAGCAGTCGTCTGCGGTGGCTGGGCGAGTCCGGAGTCTCCTTTTTCCTCGTCACTTGTTTAATGATCAAAGAACCAAGTATTAGGAAGGATAAAGATTTATTTTACTTTTAACATAAAGTCTGCCATCGGCAATCAAACTGGCCTTTGGGTTAACCAACATGCCAGTCCTGCTCAGGTCGGCATTTATGTTTGGTTTAACGAGTCCAAGCTGGGTGGGAGTCCCTCCACAACCTGGAAAGCTCATAATCTACGTGCCTCATGGGGTTGTGACATCTTCAAAGGTAGTGATTGTGGTGATATGCATCACTGTAAACACACAAGGGGTTAATGTAAGTATACGTAAACTAGATTGACACGAGAGGGAGCACCAGAGACATGACACACAGACACTCAACCAATAAGTCAGTAAGATAGGACATGACCAATGGGCATTCACGATACACACAGAGGTGACACTACCACAGGGCGGCATTACACCAACCCATATACAAAGGGTGCAGCACACATGATCTTCCTCTTTCCAGTGGAGACATTCAATGAGTACAGACACAGGATTGATTCAACATCACACCCACCATGTGGACTGTAGCAGACTGGTTCGTCAGTCTGAGTAGCTATAGAAGGATTAACAGGAGTGGCGAACTCGAGTAGGAGAATTGTAAATAGTTCAATAAACGTGTTGAAGTTATCTCCACATCTGAACCTTCCTTTGTCAGAGTGCACATCAAGGAAGCTGCTTATGCTACACCAAGAGCATAACAAGACAGTGATCTTAGGAATACTACCAGTGCCACATGCTGGTCAGAGTAGAAATAGCTGGATATACCAGCTGAATACAAAACGGAAGAGATCAAGAATCATAAAATCTACAGTGCAGAAGAAGCCCATTCGGCCATTGTTGCTCTGTTTACTTGCTATTAATATAGCTATCAATATGGTCACCTTCCTTAATCCTAATTATGTTTGCTTTAGAGTCGCCAGGTATCTTTCGATACCGCCACAAGGTTCAAACCCGAATACTGATCAAAGAACTAACACCAGTTAGTTAGTTCAAAGTCAATAATATTTATTTACACACACAGTAATATCTACTCATGCACAACAGTACTACAAACTAAACTCTCTCTGACGCTAACGCCTTTACTTAACTTCGAGTGCCCTCTCAGTCAGAGGAACAATGGCCGTTGTTCGGATCTGAGGTTGTTGGGTTCAAAGAGGTACAGAACAGCTAAGGTCGTCCGTCTGGTAGCGAGCGTTGACCTTGAACTTACTTGCTTCTGGTGATGCTGGTGGACGGGTCTCTCCGCTTTGAGAGCCAAGTCCAAGAGAGCGAATCTCTCGAAGGGTTCCTTCTTATACTTGGAGGGGCTTTGCACGCTTTAGGCGGGCCTTAAACTTGGCCCTAATTAATTGGGCCACTTCTTGATGACTGGTATTGATCTTGACCAATAAAGGGGTGGGTGCCCTGATGGCTGGGTATGTCTTAGGTGGCCGTTGGCCTGGCTTTGTTTGTGCTTTCGGTTTGGGGAGCTGGCGTCGGGATGTCTGCAACAGTATCAACTACCTGAGTGTTAATTCTTTGTTTCCCAGAGATGGGCCATCAATATGCTAATCGACCCATAGTTTCAATTCCGTCTGGGAGCTGTTTTCCAAATATACATTCAGGCGCCTGCTTGTTTTCCAGCATTGTCCACAGTTCCCTACATTCTTTGCGAGCGTCCATTTTGTATTCTGGAAGTGACCATCCCAGATGGCTACACCATCGAGGCTACACTGGTCCTTACTCTACCCTATACCTGTTAACCAGTAACCCCACCTAACGTTTTTGGACATGAAGGGGCAATTTAGCGTGGCCAACCACCTAACCTGCACATTTTTGGACAGTGGGAGGAAACCGGAGCACCCGGAGCAAACAGACACAGACACGGGGAGAAAGTGCAAATTCCACATAGACAGTCACCCAAGGCCGAATTGAACTCGGGTCCCTGGAGCTGTGAGGCTGTGAGCCATGAGCAGTGCTAACCACTGTGTCGCCATGCACAATAGTGCAAAGGGCAAGTTGCAGGTTCCTGGGATGTTTGGACCGGTTCTGGCGGAGGTGGGACCAGTACAAACTGGACGTTGCACCTGGTCAGGACAGAGACTGATGTCTTCGGGGAATATTTGCTTGAGGGGCTGGGAGAATTCAAATTAAAATGACAGTGGGATGGGAAGCTATGGAAGGAGTCTGAAGAGGGGAAAACATGGACAAGGACAAAAGGCAGATAGAGGAATAATAAAAGTGGTAGGCAGAGAAATCAAGGGTCAGAATCAAACAGGGCTATGGTGAAAAATCATGGAAACAGGCAAGGAATGTTAAAAAGATGCGCCTTTGTGTCTTCATAGGCAAAGCATTCACAATAAAGTGGATGAACTAATCACACAAATAGATGTGAATGGGTATGGCATAGTCGGGATTATGGAGACATGGCTGCAGGGTCTGCAGGGCAGCAGAACTGAACATTCAGGGATATTCACTATTCAAGAAGAACAGACAAAAATGAAAAGGTGGTGGATTGCATTGCTGGTTAAAGAGGAAATTAACACATAGAGAGCAAAGATATTGGGTGGGATTCTCTGTCATGTCAGCCCGTTTTCCGGCACAACACTCACCCGCTAGCAGCAGGATCCTCCGTTCAGGCAGCCAGCCAATGGGGTTTCCCATTGTGGCCACCCCACACCTTCAGGAAACCCACGGGTATGGGTGTTTAGCCAGCGAAGCGGAGGGTCCTGCCAACGGAGAATCCCATAGGTTGGCTCCAACGATTTGGAATCTCTATGGGCAGCACTGAGAAATGCTAAGGGGCACACTTCCTGAGTGGGGGTTGTATATTGTAGCCACCGAAGTTGGCCATTCCCTCAATACAAAATGGAGGAACGCAAAGCTTGCAGGGTAAAATGGACAAAGTTTGCAGCACAAGCAGGCTGCAATTAGCTACTGTGTATTCTGTTTGCTAAGAGAGCAGACAGCACCGAAACGAACATTCCGCATTCTAATGAGGCAATCTCCGGGACAGTTAACATAGTAATGGAACGATCCCAGGGACAATAGACACAAATAGGGAAGTGATTGCAACATTGTATAGGATATCAGACACCCCGGCACCAGCGGGGTTCGAAGACAAAGCACCTGAAGGCCCGCCCAGTAGCCTAAGGACAGCCTCAGTATTGGGGGGATACAAACAAATCGATTGGGAAGAGACCCAATCGATCCCCAGCAGATAGAGGGTTCGCCCAAAAGGGCGCGAAGCCCTGGGACCTATAAAAGACAGGTCCCAAACTTAGTTTGTTCTTCTTGACCAGCCCTCCTCTCTTGACCAGCCCTCTCGACCAGCTTTTACCGAAGAAGATCTTGACCAAGAGAGAGGAGAGGTTTGGGACAGCAGCCGCCAGCAAGTAAGTGTCTCACAACGATCGCTACCAGAGATAGACACTCCTGACCCCTTTTAACCCGTACCAACCTGAAGTCTGCGGATCCAGTGCAGAGCAAGAGGCCTTGTCCCCTGACCCGGCAGTTCCTTTAAGATAAGTATTGGTTTATTTAGTGGTAGGAATAGTTTAGTCATCTTAGCGTGTGCATGAGTAGATTATAATTGTATTATTTTTTAATTTTTAAAAAAATTTAGATTACCCAATTATTTTTTCCAATTAAGGGGCAATTTAGTGTGGCCAATCCACCTAGTCTGCACATTTTTGGGTTGTGGGGACGAAACCCACGCAGACACGGGGAGAATGGGCAAACTCCACACGGACAGTGACCCAGAGCCGGGATCGAACCTGGGACCTCAGCGCCGTGAGGCAGTTGTGCTAACCACTAGGCCACCGTGTTGCCCGTATAATTGTATTATAATAAACTAATTTGTTTGAACTTACTAATTGGTGTATGGTTTTATTGCTTTGAACTTGACCTTGAAACTTGTGGCGGTATCTTAACGATACCTGGTGACTCCAGAGCTAAGTAACGAAACAGAGCCAAATCGAGTGTTAAGCACACTCACCCAGAACGAGCAACAATATAAACCCCCAAACTGAATAGTCATTAAACAGGAACTTAGAGACACATGCAATAAATGAACATGTGTAATTGTGGGTGACTTTAATGTGCATAAAGATTAGTAACAAGACCATAGCTGATGAATTCTTGGAGCTTATACGGGATGGTTTTCTGGACCAATACATTGAGGAACCAACCAGCGAACAGGCCATCCTAGACAGGGGATTGTAATGAGAAAGGAATCATTGGCAATCTCGTTGTGCGAGGCCCCCTGGGGATGAGCAATCATAATGTGATAGAATTCTTTATCAAGGTGGAGAGTAAAGTAGTTGATTCCTTGCGAGGGTCATGAATGTAAATAAATGAAACTACAATGGTATGAGGTACTAGATGGCTATGATGGATTGGGGAATGTTATTTAAAGGAATGATGGTGGATAGACTATGGGAAAGATTCAAAGAGCGCATGAGTGAACTGAAACAATTGTTCATTCCAATCTAGCACAAAAATAAAATGAGAAAGTGGCCAAACCATGGCTTCCAAGTGTGAGGATCCTGAGGTAAGCAAGACAGATGAAGACGAGTAACCAGGAAGGACACAGAATCCAGGTCTATTTTCATAGAATTTACAGCGCAGAAGGAGGCCATTCAGCCCATCGAGTCTGCACTGGCTCTTGGAAAGAGCACCCTACCCAAGCCCACACCTCCACCCTATCCCCATAACCCAGTAACCCCACCCAACACTAAGGGCAATTTTGGACACTAAGGGCAATTTAGCATGGCCAATCCACCTAACCTGCACATCTTTGGGCTGTGGGAGGAAACCGGAGCATCCAGAGGAAACCCATGCACATACGGGGAGAATGTGCAGACCCCGCACAGACAGTGACCCAAGCCAGGAATCGAACCCGGGACCCTGGAGCTGTGAAGTAATTGTGCTAACCACAATGCTACCGTGCTATCAAGGCATTGGGGTGGGCTTGGCAAATCGCAGGGCCGGCTTCAGCCAGGCAAAATCGGCCCTGTACAGGGATGGGGTAAAATTTGGAATGTTGTTCCCAGCCAGGTTCTGGGTCAAGTTCCAAAATATGGAACATTACTGCAACACCCAGCGGAGGCGGACGAGTTTGTTTGGACAAACGGTCTGGACAAGGGACAGGCAACGCTGAAGGTGAATCAGAGGAGGAAAGAGAGAAAGAAAGAGCTATGATGGACACACACTATCGTTGCGTGGGACTGTACTGCCTCGCTTTGATCAGAAAAATCAGATCATAGGGAAGGATGACGGCAGTGGCATGCAGGTGAGGGTGAGTCATAGGCAGAGGGAGCGAGCATTCAGCAAGCATTAGACAGGGGTGAGACGAGCCCTGAGAGGGGGTACACCACACCACTGGGGAAAGCTAGCATGATAGCAAGGGGGGGCCGTGGCGCACTCCCTGGCAGGGAGCTGCTGGCAGGCGGGGGGAGGGGGAACACAGGGAGAGGAAGGGGAATGTAAAGGGGAGACGGGGAGGGGGACACACGGAGGCTGGGATAGTAGGCGGGATGGGGGAAGAAGGAACACAATGGGAACTTGAAGAGAAGAAAGGGAAGTGTCTTTGAGTGATTTTGGCAGGTAAAGGGCAGGGTGAGGATACAAGATGGCGCCGCAAGGAGCCACTTTGGAGAGTCACTAAACAAAGGGAAACCCAGGAATGCAGGGGCGCATCCAAGAAGCAGACGCACAGTTGGCAGCCATATTGAGAGCCCCCTGGACAAAGGGAAACCTCACAGTGCAGGGGCCCAGCCTCATGGTGAGAATGGTGCCCGCTGCCAGTTTGGATGGTTCCCTGGCAAAGGAAAATCCCAGAGTGCAGGGGCGCGTCCACCAAGTAAGTATAGTTGATCCCGCAGGAGCGGGGGTCCAAAAACCCTCCACCAGGATTATCATCTGGAATGTTAGGGGGCTTAACAGCCAATTTAAGAAGTTTGAAAGCCGGCATAGTCTTCCTCCAAAAGACGTACCTGAGTGAGAAGGACCGACTGTGGGTAAGGAAGGGCTGGATGGGACAGACCTACCATTCATGCCACGGGACAAGGGCTAGGGCAATACTGATTCGTAAGCGAATGGTGTTTACGACGACAAGGATGGTTATGGACTCAGGGGGATGGTATGCCATGGTCAGTGATGTTCTTGACTGGGCACCGGTAGTGCTGGTGAACCTGTGCACTCCCAACTGTAACGACATGGACTTTATAAAGAAGACCATGGCGGAAATCCCCGACAGCGACACACACCGACTGATCATGAGGGGGGAATCAAACTCCAAAACGGGGAAAAGGACAGGCGTGTCTAGGGAACTGGAAACATTACTGGAGCAGATGGGGGCAGTGGACCAATGGCGGTTCCTACACCCTGGTGAGAGGGAATTCTTGTTCTTCTCACCGGTACACAAGGTATACACCCATATTGACTTCTTTGCAATGGGGAAATCGGTGCTTCCAGAAATAGTAAGAGCGGAATACTCCGTGATAGTCATCTCTGACCACGCTCCACAGTACGTGGATGGGAGGTTGGAGATGTGCCGTGCCCAATGCCTTACATGGAGGCTGGACAAGGACCTCTTGGCTGACAAGGTCTTTTGGCCCATCGAGTCTGACCAACCCTCCGAAAGAGCATCCCACTCTTTCTAGCTCTCCCTTCCTTTAAGACACTCGTTAAATTTCCTTTTTGACCAATTTTTTGGTCATCTGTATCACTGCTGCTTTGACTTGATGGCAACTTTTGAGTCCATAGGCTCTGGTGAAGTGTCTTGAGATACAGTATTAAAAAGACGAAAGGGTCAACTCCACTTCCACCTGCGCAAGGCTCAGCCTGACGTAATTAAAAGTGGTACATAGAGCCCACTTAACAAGAACCCGTATGAGTAGGTTGTTCCCGGGGTGGAGGACAGACGTGAACGGTGCCAAGGAGACCTTGCCAACCACGCTCACATGTTCTGATCCTGCCCGAGACTTGTGGAGTACTGGACTGCCTTCTTCAAGGCAATGTCCAAATTGGTGGGGGTGAGGGTGGAGCCATGCCCGAAAGTGGCAGTCTTCGGGGTTTCAGACCAGCCAGGTCTATTCCTGGGGAGGAGAGCAGACGCCCTCGCCTTTGCCTCCCTGATCGCCCACCGTAGAATCCTGTTCGGCTGGCGGTCAGCAGCACCACCCAAAGCTGCAGACTGGCTGTCCGACCTCTCGGAATCTCACCAAATGGAGAAAATCAAATTCGCCATCTGAGGGTCAGACGACGGCTTCCACAGAACGTGGAAGCCATTCACCCGATTGTTCCGGGACCTGTTTGTGGCCAACAAACAAGGAGAAGAATAGCCAGGAACCAGGGGAAAGCAGCCAAAGCATGAGAGGGGGAGATAGAACGGGTGCAGGAGGGGGCAACTCATTCTAAGAGGAAGGAAAGACGAACCACCGGGGGCGGGGAGGAGGGAAGAGACAAGGAACAATAGAGGAGAGCCAGGGGGGCAGGGGGGGATGCAGGGAAATGTTAACCAACCTGATATCCACAGGAACAGAGAAAAAGGAGAACACAGGAGGAGGACGGAAGGGCCGGATGGGCAGCACGCACAAGAAGACAACAGCGGCAAAATCCGACCGGGAGAAGTGAGGGGCAACACCGGCACCAAACCCACTCGAGGATTGCCCCCCGGAAGTGCCTCACCGGCACGAACGGATGCCTACTTACGTATATATAGATATATCATATCCAGGGTAAATAACGGCCAAATATAAGTATATCACACTCCTGCCTGTTTGTGAGCTAGCTTCTCTTTCCCTTTGGGACACATTTGGACATTGGAAAACTGACTGTCTAAGTGAACAGGCTGGGGCAGTCTCCTCCCGATCATCAGCGAACACACATCATTGTTATCCTGAACATTGCCCATATTATTATTGTCCCCGCACTTGCCCAATCTTTAATTTGTTTTTTGTCACACCAAGAAAAAAGGATGTGTTTTTAGTCAGCTCAACCACCATATAAAAGAGATTTGCACATTCTAACAAGGCAATTAAGAGGAAGTTACAACACTGAAGGAATTCAAGTACTAAAAACATGCTCTGTATATATTAATGTGCCAACACGCCATAGCAGAGGCACAAACTAGGCTAAAGAAAGCCAGTTAGCTCTGCTATATAAACAAGGAAGGCATTTCATGATAATTTGTTCAAGGTTTGTTTGCGAATAATGTAAGAGCTGATGCAAGGTTGGATGAATCCCTACAGAGAGTGAGGGGAGATATTCTCCTGCCAGCTGCCTGTTTCTCACCTGAAATGTAAGCAGTCAGCGAGTGAAAATCAATTAAGGGGATGGGTGACAGAGCGTTAACCCATTAATGCCCAAGGCCTGGGTGATGCAATTTTCAGGCAATTTCCAATGAGAGACTGCCTGAAATATGGACATCCGTATCCCACACTTTTTGCCACAACTCGACTGTAATTTCATTTGCTCTCACCCTCACGAGACCTAAGAGGAGGAACCGATTAGTCCCCCTGTGCACATTGTGAAGTACAAGCTCCCCCCCCCACCCCCCCCACCCCGCTGAGGGGTCCATCAGTGGGTTAACTGATTACGGACATAAAAGCCAGCCCAGCTGGGAGCCTAGGCAGAGAGGTCCTGACTGAGACTGGATTGTAAATAAGTTGCTGTCACAATAATTCATTGTTGTTATACTCTTGTACCTGACTCGACTCATCTGTGACCATGATGCACTACACTATCAATTGTACTAAAGACTCGGATTGGTACAACAGAGGCTTTATTACAGTCAGATGCGTGGCCTCCGACTGCAGCTGGTAGAATGGCTGATCAGGAGGAGTCATGCATATTTATACGGCTCCTTGTGGGCGGAGCTAGCCGGCAGGGGCTACCGGCAAATCTGTAGTATAGGTACTACTGTACATCCCCTAATACAGGTGCACACAGTTAACACAGTGGATCATCACAGACCACTAAATTGGCAAAGAGGTAAAGTGGATCTGCAATCATTTGAAGCATGGACACCTTCTCTCTTCGTACCAGAATGGGGTTTGCATCGTTTCAAAAAGGTCGCACTTTGGAGGACTCGATGTGTTCATGCGAGGGTGGATGGCTGGATGCAATAAGCAGAGTGTATACGCTACGCTATTACATTAACGCAAACTATAGTTGGAGATGAGCCACAGACAGGGATATTTCTGACCGCCTGTGGGGCCCCACTTTCAGCGTTCTAAAAATCCTTTTGTACCCTGAAGTCCCGGCTCCAAGACATTTGAAGAGCTGGTACATTGGTGGCAAACCACTATGACACGGAGCTACAGCAATGTTATTTCAATGCAGCTTAGTGGAACCCAGAGGAGTCTATTTCTGAGTTCTTGATGCCAGGATGGCACGCGTTCCACGCTGTTTACCTCCATCCTCCCCCTCTCTGCACTTTCCCATGAAAGGGAGGTGTCGAAGGCTATTTTAAGCCCAACAACTACTCTGCCAGCAACTTCTGCTAGGTCGCCATGCTGTTCACCCCACATACCAGTCGGTCTCACAGCATCTCAGGAAAGGATGGACCATAGTCATAGAATTCAGCTAATTTTCATAAGTGTGTCAAGAACTGCCCAATTACTTGCGACCAAGACGTTGGAGCTCAGTTTTGAGGACTACATTCTTCTGTGGGAGGCCCATGTTGTGGCGCCGCACTAGAGCCAAGACCACAGACTACGGGATCTACACAACAGACTCTTGGGTGTCTCACAAAGGGAAATGCTGGCCCGTAGGTAGGTTTGGTGGCCAAGCCTGGATGGAGAAATAGAACAGCTGGCCCAACAGTGCCACATCTGCCAAGAAATGCACAAACTGCTACCCGCCGCGCCACTTCATCCTTCACCCCGATTTTGCCGGGCTTATAGTAGATGCACTTTCCAAGTGGCTGGAGGTCCCCAAGATGTCCTCCACCACGTTGAGAGTGACAATCGAGACGCCCTGGCTCTCTTTTAGCACACATGGTATTTCATAGGTGTTGGTCTCAGATAATGGCACCCCCTTTAGCACCGAAGAGTTCGGGGGGCTCCATGAAGGCCAAGGGGGTGTGGCACATCCACATGGCCCCATACCACCCGTCCTCAAATAGGCTGGCTGAAAGGACGGTGCAAAGTGTATCATGGAGTTCACCTGACCCACAACATCTAATAGATTGTGGTATGGGGAGCACACGGCCCACTCTACAGGTGTGGAACAGCAGAAATGGAAAAGTATTTTTAAAGCAAAACAATGTTTATTCAAGGAACTCAAGTTAACCTTTTTAAAACAAACAGTGAACATCTTAGCAACCATTAACTCAAATACAACCCCCAAAGAGTACACTAAGTAATGCTTATGCTATCCTTTTAGCATCCAGAAAACTTACAAAAAACATAACTTTTAACAGAAGCACGTCAGGTTAAAGTCACTACTGAAAACATTTATAATTCTGAATTCACCAAATGATAGTCTTTTCATGACAGAGAGAACATCAGTACACCTGCTTTGTCTGGCTTCAGCTCCAACACTGAAAACAAAACTAAAACACACCCTACAGCAAACAGCCTAAAATGGAAGTAAAAAACTGACAGACAGCCCAGCTCCAGCCACTGTCTGACATCACTGCAGTAATAAACACCCATTTCTTAAAGGTACTCTCACTACTGATATTTATATACACACCCATTTAAAAACACCTATTTCTTAAAGGTAGTCTCACATGACAGGGGCCTGAAGAAACAGATCCTTGGACACATGGCTAGCAAGATTTCTATTTTGCTATCGCACCACACCGCACATGTAGCACCGGCAGAGCTCTTAATGGCTCAGGACCCGCCTCAACCTCACGTTCACCAATATTGATGGGAAAATGCGGTAGAATCAGGAACAGCAGGGGGGTAGCCCAGACAGGTGAGCACGCAGCAGGCGGACCAGACCAGGAGACGCGGTTCACATTCGAAAGTTCAGCGACGGCGCCAAGTGGTTTCCTGATGCGGTAGTGCTGCGGACAGGGTCAGTCTCCTGCCAGATGTCGATGCAACAACGGACACTGAAGAAACATTTGGGCCACCTCAGGGACACGAGACCAGCCTTGCAGCATGCCTTCCAGAGGAACCAACTTTTAAACTCATTGACCCGACCCAAGCCCCCTGGGGAGCCCGACACTGAGTTGCGAGAGGTCATTAAATCCAAATCGGACATGGAGACCCAGGCATTTGAAGGTTCGAACATCGAGGAGGCCAGGGAGCAAGCCCCAGTATTGATATACCCCAGGTGGTCAGCAAGGGAACAACGTTCCCGGACGGGGTACGCGCTCCTTGATCCAGCCCCACAGGTGAGAGATGTACAACCGCGGCCGAAGAACAGCAGCTGCCCACCTGCTCCGCCTTCCTCAAATGGGCCTTCGGACTTTGTGGGGTAGGAATATTATAACCCTGAGGAGACCGAAGGGAAAGGACCGATTAGCTTCCCTTGAGCCTCGTGGATTATGAACTCCCCTGATGAGGGGCGAGGGCTCAACATGGGGTAATTGATTACAGACATAAAAGACAGCCCAGAGAGGAGCCTAGGCAGGACATCACTGGATTGCGACCTGTAAATAGTTTACTTTCACAATAAATCCGGTCCAGGGAAAGGCAGCAGGGATGGGAAGGGGCAGCAGGGGCAGGGAGGGGCAGCAGGTACAGGGAGGGGCAGCAGGGGCTGGGAGGGGCAGCAGGTACAGGGAGGGGCAGCAGGGACAGGGAGGGGCAGCTGGGGCAGGGAGGGGCAGCAGGTACAGGGAGGGGCAGCAGGTACAGGGAGGTGCAGCAGGGGCTGGGAGGGGCAGCAGGTACAGGGAGGGGCAGCAGAGGTAAAAGAGTGCCAGCAGGTACACGGAGGGGCAGCAGGGGCTGGGAGGGGCAGCAGGGGCTGGGAGGGGCAGCAGGGACAGGGAGGGGCAGCAGGGACAGGGAGGGGCAGCAGGAACAGGGAGTGGCAGCTGGGGCAGGGAGGGGCAGCAGGTACAGGGAGGGGCAGCAGGTACAGGGAGGTGCAGCAGGGGCTGGGAGGGGCAGCAGGTACAGGGAGGGG
This sequence comes from Scyliorhinus canicula, assembly GCF_902713615.1. Taxonomy (NCBI): domain Eukaryota; kingdom Metazoa; phylum Chordata; class Chondrichthyes; order Carcharhiniformes; family Scyliorhinidae; genus Scyliorhinus; species Scyliorhinus canicula. The sequence continues at coordinate 56,970,367 of NC_052158.1, read as the reverse complement.
CAGCAGGGGCTGGGAGGGGCAGCAGGGGCAGGAAGGGGCAGCAGGTACAGGGAGGGGCAGCAGGGAGGGGCAGCAGGGGCAGGGAGGGTCAACAGGGGTAAGGGTGGGCCAGCAGGTACAGGGAGAGGCAGCAGGTACAGGGAGGGGCAGCAGGGGCAGGGAGGGGCAGCATGTATAGGGAGGGGCAGCAGGGGTATGGGAGGGGCAGCAGGGGCTGGGAGGGGCAACAGGGATAGGGAGAGGCAGCAGGGGCAGGGAGAGGCAGCAGGGGCAGGGAGGGGCAGCATGTATCGGGAGGGGCAGCAGGGGTATGGGAGGGGCAGCAGGGGCTGGGAGGGGCAACAGGGATAGGGAGAGGCAGCAGGGGCAGTGAGAGGCAGCAGGGGCAGGAAGGGGCAGCAGGGGTAAGGGTGGGCCAGCAGGTACAGGGAGGGGCAGCAGGGGCAGGGAGGGCCAGCATGTACAGGGAGGTGCAACAGGGGTATGGGAGGGGCAGCAGGTACAGGGAGGGGCAGCAGGGGTAAGGGAGGGGCAGCAGGTACAAGGAGGGGCAGCAGGTACAGGGAGGGGCAGCATGGGTAAGGGAGGGGCAGCAGGTACTAGGAGGGGCAGCAGGTACAGGGAGGGGCAGCATGGGTAAGGGAGGGGAAGCAGGTACAAGGAGGGGCAGCAGGTACAGGGAGGGGCAACAGGTACAGGGCAGGGCAGCTGGGGACCGGAGGGGCAGCAGGGGCACGGAGGGCAGCTGGGGCACGGTAGGGCAGCAGGGGAATTACGTGTTAGGCGGGTTGGCTCGACGTTGACTGCAACTGGATGCAGGGAAGCTAGAAACAAATGTCTGACACCGGAGATGATCCAACACTGTTTTATTTGAACTATGAACTGCTGTACATGTTCAGCTGTGGGTTGACTCTACTAATCCTACTGACGACCTCTTACTGGCTTAACCAGACCTACTAGCTATCACATGGCAATAATGGCCACTGACTTGTGCACTCTGACTGTCTCAGTGTCTGGGTCCCAAATAGAGTTGGAGTCTTAATGCCCTGTGGGCTTTATAGTGGTGGTGTCCTGTCTGGTGATTGGTTGTTCTGTGTTGTGTGTTCATTGGTCATCCTGTGTGTCAATCGCTGCCTGTCTGCATCTCATTATATACATGAGTGGATATTATGACATCTCTCCCCCTTTTTTTTAAATAAGTTATGGAACGTGAAGGTATATACATGCCTGACATGTACAAGTGGTGAGTTAATGAACGTATGTACATGGGAAGGTGTCTATCGTGCAAATACAGAGCAAACTGAACAAAATTTACAAAAGTAAAGTCTTTAGATTCAGTCTTTGAGGCGGGCGACGAATTCTGGTCAATCGCCGCAGAGGTGGAGCAGGAGACGCCGGTACTTGGAAAGGTGGGATTGCTGGCATTGCGGCGATGTCATGGACATGGTGTGGACTCGCTGGACCAGGTTCAGGAGCTTGCAGGCGCGAGCATCGACCAGGGACGCCCTGTCAGTCTAAAAGATCTCGAATCATAAAGTTGCCTTGAATTCCTTGTGAGATACCCCTAGCCGACACGATCCACTGGCAGCTATGGCATTGCCATTGTAGTCGAGGTGTTGGCATGCTGGTGGAAGAATGCTAGGTAGGTCACGGATGCTGTCAAGATTTGACTGCGATATGAGGTTTGCAGACGCGCCGGTGTCCAGTTTAAATCGGATGCGAGCCTGGTTGACTGTGAGGATAGCACACCACTCGTCGTCGGAATTCACACTGAGGATCGTGAGGTGGGTTGCCAGTGCAAAGGGGACCAGCTCGCGTGTGGTTATGATGCCCACCCAATATGGAGATTCGAGGCAATCAGCATCGGGATCCATTGGGCTGTCGGGATCAGCATCTTGCATGTCTTGTTGTACCGAGCGGATACTTCTGTGCCGTGTCTGGGACCGCTGGCTGATAATCGGTGGAGCGGACCTGCAGCAGGCCGCGTAATGCCCAGGCTTCCCACACTGTAGGCATCGCCGTCCTTTGTCTGGGCATTGCCGCTTTAAATAGGCAGAGGCACAATTCAGACACGTCATAACGCTGACGTCTGCACGTTCCGAAAACGATCTGATCCCGGATCATGGAATCAGCCGCCGAGCCATAATTATATGACTGCGCCAGGATGCGGAGCTGGGTCAGGAAGGACTGAAAAGGTTCATCCTTACCCTGAAGTCTCTGTTGGAAGATGTACCGTTCAAAGCTCTCGTTCACCTCAAGGTCGCAGTGGTTGTCGAATTTTAGCAGGACTGTTTTGAACTTCGTCTTGTCTTCGCCATCGGCAAACGTAAGCGAGTTGTTGATATGGATGGCGTGATCCCCCGCGGTCGAGAGAAATAGCGCGATCTTCCTGGCATCCGATGCTGCCTCGAGGCCAAGGCCTTGATATACAGGAGGAACTTTTGCTTGAAGAACTATCCAATTGGCGCTGTTGGGGTCTGGTCTGGGAACGTACTGTACCTAAGGTATGGTACCCAGATCTGCTCGCAGTGCTCCAAGTGTAACCAGGAGTTTGTGAAGCCACAGCATAACTTCAGTGTCCTTACACTCCAGTCCTCCAGAGCTAAATGCCAGCATTCCATCAGCCATCTTCATTACTTTCTACACTAGTTCATGGTATTTTAAAGATCTGTGCACCTAAACCCCCAGGTCTCTTTGGACATTCACTGAATTGGATTTCAACCTCAGGCACAATCTCATTTGGCTGATCTTGATTTCTCTTGTCACCTGTACCTCTCAGCTTGATAAATGAGGCTGGTGAACTAATTCATGGTAGTCTTCCCATTGGCTTCAAAGACACGCACACAGCACTGAGATCATGCCTGGAACTGGGCGCCATTCAGTTTATACCCCACTGTCTTTTCTTTAACTCAATATGGTCTTCAAAAACCAATAGATCTGGAGGGAATTGAAAGGTAGAATAGATGTTTTAGAAAATCAATCCCAAAGATTGCTTACAGCACAGAAGGTTTTGAAGAAATTGCCAAGACAACAGTCATTTGATGAAACGTCTTCAGAAGATTTAACACAATAACATTTATATGAAAAGACTTGCATTCATATACCTCCTTTCACCCTATGATTTCCACAAGTGCTGCACAGCCAAGGAAGTCTTTTCAAATGGGACTTCAATGTTATCCTATAGGAAGTATGACAGCCAATTTTACACACAGCAAAGTTCCACAAAAAGGATGATTGGTTGATCAGTATAAATAAAAGAGTTTCCATTTGTTAGGATATTGTTGTAGAATCTTTGTCTGTTCTGTGTTTTCCTTTCAATATCCATTCTGCTGACTGCTTTACATCTGCAGACTTCTTGCTAGCTGCTGCAACACTGAGATTTCCACTTAAACTACAGACTTTGGGCACACTGAAACTGCCCTGTGCTAATGGACTAGGCCAGGGCCTCCCCTTTAGGTTCTGTGGCAGAGCCCGTGATGCCAGTTTGATAGGCTTGGCAAATAACCAATCAGTTTGGCTGGAATTCTGAGCTATGTCTTGTTGTTTGAGATAGATGGAGCCATTCAGAATCTTCCAGAAGAAAGGTGAGACATCTGAACAGTTTCAATTTGTCCTCAGTTCTGTGAAGAGATTTATCCAGGACACAGCTGGAAGGCTCTCTCTCTGCTGCTCTCGTAAGGGATCTTCCTACTGTTGGTTCCAGCACCTACCTGATTGTTGGATGGTCCCTTCAGTGTGGAAACTAGGATTCTAAGAAACACGTAATTGTGAGTTTGAGGCATCAATATGTTGCCGCTATACCACATGTTTTCAAAAAGTATGCCCAAATCTCATTCCCATTTGATGTTTGTGGTGTGATGAAACAGCAGGAACCTTCTTCTGGGCTCTGAATAGATAACCTGGGGCTGTAATCTCCCCAACTAATCCTCGCTATGCCTTTAGTTGCCAGCTGGCTCATCAATGATGCCAATCCTACACAATGAATGGTGGGACATTAGGAAGCACGGAGGAGCAGAAGGATCTAGGGGTGCATATCTTAAGAGCATAAGAACATAAGAACTAGCAGCAGGAGTAGGCCATCTGACCCTTCGAGCCTGCTCTGTTATTCAATGAGATCATGGCTGATTTTTTGTGGACTCAGCTCCACTTTCCCGCCTGAACACCATAACCGTGCGGGCAGCATGGCAGCATAGTAGTTAGCACAATTGCTTCACAGCTCCAAGGTCCCAGGTTCAATTCCCGGCTTGGGTCACTGTCTGTGTGGAGTCTGCACGTTCTCCCCGTGTGTGTGTGGGTTTCCTCCGGGTGCTCCGGTTTCCTCCCACAGTCCAAAGATATGCAGGTGACGTGGATTGGCCATGCTAAATTGTCCTTAGTATTGGGTGGAGTTCCTGGGTTATGGGGATAGGGTTAGGGTTAGTGTGTGCGGTTGGGTAGGGTATTCTTTCCAAGAGCCGGTTCAGATTCGATGGGCCAAATGGCCTCCTTCTGCACTGTGAATTCTATGAATAACCCTTTATTCCTTTATTCTGCAAAAAAACCATTTATCTTTACCTTGAAAACATTTAATGAAGGAGCCTCAGCTGCTTCACTGGGCAGGGAATTCCATAGATTCACAACCCTTTGGGTGAATAGGTTCCTCCCAAGCTCAGTCCTAAATATGCTTCCCCTTATATTGAGGCTATGGCCCCTAGTTCTGCTTTCACCCACCAGTGGAAACAACCTCCCCACATCTATCCTATCTATTCCCTTCATAATTTTTTATGTTTCTATAAGATCCCCCCCACATCCTTCTAAATTCTAACAAGTACAGTCCCAGACTACTCAATCTCTCCTCGTAATCCAACCCCCTCAACTCTGGGATTAGCCAAGTGAATCTCCTCTGCATACCCTCAGCATCAGTATGTCCTTTCTCTGGTAAGGAGACAAAAACTGAACACAATACCCCAGGTACGGCTTCACTAACACCTTATACAGTTGCAGCGTAACCTCCCTAGTCTTAAACTCCATCCTTCTAGCAATGAAGGACAAAATTCCATTTGCTTCTTAATCACCTGTTGCACCTGCAAACCAACTTTTAGTGACTTGTGCACTAGGACACCCAGGTCCCTCTGCACAGCAGCATGTTTTAATATTTTATCATTTAAATAATAATCACTTTTTCTGTTCTTTCTACCAAAAGGGATGACCTCACATTTGTCAACATTCAAAATACTATCCAAAATACTCTGCAGACTTCCAGTATCCTCTGAACTTTTTGCTTGACCACTCATCTTAGTGTCATCTGCAAACTTGGACACATTGCACTTGATCCCCAACTCCAAATCATCTATGTAAATTGTGAACAATTGTGGGCCCAACATGGATCCCTGAGGGACAGCACTAGCTCCTGATTGCCAACCAGAGAAACATCCATTAATCCCCACTCTTTGCTTTCTATTGATTAACCAATCCTCTATCCACGCTACCACTTTATCCTTAATGACATTATTATCTTATGCAGCAACCTTTTGTGTGGCACATTGTCAAAAGCTTTCTGGAAATCCAGATATATATCCTTTGGCTCCTCGTTATCTACCGCATTGGTAATGTCCTCAAAAAATTCCACGACATTAGTTAGGGATGACCTGTCCTTTATGAAGCCATGCTGCTTCTGTCCAATGGGACAATTTCCATCCAGATGACTCGCTATTTCTTCCTTGATGATAGATTCCAGCATCTTCCCTGCTACCGAAGTTATGCTAACTGGCCGATAATTACCCGCTTTCTGTCTACCTCCTTTTTTAAACAGTGGTGTCATGTTTTCTAACTTCCAATCCACCGGGACCAACCCAGAATCTCAAGAATTTTGGTAAATTATTACGAGTGCATTTTCAATTTCCCTAGCCATCTCTTTTAGTACCGTGGAATGCATTCCATCAGTGCCAGGAGACTTGTCTACCTTTAACCCCATTAGCTTGCCCATCACTACCTCCTGAGTGTTAAAAATTGTCTCGGGGCCTCACCTGTCATAGCCTCGTTTCTATCAGTCGCTGGCATGTTATTTGTGTCTTCCACTGTGAAGACCGACCCAAAAAACCTGTTCAGCTCCTCAGACATTTCCTCATCTCCCAATAATAAATCTCCCTTCTCATTCTCTAAAGGACCAATAGTTACCTTAGCTACTCTTTTGTTTTATATATTTGTAGAAACTTTTACTATCTGTTTTTATATCCTGAGCAAGTTTACTCTCATAATCTATGATTTAGTAGCTTTCTATTGCCCCCTAAAGGTTTACTAATCCTCTAGTCTCCCACTAATCTTTGCCATTTTGTATTCTTTATCCTTCAAGGGATAAAAGGGTGCAGAGGAGATTCACCAGGATGTTGCCTGGGCTGGCGCATTTCAGTTGTGAGAGGCTCGTTAGGCTGGCGTTGTTTACCTGCGGGCAGAGGGGGCTGTGGGGAAACTGATTGAGGTATACAAAACTGTGAGGGACATAGATCGGGTAGATAGGAAGAAACGTTTCTCCCTCTGTCGATGGGCCAATAAATTCAAGGCAAGGGGCTATGGATTTAGAGGGGATTTGAGGAACACTTTTCACCCAGAGGGTGGTGTGAATCTGGAACTCACTGCCTAAAATGGTAAAGGTGGGACCCCTCACAACATTGAAGAAGCATTTAGATGAGCACTTGAAACACCATTGCATACAAGGTTACAGATCAAGTACTGGAAAATGGGATTAGAATAGATAGGTTCTTGATGGCCGGCACAGACACGATGGGCCAAAGAGCCTCTTGCTGTGCTTTTGAATCCCTCTTCTTGCCAAAGGGTGATTTGCTGTGGGACCTCCCGTCCAAGACATGCAGCTCTTTGGGGCTATGCCAGGTATCAGTCGTGGATCAATGAGTAACACTGGTCTCTGAAAAGACATGAGTGAGTTTAAAATAGAAGCAGAAATGTTCAGTAGGTGAAGCAGCATCTGTGAAGAGAAAAACAACAGAAATATTTTAGGCCATTCAGCCATCATCAAAACCTTAAGTGTATCTCTGTTTCTCTCTCCAGAGGTGCTGCCTGACGTGCTAAGGAATTCCAGACTTTTCTGCTTCTATTTTAGGGTTCTAGTATCCATGGAAATCTGTTTTTATGTTAGGTCATACTTTTCGGTCCCACTCTAGAGCTAGCATTGCATAATCTAAGTTGACTCTCCGATAGAGAACTGAGAGGGTGCTACACTGATGCAGATGACGAGGTAATTATCCACATGTACGTTGGACAGCAAAGAGACTTTAATGATCTGTCAAAATCTACCCTGAGTTTCAAAGGTTGGTCAACCTGGACGAGAATTCCTGCCAAATCCATTTCTCTCCTGATATCTAGAGCTCTTGCCAAGGTTAAGCAACCAGACACTCGGCAAGTTAGCATTTCACAGTCCAGAAATACTGAAGACAACAGGAACAGGCTCTGCAGCCCAACAAATCCATGCCATGCGTTTATGTTCCACTCCTCCAATCTTTTCTTATCTAAATCTGCCATTGTGACCCTCTATTCCCCTCTCCCTCGTATGCTTGTCTTATTTTGGTTTAAACATATCTGTATCATTCACTTCAATCACCCTCTGTGGGACAAGAGTTCCACATCCACCCCACTCGATGGGTGAAGATGTTTGCTTGGAGACAATCTGATCTTTCTTAATGACTGTCTAGTTAAGCTCTTCCCCCTCATGAGGAAACATGCTTTCAATATCCACTCTTCTCAAAACCTTTCAGAATTTTAAAGACCTTGATTAGAAACATTGAAACATAGAAAATAGGAGCAGGAACAGGCTATTTGGCCCTTCGAGCCTGCTCTGCCATCCATTATGATCATGGCTGATCATCCAACTCAATCGAGAACAAAGACCAAAGAACAAGAACAATACAGCACAGTAACAGGTCCTTCAGCCCTCCAAGCCTGTACCGGTCATGATACCTACCTTTGCCAAAACCCTCAGCACTTCCTTGTGCTGTATCCCTCTACACCCATCCTATCCATGTGTTTGTCAAGATGCCTTTTGAACGCCGTTAATGTATCTATTTCCATAACCTCCCCTGGCAACGCGTTCCAGGCACTCAGCACCCACTGCGGAAAAAAAACTGCCTCACACATCTCCTCTAAACATTGGTCCATGGACCTTAAACCTATGCCCCCTGGTGACTGACCCTTCCACCCTGGGGCTTTCCCCCATATCCTTTGATCCCCTTCGCCCTAAGTGCTTTATATAACCACTTATTATTTTGACCTCAACTACTTCCTGTGGTAACAGGTTCACTGGCTCACCACTCTCTGGGTGAAGAAATCTTTCCTCATCTCTGTCCAAAATGGTCTATCCTGTATCCTCAAGCTCTGGTTCTGGACACCACCATATCGGCAACATCTTTCTCACATCTACTCTGTCAAGTCCTCTTAGAATTATAAAGGCTTCTATAAGATCCCGGCTCATTCTTCTGAACTCCAGCGAATACATTCCTAACCGTTTCAATTTCTCCTCGTACATCAGTACTGCCATCCCAGGAATCAGTCTTGTTAACCTTTGCTGCACTCCCTCTATAGCTAGAACATCCTTCCTCAGATAAGGCGACCAAAACTGCTCACAAAATTGCAGGTGTGGCCTCACCAGGGCCCTGTATAATTGCAGCAAGATATCCCTGCTCCTGAATTCAAATCTTCTCTCAATAAAGTCCACCACACCATTTGCCTTCTTTACTTCCTGCTGCACCTGCATACTTACCTTCAGTGACTGATGTACGAGGACACCCAGGTCTTGTTGCACATTCCCCTCTCCTAATTCAGATGATAGCCTGCTACCAAAGTGGATAACTTCATATTTATCCAAATTATACTGCATCTGCCATTCATTTGCCCAATTACTCAACTTGTCCAAATCACACTGAAGGATCTCTACATCCTCCGTACAGCTCACCTCCCACACAACTTGGAGTCATCAGCAAGTTTGGAGATATTAAATTTTGTTCCCTCATCTAAATCATTAATATATATTGTGAAAAGCTGGGGTCCTAGCCTCAATCCCTGCGGACCTCACTAGTCACTGCACACCAATTTGAAAAAGATACATTACATTAATTCCTACCATTTATCTGCCAACCAGGTATCGATCCGTTTCAATACAGTGTGCCTAATCCCATGCCCTTTAATTTTACACGCTAATCTATTATGCGAGACATTGTCAAAAGCCATCTGAAAGTTCAAATAAACCACATCCACTGGCTCCCCCTCATCAACTCTAACTAGTCACATCCTCAAAGAATTCCAGTAGATTTGTCGAGCATTATTTCCTTTCATAAATCCATGCTGACTCTGTCCGACCCTGCCACTGTTCTCTAAGTGCCCTGCTGTAAAATCATTGGTAATGGATTCTAGAATTTTTCCCACTACCGACTTACTGGTCTATAATTTCCTATTTTCTCTCTACTCCCCTTTCTAAATAGTGGTTACATTAGCTACCCTCCAATCTGCAGGGACTGTTCCTGAATCTATAGAATCCCGGAGGATGAGCACCAATGCATCCACTATTTCTAATGCCACTTCCTTAAATATTCTGGGATGTAGATTATCAGACCCTGGGGATTTATCATCCTTCAATCCCATTAATTTCCCCAACACCATTTTTCAACTAATATATATCTCCTTCAGTTCCTCACTATCACTGTGTTCCCCTACATTTCTAGTATCTTATTTGTCCTCATTTGTGAAGACTGATCCAAAGTATGTATTTAGGCGGTCAACCATTTCTTTGCCCCTATTATACATCCCCCTGTTTCTGACTGTAAGGGACCTACGTTTATGTTCACCAATCTTTTTCTCTTCACATACCTGCAGAAACTTTTACAGTAAATTTCTATGTTGCCCACAAGTTTACTCTTGTACTCTATTTTCCTCTTCTTAATTGATTAAGAATGAAGTCATCTTTCAGCCTTCCTTCCTCAAGAAAATACAGAGCCAACCATCAATCCTACGCTGATGTGTATACCCAGGCAATTTTGGTAACATCCATGTAGATTTTCTCAGCACTCACTCCCTAGCCACTCTATTAGTTTTACAATGAATAATCAAAACTACAAGAAGTACTCTAAGTGTGGTCTAACCAAGGTTCAATGCAGGTTTAGAGTAACTTCCTTACTGTTCATTCTATCATTCTATAATTAAACACAGTGCTTGTTTTGATTTTTTTTTTAATCACCTTGTTAACCTGTAGTACAGCTTTTCGTGATGATGGGCGAGGTCTTTGCAGATTTCCAGGATTTCCACCCCATTCCTGGAGCCCCCATTTTGTCCAGCACAAGAGAAGGGTGCAGGCTCATTCCTGGCCAGGCCGCCTCCATTGTGGTGGCAGGTATCTCCTCAGCCCCTGAAAGTTCTGTGCAGTCAGGTCAGCTTCTCCGTGGTTTTTTTTTAAAAAATCCAATTACGGGGCAATTTAACGTGGCCAATCCACCTACCCTGCATATCTTTGGGTTATGGGGGTGAGACCCAACAGATACAGGGAGAATGTGCAAACTCCACATGGCAGTGACCCAGGTCCGGGATTGAACCCGCGTCCTCGGCGGCGTGAGGCAACAGTGCTAACCACTGCACAACCATGCTACCCCAAGATTCTCCATATTTCATGACACATCAGAGAAGTCATGAACCATGGCCCATATGCAGGAAACTTTTGAATTATAGCTTCAAAAGCTCTTATTCATACTCCCCATGACCAACCCATGTCTTCCTTACCCATTCCCAATGACCATCTGTGCCTTTTATGCTAACTCATAGCCTTTCATTTCCATTAACCCAGTATACACTCTGTAAATACCCAATTAATCCTGCAGGGAAAATGGCATGTATGTGAAAGCTTAAAAAATAGACATTCATTTGTTTTTAATTGCTTCTTCCACAACCTTTTAAAAGTATAGTGTCAACCAACCATACATTTAAAGTAATCAATGTAAGAAACTATGAGCACTTAATACCGTGTTACCCAATGAAACTAAACATTGACCCGGTGGCAAAGTAGATCACAGAGAAAAAAGATTGTCAGCATATTGATCAAGCAATACTTTCCCTCTGTGCACCTGCTTCAACAGACTAATGAAAGTCTGGGCTCTCAGCCAAACATGCATAATGAGAATTTGTTTGGAGAGCAGGTAGGTGTGCGGGGAGAGGAGCATAGTGAGGGTGGGTGATGAGGAGGTATTAAAGAGTCTAATATTTAACAAAACAACTTGGATAAAGTACCAGGGAACCAAAGTAGGCAAACTTTTAAACCTGGCCTCCTCAGCAGCTCTGTTGCTCCCTCCCATCTGCATCCAGGCATGGTGGACCCAACTGTACATACATCCACCCCAAGAAAAACTTTCCCTTTTGACATCCTTGCTGATTATTAGTTATATTTTTCATTTCTTGATGTTCTTCTATTTTCCCCTTCAGTAGGGATTCCATTATTTTTGAAGCAATGATGTTTAGTTGATTGGTCTACAATACCCTGGAAAATCTGTCCCCCTTCTTAAAAATTGGGATTACATTAATTTTTCACCACTGCTCTTATGAATGATCAAAAATGAGTAATAAAGCCCCTGTTATCTCTTCCCTTGATTCCTTTAAAATATGTGCATAGAATCCATTGCGACTAAGCGTTTTACCTCTCTGAGTTTGATTAGTTTATTTCATCCTTACCCCCTTTTTCTTTATCCATGGTTTGCTTCTCATGTCAGCTGTGAATATTGGCAAAGGGAGAGTAAATATATTCTGTTGACCAGAAACCCAATTTACCTCCCCTTCCCACATTTCATAAAATTACTGGGCTATAAGAATTGGTTAGTGGATCGGAATTCTGTCGTGAATAACTCACTTCCTGATTCCCTAAAGCCTATCCACCATCAGAGCACATGTCAGGAGTGTTAGAATGCTCTCTACTTGCCTGAATGAGTGCATATCCAGCGACAGTCCTTCCGTACAGCATTGTGGGTGCATCTACACTGCTCCCCACCATCTTCTGAAGGGCAATTCAGAATAAATATGAAATGCTGGCCTAACCAGCAACATTCACATAGATATCATAGAATTTACAGTGCAGAAGGAGGCCATTCGGCCCATCGAGTCTGCACCGGCTCTTGGAAAGAGCACCCTACCCAAGGTCAACACCTCCACCTTATCCCCATAACCCAGTAACCCCACCCAACACTAAGGGCAATTTATCATGGCCAATCCACCTAACCTGCACATCTTTGGACTGTGGGAGGAAACCGGAGCACCCGGAGGAAACCCATACACACACAGGGAGGATGTGCAGACTCCACACAGATAGGGACCCAAGCTTGAATCGAACCTGGGAACCTGGTGCTGTGAAGCAATTGTGCTATCCACAAGCTACCATGCTGCCCAAATCTACATCTAATGGGAAAATAAAGTAAGGTAGTAAAAACACCAAGAATTATATAATTTTTTTCAGATGCAAAGTGGGTGGGGACTGGCTGAGGGGAGGGGATGTTTATCGGTGGGATATTCATGTCACTTCAAGCTTGTTCGAGGAAAAGAATGGAAACTGGCTGTATCAGGTCACTTCCCAAACCGTCACTCAAGCCATATTTCTTAGAAGATAAGAGGAGAGGCACCTTCATCAATCTTGGCACGGCGGCACAGTAGTTAGCACTGCTGCCTCACAGCGGCTTCAATTCCTGCCTCAGGTGACTATCTGTGTGGAGTTTGCACTTTCTCCCTGTGTCTGCGTGGGTTTTCTCCGGGTGCTCCGTTTCCTCCCACAGTCCAAAGATGTGCAGGTTAGCTGGATTGGCCTTGCTAAATTACCCCTTAGTGTCCGAAAGGTTATCTGGGGTTGCTGTGCTACGGGAATAGGGTGGAGGCTTGGGCTTAAGTAGGGTGCTCTTTCCAAGGGCCGCTGCAGACTCAGTGAGTCAAATGGTCTCCTTCTGCTCTGTAAATTCTATGATTCCCATGACACTCTCGCACGACCATCCTGACTCTAAAATTAGAAAAAAAACAAGTTTCAGCAATCAGCCAGCCTTTGTGTCTGACTGTGACACAGACACTTGGCGAAGATGAGCTCTAATAATATCTCAGGTGTGGAGTGTCTTCAGTACACTTCGATTTTTCCCAGCACAATATAATTTGTCGCCATTATTTTCAGTAATATTGAGCAATTCAGAGCTATCATCATTTTCTAAGAAGTGCTCTTTTTGTACTGATGTATTTCTCTGAAAGATGCAATTTTGTGTCATCGCCAGATTCAAGTTAGAAACCTGAGTCAGAGCAAACTGTCCAAAAGACAGCATTGATTTATTTCCATTATTATGCACAAAGCGTCATTGAAACCATCTTATTAATTGTGTCACCTCCGCAATTAATCTGCAGCAATTTGTACACTGATCACAGAAACAGAAGATGCTGGATAAACTCAGCAGGTCTGACAGTACCTGTGGAGGGAGAAACACAGAGTTAACATTTCACGTTTATTTGACCCTTTGACAGAGCTGAATTGAGGTAGAAATGTTATGGATTGTATAGTTGGAGGAGGGGCTGCAGAGGAGGTCATGGATAAATTGGAGCTCAGGAGAGATTGACAAAGATGTGATGGACACAAGATAAATGGAGTGCTGTTGGTAATACAAAGGTTAAATGCCGGCGTGTTAATAGGAAAATAAAGGTCTTCCAAAAAAAACAGAAATCATGAAAACACATGATCCAAAGCTGTTGGATTGTGTTATGGGTGGAGCTTCTGAATCAAATGCAATTGGTTTGTTTTTTGCAGTCTGCATGTTCCCAGACCTTTCTGAGGGGCATCTATCTCTGGATTAATGTCTCTCTAGTATGGTAAAATTGCAGTGTTGATGCTTCTGATAATGTCTGTTTCAGTGTTTCAAAGTCTTCATGCCACTGGAAAGGCACATCCCTTCTCAAAAATTCCCTTGGAGATGAAGATTTTTGCGTGAAATTAGGAAAGCATGGAGACAATAAATTAAAGCAACTTCGAAGATGTCCTTACCTTGAGGAGTTAACATGTTCTTAATATCCTCTATTTTACTTCAGCTTGCACTGGAATAAATAGAATCAATGAAATTGATCTGCTGCTCGTTCATGTTGCATTTAACACTGTTGAACACCAATCCTTCATTACGTGCCCCTTACATCAATAAATGCAGATTGTGGTCATGTTCTTGTTTTGGTCTTCCCACAACAGCTACATCAGCAGAGATATAAATGTGTTCCTGGAACAGTGCACATAGTGTGGTCCATGTGAGCTTGAAAGATAGCCTGGCTAACAGATAGCCCAAAAGAAAGCTGTGAAAATTATTATTTATGAATGGGGTACAGATTATAGTGAGCTCTTGCAACTTTTCCATGAGATGTACAGACCAATAACCATTCTTGTCATCAAGCTTTGAGAAGGATTCTCTGCCTGCAAATCTCGAATTTAACTCTTCTAACATAGGTATTGCGTAAAGACAGCATTTCAAAGCCGTGTGTAAAAGACTTCCGATGAGGGAGGATGTGTTGAGCGGACACTGGGAACTCAGAGAATTGACATTTGTTTGCACGAGAATGGCCCGCCTAACCTGTTAAACACCTCCCCCACCCCTACTCTCACATAAGACAGCCGCAACTGCCGAGAAATTCCTGGCGATAGCTCCAGGACTCAAAATGATGGCAAAGCCAGCAAAAACCTGGAGAGGAGGAACAGGATGGCGGAGACCATGAGAAGTGAATCGGAGCTAGCCACACCCGAGTGGGATGGGTTGTAATGTTCTTGTCGGATGGTCTGATTTATATTACAAGAACACTTGCAGCTAAAGCTATAAACAATTTCTTAAAATTAACTGTGGGTCAAACATATACAAAACAACAGACAAATAACAGTATGAACATGCACAAGCAACCTCTCTCCCATCTCCCTCATCAGTCTGAGGTCACCTGACTCTAACATTCACTTAAATACTAATGAAACTCCTGGTGGTCAGTCGGTGAATTACAACACAACCATCCCTCTTCCTTTCGTCAGTATATTTACATATGATATAATTAGCTTGTGAGTCTAACAGTATTAATCTTTTTCTTTAATTTTTTAAAAACTGGTTCAACAAATATAAAAATATATACAAGAACAGCAAAGGGGCAGCATGGTAGCATGGTGGTTAGCATAAAGGCTTCACAGCTCCAGGGTCCCAGGTTCGATTCCCGGCTGGGTCACTGTCTGTGTGGAGTCTGCACGTCCTCCCCATGTGTGCGTGGGTTTCCTCCGGGTGCTCCGGTTTCCTCCCACAGTCCAAAGATGTGCGGGTTAGGTGGATTGGCCATGCTAAATTGACCGTAGTGTCCTAAAAAGTAAGGTTAAGGGGGAGGGGTTGTTGGGTTACGGGTATAGGGTGGATCCGTGGGTTTGAGTAGGGTGATCATTGCTCGGCACAACATTGAGGGCCGAAGGGCCTGTTCTGTGCTGTACTGTTCTAAGTCAAACATAGTATATACAAATAGCCCAAATTTACAGATTGAGTCGATCAGGTTTTCTTCTGACTCCGGTTGATCTTCTCAAAGTTTGACCTTGCTGCTCAGAACTTGTAGATTCAATGTTCTCCATGACGTTCTCATGCTCAGGAACTGCTGAACTACCTGACACTGAAGCTGACGTTAATTCTGACATAGATACATCATCCATCACATTGTTGTGAAAGTTTTTTTCTGGTTTACAAGAGGGTGCGATGATTTATTCCGCCTGGTGGAATTTCTTAGGCTGGAGAAGATAAAGTTCACCATCCATGGGTCGGAAGAAGGCTTTCACAGGACTTGGAAACTGTTAATCAACTTGTTTCAAGACCTGTTTGTAGCCAGTAACCAATAAAGTGGGGAGGCGGGGGAGGTGGACACAGGACAAGTCATGGAATAAGGAAGAGGAAGGAAGGGGAGGGCATTGAGAAGGTGGTGAGGAGGAGGGGGGATGGATACACCCAAAGAAGAACCCAGGACCAGCAGAAGAGAACATAACCACAAGAAACAGGTTGCTGGCATATTACTGCCTGATCCACAATGTGTGTCAATTATTGTAAATACTTGTTTTGGCCAAGTCTGGCCATGTAAAGTTTGCAATGAAATATGAAAAACCCGAATAAAAAAAATTTTTGAAAAATGTAATGGCAAAAATAAAAGAAAGGGGAAGTCAGGGAATAAACAAGAGATAACAAGGAAGGACCCTAACAATAGTTATTAACTTTCTTAGGGGAGATGATTTGAATTTGGCAAACAGTTCAGATGGTGTGACGCTATATTTGTGTTCTATGAGATTGATGGTGTGAAACCACATGTCCACTGCTCTATGTCTCGTCGAGCACATCATCATTATTGTCAATGATCTCATGTACATGTTTCTGACAGGATGCCAGAGGAAGACACCTGTTGTGTGCAGTCTGTTTGGATCAGTGCATGGCTCTTTGTCAGTCTTTGCTCTATTAAACTGCCATTGCCAGTGGTCCTTTCTCTCTCATGCATCACAGAATTGATGAAAAGCTGGACATTTCATTGTTGCGTATTGAAGTCCATACCTTCCACATGTTTTGAGCAGTATGGTTGTTCCAATGAGTGTGTCAGCAATTCACAGAAACCCTGTAGTGCAGAAGGGGGGCATTCGGCCCAATGGGTCTGCACCGACCCTCTGAAAGAGCACCCTACCTAGGCACATTCCCCTGCACTATTCCCGTAACCCCACGGAGACAAAGCTGCTGGGGGTGCGAGCACAATCAGAGCCTACTCCACCGGTGTAATGTTGTTAGACCTGCCCTTTCAAGTTTTTAAACTACATTCCAGGAAATACTGAAAGATTGCTTTTCCTTCCCGCTGTAACACTGCATGAAAAATCCGCCCACAATTAATTATCTGTTTTTACAGAATCATAGGGTGGGATTCTACCGCAACTGGCCGAATGGCCCCACGCCGGTGCCAAGAGCGGCGCGAACCACTCCGCCGTTGGGCCGCCTGGAAATTGCAAAATCCTCCGCACTTCCGGGGCTAGGCAGACACCAGCGGGGATGGTGCCACAGCAAATGGTGCCGAAGGGCCGCCGTAGGCCGGAGTGAGTTCGCGCATGTGCAGAACCGCTGGCATGTTTCCTGCGTGTGCGCAGTGGGTTTCTTCTCCGCGTCGGCCATGGCGGAGCCTTACAGAGGCCGGTGCAGAGGGAAAGAGTGCTCCAACGGCACAGGCCCGCCCGCAGATCGGTGGGTTCTGATCGCGGCCCAGGCCACCGTGGGGCCGGATCCCCCCGCGCTCCCCCCGAGGAGGCCGCTAGCCCTCCAAGCCAGGTCTCACCGGGATGGACCGTGTCCATCTCACACCGATGGTACTGGACGAAAACGGGTGGCCGCTCGGCCCATTGGGGCCCGGAGAATTGCCGGGGGGGGGGGGGGGGGGGGGGGGGGGGGGGTCAAGCTGCCATCGGCCCCCGACCCCAAAAACTGGCGCCGGAGAATTTGGCAGCCAGAGTCGGAGCGGCGGGGTAGTATTCATGTCGCCCCACCCCTCCGCCCCCCCCCACCCCCTCCGCCCACCCCCCACCCCCCCCCCCCCCCCCCCCCCCCCACCCCCCCACCCCCACGCGATTCTCTGAGTCGGCGGGGGTCGGTGAATCCTGCCCATAGAATTTACACTGCAGAAGGAGGCCATTTAGCCCATCGAGTCTGCACCAGCCCTTGGAGAGAGCACCCGACCCAAACCCACGCCCACGCCCACACTTCCACCCTATCCCCGTAACCTTTTTGGACACTAAGGCAAATTCATCATGGCCAATCCACCTAACCTGCACATCTTTAGACTGTGGGAGGAAACTGGAGCACCCAGAGGAAACCCACGTAGACACAGGGAGAACGTGCAGAGTGACCCAAGCCAGGAATCAAACCTGGGATCCTGAGCTGTGAAGCAACAGTACTAACCACTGATGCTACCGTGCCGCCGTTTTAAATGGTTGTTGAGAGATAAATAATGGTCCAGGAAGCAGGGAGAACTTCAAAATATGCATCCAATACACCAAATCAAATAAATAGTTAATAGGCCATAACACCTTGAGCGCATCAATGATACAGTACACTGGAGTGTCATAAACTCACAGAGACAGGAAACTGATGAACACAAGGCAATAAGGAGAAGAAAATGCTCTGCTCTTCTATGGAGTTAGTGCAGGGAGGAGTTTTATGCTGATGTTGAGATTTCTTTGTTTCTTCTCCCTCACTTTAAACTTGCCAACTTAACTCAAATAATGTGACAAGCAATTCCCCTGCTGTGTGACTTCAAATACAGCAGCAGAGGGAAGTGCCCCTGGGTATATTGGGGTCAGTGGTATTCTGTTGGTGGTTGTCACTGATCTGTTGTGAATGGTGTTTGCCAAAGCAATATTAGAACATAGAACATACAGTCGAGAAGGAGACCAATCAGCCCATCGAGTCTGCACTGACCCACTTAAGCCCTCACTTCCACCCTATCCCCGTAACCCAATAACACCTCTTAACCTTTTTTGGTCACAAAGGGCAATTTATCATGACCAATCCACCTAATCTTCACATTTTTGGACTGTGGGAGGAAACCAGAGCACTCAGAGGAAACCCACGCAGCCACGGGGAGAACGTGCAGACACCGCACAGACAGTGACCCAGCAGGGAATTGAACCTGGGACCCTGGCACTGTGAAGCCACAGAACTAATCACTTGTGCTACCGTGCTGCCCATATTGCCAGAATTGGTGTTTTATCTCCAAGTAAATAGATCAATTCTCTGACATTTCCAGTAGGGCAGTGAGTGCAGGGATAATGGGTGGATGGGTCTGTGCAAGATAGGACATAGCCCAGCAAGAGTTTTAAATGAGTTCACGTTTCTAGAGGGTGCAATGTTCGGCGGGCGACAGCTTGGAGAGCATTAGAATAGTCGAGTCTGGAGGTTAACAAATGTGTGGGTGAGGGTTTTAACAGGAAAGAAACATAGAAAATAGGAGCAGGAGGAGGCCATTTGCCCTTTGAGTCTGCTCCATTATTCATTACGATCATGGTTGATCATCCAACTCAACAGTCTGATCCCACCTTCCCCCAATATCCTTTGATCACTTTTGCCCCAATTGCTCTATCAAACTGATTCTTGAAAATATACACTGACTTTGATTCTCTGTCCCATCACACCGATGGGATTCTCAGTTCCCGCTGCAGTGAATGGGTGATTTGACTGAGAGCCAAATTCTCCGTCCTCACTGGCAGTGGTAGCGAGGCGGACTAGCAATGAAGAGTCCCGTCCAGTGCTTTGCTCTCAATTGCTTTCCGTGGTAGCGCATTCCACAGGCTGACCGGTCTCTGGGTGAAGACATTTCTCCTCTTATCAATCCTAAATGGTCTACACCGTATCCTAGACTGTGACCCCTAGTTCTGGACACCCCTACCATTGGGAACATCTTTCTTGCATCTACCCTGTCCAATCCTGTTAGAATTTTCGAGGTTTCTATGAGGTCCGCACTCATTCTTTTGAACTCCAGCGACTACAATCCTAACGGACTCAATCTCTCGTCATAGGTCTGTCCTGCCAACCCAGGAATCAGCCTGGTAAACCTTCACTGCACTTCTTTTATAGCAAGGACATTCTTCCTCAAATAAGGAGACCAAAACAACATACAATATTCCAAGTGTGGCCTCACCAAGGCCCTGTATAATTGCTCCTGTACTTAGGGGCTGGTTTAGCTCACTGGGCTAAATTGCTGACTTTTAAAGCAGACCAAACAGGCTAGCAGCACGGTTTGATTCCCGTACCAGCCTCCCCGGACAGGCGCCGGAATGTGGCGACTAGGGGCTTTTCACAGTAACTTCATTGAAGCCTACTTGTGACAATAAGGAATTTATTATTATTACTTGAAACCTCTCGCAATGAAGGCCAACATACCATTTGCCCTCTTTACCACCTTCTGTACCTGCATGCTTACCTTCAGTGACTGGTGTGTGAGGATATCCAGGTCTCATTGCACATTCCCCTTTACTAATTTATGGCCAGTCAAATAATAATCTGCCTTCCCATTTTAGCTACCAAAGTGGGCCACCTCACATTTATCCAAATTATACTGCATCTGCCATTCATTTGCCACTTACTCCGTGTGATTTGGACAAGTTGAGTAGATCTATGTATCTACGTAACTTGTCTAAATCACACTGAAAGATTTCTGCATCCTCCTCACAGCTCACCCTCCCACCCAGCTTTTTGCTATCTGCAATTTTGGAGATATTACATTTTGTTGCCTCGTTTAAATCATGAATATTTTTGTGAATAGCTGGAGTCCCAGCGCCGATCCCTGTGGTACCCCACTAATCACTGCCTGCCATTTGGAAAAAGACCTACTTATTCCTACTTATGTGGGACTTAGTCGAAAGCCTTCTGAAAGAACAAATAAACCACATCCACTTTCTCCCTCAGTCAATTCTACAAGTTACATCCTCGAAGAAATCCAGTAGATTTGTCAAGCATGATTTCTCTTTCCAAATCAATGCTGACTCTGTCCAATCCTGCCAGAGTTTTCCAAGTGCTCTGCTATAAAATCCTTGATAATGGATTCTAGAATTTTCCCCAATGCTGACTTCAGGCTTACTGGTCTATAATTCCCTGTTTTCTCTCTGCTTGCCTTTTAAATAGTGAGGTTATATTAGCTACACTCCAACCTGTAGATACTGTTCAAGAATCTATAGAATCTTGGAAGATGACCACCAATGCAACAATTATTTCCAGAGCCACTTCCTTAAGTACTGTGGGGATTATCAAGCCCTGGGGATTTATCAGCATTCAATTCAATCCATTTCCCCAATATCATTTCTCTACAATACTGATCTTCTTCAATTCCTCCCTCTCACTAAACCCTCTGTTCCCCAACATTTCTGGTATGTTACTTGTGTTATCCTTTGTGAAGACAGAACCAAAGTATGTATTTAGTTGCTCAGCTATTTATTTGTCCCTATTATGCATTCCCCTGTTTCTGACTGAAAGGCATCCACATTTGTCTTCACCAATCTTTTTCTCTTCATTCACCTACTTTCTCTTCACAAAGGTAAATGTGCTGAGTCAGAGCAGAGCTGGGTAATGTTGCAGAACAAGAAGGAGATGATCTTGGTGTTCAAATGGATATGGAGTCAACTTGTCAGTTCGGAGACAAATCCACGAAAAGGGATACGAGCAGCTTGGTTTAACCTCAGACAGTTACCAGGGAGAGGGATTTAGTCCTTAGCTCGGGAACAGAGTTTATATCAGAGATCGAAGACAATGACTTCCAAAAAATTACGGTCCACCTAATATTTAATTGGAGGAAATTGCTGCCTTTCTAAAAATTGGAGGTCAGAGGTCGAGAAAGGCGGAGCTGAGTTTGAGCAGGGTGTCGGCAGCGTATGTCAGCACAAATGCACGGTGTTTTCAGGTCATGTTGCCAAGTGCTGACATGTGGATGATAAATAGAAATACTACGTCTGCCAATTTATTCTGAAACCATGTTGAACAGTAAATGACAAAATGTCGAGAATTTTACACTTCCCCACCAACCCATCCCCAGTGGGTTCCCCAGGGGGGAGTGTAAAATAGCATAGATAGGATTCCCTCCAGGATCCTGCCTGCCACAACCCAGACGCAATTGTACAGTGGGGCGGGAAAGTCTTGGACAGGACCATAATGGTCACATAAGAGTCTTTTCCCGCCCAGCCTCAATTTTTAGGCTGGCAGTCTCTCGATGACCAAGGGTGAGAAACAGAAAATGTTCTCACCCTTGATTTCCGGCAGGAGTGGGGAGAATTTTATTATTCAGCCATGGGACATGGGTGTTGCAGGCTGTGCCAGCATTTATTGCCCATCCCTAATTGCCGAAAGGCCCCGTCAGTCTTGAAGCATACTTCCATCATGGACTGAAGACCTCAGGCCTAGCCCACGACAACAGGATCGTCCACATTGTGAACACTACAGACATACCTTACCCTCCTCTCCCCTCCCGGGACCCCTGCTGCTAACCATCACTACGGTTTCCAGGGCTTAGTCTCAGGAACGGCGCCGCAGTACCTCTTCTGGCCACTGCAGCACTGTGCCTAGATGGGCTGAAGAACCATCGGGTAGTCTGAGGTTGGTTTAGCACAGTGGGCTAATAGCTGGCTTGTAATGCAAAACAATGCCAGCAGCGCGGGTTCAATTCCTGTACAGGCCTCCCTGAACAGGTGCCGGAATGTGGCGACTAGGGGCTTTTCACAGTAACTTCATTGAAGCCTACTTGTGACAATAAGGGTTTATTATATTATTATTAGTCTGAATGGCTGACAGCTCCTCAAGGTGAGACTGTATCCAAATGCGGTCGGAAGCCCTGTCTGCTACCAGTCACTATTCATGCAGGTGTGAAATGGCAGCAGGCCCAGGGATGCGTTCCCCACCGATTCTCCAAATGGTGGGTGGAAATTTAGGCCTACGCCTCTTTCTTCAATCACAACCTGACACTGGAATATACCTCTCTGTTGTCACAACTGTGGTTGACGTTGAAAAACTCATGAATCAGCCTGAAAAGTATCGAAAACTTCATTTCTTTTTCCAGTTTCTCTCTATGCATTTTGACCTTGTTGCTTGAAAAGGAAGATCAATGCAACCCTCCACTCTGACGCACTCTTCTTCCCTCTTTGATGTGCAGTAATTTATACATGAATATTAAAATGAGAAGCCAGCTGGAGCGCATGCTTTGAAATATTTAGAGTTCAGCAGCTTAGTAGCAGAGTGCAAGGTGCTTCAAAGAAAAGATGGTTCCCTCCCCAATAGCCTGCAGCTTCTTCGCATGGACATGGTCGTATACACTGTCATTATCTATATTATAACGCATTGAACTTTTCTGAGGTGTAAGGACCATGATGAAAAAGGACAAAAAAAGGGTGAAAATGTCCTTCTGTTTACATTAGCATCAGGCAAATCAAAGCACTGTCTGCCTCAAGGAGCTCATCATTTTTTTTTTAAATTAACTTCAAAAGAAAGAGTGTGATAAAAATATTAGATTATCTCAGACTTTCTGTTATGTTGACAGCTTCAAAGTTTTTGCTTTTGATGTTATTGTAGGGACTGAGATAATGAATGCCAGATTCCCTCGTGCAGTGCATTCACAAACCCGTCCAGAAGGAAAGTAGTTTGAATTCTTCCATGTATCCTACACAGGGGAAACCTTCCTTAACAGTGAGAGAAATGAATAAGCTTGATCAGCAAAACAATAAAAAAAATTACTTTAAATTAGTGAGAGTATACTGTTTAGACTTTGAGGTGTCAACTTCTCTGACCGATACAGGTTCAATGGGGAGTGTGCAGGAGGAACATTAGGGATGCCTTAGATTGAGGCACCAAGTTTATTTTAGCTACAACACAGGCGATCTCACAAACGAAACCTTAAAAACAGCAGACTCGACATCTACACGTGGCCTCACAACGAAGGAGCAAAACAAGGTTCTAAAACCTGACCACTGCTGGTCAAGAATGGTGCGAGAAAATCAGGTCCAACACACAAGAAGGCTCAGAAATATGCCAAAATCTCAACCAAATGGAGGCCAGCACTGGTATAAGTGATGACTGGTGTTTTACAACCTCCTTCAGTAAAACGTACTTACTTTGTGGTCATATTTGATCTCCACCAATGCCCCAATGACCTTGGATGCAAGATATTAGACCCATTTTTTAAAATATCCCACAGATGTATTACCTCAATGCAACCCCCTTCTCCCAGCCGCTTCCCCTTCCTGCCTCCACCCCCACCCACACACACACACACACAACCCCCTCAGGACATCTGTTTAAGTTGCTACATTTTGTTGCAATCTCTCACAGCTACACTTTAATATCTAACACTTTCTCCCTTTCTCCAGTTCTGACAAAGAGCCAAAAGGACTCAAAAAGTTAACTCTGTTTTCTCTCTGAAGTGTTGGCTAGTGTGGACTTGAGAGATGAACAGACACTTCCAACACTGATGAAGGTTCAACTCAATTTTATTAACTAACTTCTAACTATCTAACACACGATGACTGTGGGTCTAAATGATGCTAACTTAAACTAGAGACCTAAGCCTTGTCCGAACCAGTTGATTCTCTCAGCACGTGTTGTGAGTCTGTGCTGGGCTGGATGAGTTCTTGTTACGCTCAGAGGCAGCACCCAGAATGAGCGGGAACCGTGGTGCCCTCTGCCTTTATAGGGTGTGTATTCTAACTGGTGATTGGCTGCGGTGTTTGTACATGTTGATTGGTCCCTGTGTGTGTCCATCAGTGTGTGTCTGCACCATGATATACTGGTGTATATTATGACACTCTCTCCTTATGAATGCTGCCTGATCTGCTTTCCACCATGTGACTTTAAATGTCAGGATCAGCAGGGAGCAGCAAAGGAATCCGGCTGAATATTCCCACAGGCTTCAGGATCCTGATGTCAGGACCAAATGGGAGTCCAACACTTACTGTCGGCAAGACTGTCGCAGATATCCAGAGACAGCCTGCCAATTGGCTGCCTCCCAGCTCAGCAGCTCTAAAACCTTGCCATCTTCATCAGGGTCGATGGGCATTGCTGAGGCAGGTCCGAGAATGCGACGGAACCATAACCCGAGGAAACTAAAATGCAAACAGTAATTTTACAGGGGAGGAAGGTGAGTCCCCTCAGATATGAGAGAAAACTTCTCTGCTTGGATCTTCAAGGGCTGTGGGGTGTGCAGCCTCGATGGCCACATGACTGGCAGAGGGAGGCAGCCTCCATTGAACTGGCAGATCAGCAAGGAGTGGGGGGAGGGGGCCTGAACTCTAACACTGGCAAAATACCAGTTCATGCAAAAGAAACACCCACAACTGGGGCTTTAATTACTTCATAGGATCATTAGCCTGGCCCATCCATCTAGCCTGCACATCTTTGAATCAATTGGCTACCTACCTCGACTGAGCAGAAAGCCAACCCACCTGCCAACCTGCTCCCGGGTACGTTCTCCAGTGGCGGGAATGCACCAGGGTGTCATCCTTAAATGGCTTCTCACTATGTTTTCCAGCACTCAACACCCACCCCCGTTCCCCCCACCTTCTGCCTGTGGCAGAGAAATCTCAACCCAACATGAAATGAAATGAAATGAAATGAAAATCGCTTATTGTCACGAGTAGGCTTCAATGAAGTTACTGTGAAAAGCCCCTAGTCGCCACATTCCAGCACCTGTTCAGGGAGGCTGTTATGGGAATGCTGCTGGCCTGCTTGTTCTGCTTTCAAAGCCAGCAATTTAGCTCTGTGCTAAACAGCCCCTGGTTGTCGTGCTGAAGACCTGTGAATCAAACATAAATATTTATCTCGCTTTGTATTTCCAGACACTGGTAGGTAGCCAACTATAAGGAATGTTGTCCAGGTATGCAATCACCATGAAAAGAAAGTTAAATCTAGCCAACCAGATACCATCAGACCAACCTCCTAATCTTCCAATCATCAGTTAAGGAATCTCGAACTGTGAAAACACAGGAAGGATAGTGAGGTTTCGCAGATGGCACAATAGTCGTGCAGTAGGGTGATGCCTGGTAACATTATCTCTTTGTTACGACATAGATTAAATATAATCCAAGTTTTTCAAGTTATGAAAAGATGGGATAAGGTTGATATAAATTGACAGTTTCCAGTAGGTGAGGACTGAAGAACAAGATGCCATTGATGCAAGATTAATTGCAAGAGATTTTGACCTGAGGAGCTGCAAATTGGAATTCACTTCCAACGGTTACTAGTTGAGGCAGAAGCTATGTCAACATAGCTTAGATAGTGAATTGATGAAAGGTAGATAAATAGATCTGAAGCAAGATGAGTACATATGTGTAGGACTGCTTGTTCATATGAGTGTAGACACTGATGAAATTGGGTGGGCCAGGTAACGTGATCCCATGTTGTAACTTCCATGTATTTCTAAGTATTTTTCGATAGCCACCAGAACCTTCTCACTGATGCTTAGTTTGGGTTGTACAAGTACCGCTCAGCTTCAGACTTAATCAGATCCATGATTTAGATGTGGAGGTGAGTAAAATGTGCATGCCGTGGGGAAAGGTGAGAATAGCTGCACTCAACAAAGTAGCATTGGACAGGAAATGGGACCAAACAAAAGTGCTTGCTGATGTCAGTAATTCAATCCTACTGAGGCTATGAAACTCGGGTAAATGTGGACTTTGCCTTGTATGTCTCATCTCCTGAGTTGCTGCAGTAGGTACTTCAGATCACGCAGATTACAGCCGTAGTGTTTAGCTGGTATTGAGAGTGGATATTGGCTTCAGTGGCAGGGACAGCAATGAAGGGAACTATTGGTTCTGGGTGATGTTTAAGGTCTTGAATGCTATTGTAGCTGTACCAATCTAGGTGGGTGGTGGGGATTCCATCACAGTACTGACTGAAGCCGTGTGGAACGCAGAGATGAGGGTCCTTCTTTATCTATCTTTCATAGGGGATCACAGCATCCTCCTCCAACACCTCTCCTTCATCCACCAGTCAGAATTGCCTGCACTCATCCGGTTCTATTTTAACTGGAATCCATCAGAACCAGACCATCACATTGCAATGGTTTATTTTCCCACTGCCGTGTCATTACATCTGGTGACCCCCAAGGACCTATCATTTACCTCCCTCTTATTTCTCATCGACATGCTATCAGTCGAAAACACAGCATGAGTTTTCATATTTTTGCTGACGATACCCAGATTTACCTCACCACTATAATATTCTTGCTCTTGTGTGAACACTGAATATTTATGAAACCTTAGAAATAAGGCAAACAGTAACTTTAGAAACAACTTACAATGGTTTCATCTTGCCCTGATGTTCGTGAGACATTGGGGACGATTTAGCATCCTCTTTGCACCCGAATCGGTGTTCGGGCGAGGCAACTGAATCTCGCGAGAAGCCTCTCGTGAGATTCGCGACGCTCAAAACGTCTCAAGAGATTTAACGGAATCTCGCGAGGTGTCGAGATCTGGATCTCGCTCTCGCTGGGAGAGATTCAGGCGCACATATTTAAATGAGCCTTGAGCCTCTTTTAAATGTGCGATCGCCAGATTCACCTGGGGTCAGGGACTCACTGGCCTCCCCAGCGAGGCCTCAACTGGGATAATGGCAAATTATTGCTGGAATTGAAAACAAAAACAGAAAATACTAGACAATCGCAGCATCTGTCAAGAGAGAAGGGAGCTACTTTTTTGAGTCTGGGTGACTCTGTCAAACACCGTTTGATACTGGTTCACAAAGATGTAAGCCAGCCGTGGTGGCACCTGGGGAGGGTGGGGGGTCCCTCGCTGGAGAGTTGAGGCCCCCAGGTTTTTGAGGACAGGGCGGGGCATCACCCTGGGACCTGGACACCTTGACACTGCCAGTCAGGCTACTTGGCACTGTCAGCCAGGCTCTGGCATTGCAGGTTGGCAGGGGCACTGTCAGGGTGGCAGGCTGGCACTGCCAAGGTGCTCAGCGGGTGGCACAGTAACACAGTGGTTAGCACAGTTGCTTCACAGCGCCAGGATCCCTGGTTCGATTCCCAGCTTGGGTCAATGTCAGTGCAGAATCTGCACGTTCTCCCTGTGTCTGCGTGGGTTTCCTCCGGGTGCTCCGGTTTGCTCCCACAAGTTCTGAGATATGTGCTTGTTAGGTGAATTAGACATTCTGAATTCTCCCTCCGTGTACCCGAACAGGCACCAGAGTGTGGCGACTCGGGGACCTTCACAGTAACTTCATTGCAGTGTTAATGTAAGCCTACTTGTGACAATAAAGGTTAAAGATTATTAGGTGCCATGTTTCCCGTGCCAGGAGTTGGCCCCGAGGTGGCAGCCTTGCCCATAAGAGGTGGGGTGGGGGGTGGGCTTGAGGACCATGGAAGAGGTAGATTGGGTGAAGTGGAAACTGCGATAGGGGCACTGAGTGTTTAGAAGATCGGGGCTGCCTTATAAATGGCTCCCAATCCGCAAATAGACTTCCTGCACGGGTGGGCTGAGCTTGCCACTGCTGGAAATGACTTAAAGAATTTCCTCAACTGAGTTTCTCACTGAGGCCTGTGTAACAACCTGGGGTTAAGCAGGTCAAGGGATACTAATGAGACTGGGGGATCGATATTCCCAAAGGATTATGGGGAATACACACTCCCCCACTGAGGGGTGGAGAGTCCCTTCTCCATCCTGTATAAAACCAGAGGGCCATGAACTGTGAGCTGGCTCCTGTAGTAGAGCAACTGCTCTGGAATCTTGTTCTATTGCATTAAACCTTTTTCCTTTAACTCAATCTGTTCGGTTCGGTGTGGACTACTTTCCAGAATTTATAATAACTTGAGTCCACTGAATCGTGCCCATTATATCACTTCCTGTCTCATATACTGCCTGCTGTTAGTATACCGCACAGTTAGAATTCAACACTTATGCTAAACCTGCCCAATGTCACTGATTCTCCCCATTATACAATATCTCCTTGCAAGTCTCTGACTTCAATTTCTTTTTAACAGTGACAGCCTCTGTGGCCGGTGGTATGGTCTTTATGGGACTTCACAGGCCACCTAATGGGCCCTGAGCCCATGGGGATGGAGTGCGTGAATACTCGCCTATCAGCTGTTTAGATGTGGATCTGACTGTTGGGATTTAATCAGATTTAGCCTGGCAGTGATGGGAACAAGGTGGGAACAACTATGTAGTAGTTGTACTGTTCTGCCTATCTCGTTCTTCTTTGCTAAATAAATCACTGTTGTGATCATACATTGCCACGTCACTTGCCTCGCAATACACATTGGTGACGATAATAAATCAAGCCAGTCGAAGGAAACTCATCAAAAACTGGGAGGGGAGGGGGGAAGAGTGACTGAAGAGGTTAAGCATCTTCAGCAGTCGAATAGCGATACCATTATTCGGAAAAATTAATCCATTTGACCCCGAGGTTGAAAGTTGGGGCCAATGTATCAAAAAGCTACAA
This sequence comes from Scyliorhinus canicula, assembly GCF_902713615.1. NCBI lineage: Eukaryota > Metazoa > Chordata > Chondrichthyes > Carcharhiniformes > Scyliorhinidae > Scyliorhinus > Scyliorhinus canicula. Next base: position 56,941,400 of record NC_052158.1, on the reverse strand, counting down.
TATTTTGAAATCATGGCAGATGAGATACAGAAAGCAATATTACTTACAGTTTGTGGCCCACAAGCAAATAAGCGAGACATTTTCAGAGGCTCCAGCCTCCAGACATTTGATCAATTGGTGTGATTAGTTTGGGACCATTATAACCCCTTACCATCCATCATAATGCAGCACTATAAATTTCATATGGCCATTGGATGTCCTGGAGAAATTATATCTGCTTTTGTAGTCAAACTTTAGTAAATGTCGGAGCACTGTGGATTTGGTACTTCTCTCAGTGACACGCTCCGTGACCGGCTGGTCTGTGGGATCGACAACTTAAATATTCAGAAGAAATTGCTCGTTTAAACCGAGATAGCTTTGGACAAAGTCATTGAGTTGGTTCAAGTGACTGAAAGCGCGGATAGAGTGCTTTTGAATTACAAAGCATGCAGCGTGAAATGAACCAGTTCTGGTGGGAAGCCACAGCCGCTTGAGGTTCCTGAAGCGAAGGAACAGCGGAGCCAGAAAAGAAGAATAGCGACTGCCAGTCACAGGGATTAGAGGTTTATTATCATTGTGGGGGAGAACATTTCCAAGGCAGATGCAAGTAAAAGGATTTCAATTGTTTCAGATGTCATAGGAAATATGATCTACAAGCGAGTGCAGAGGCAGACAGTTGACTGCAAGTTCCCAAATCAAACAACAGCAACTCCAGTGAACAAGCTTGAGGAAGACGCTGAAGAAAAATCAGAAGTATAGAAACTTAATATGGTAAGGTTAAGTAAAACACTCCCTATTGAGATTGTCCTTGACAGCAATGGCAATCCACTTGAAGTGGAGGTTGATACAGGGCGGTTGCCAGTAGTGGGTGAGCAATTGTTTAAGTATTTGTAGAGGGGGCTGCAGCCTGTGAATCTCAGCAGTACATCGGCCACCTTAGCCACCTATACTGTGGTCCATTATCTGAGATTACAATTTGGGATTCCATCTGCTGCAAATTGCTCTTTAAGCGATGTAAACATTGCTTCAGAAGTTTGACCCTGCAGTTGCTTGACTTCTATCCAACTAGCTCAGTAATCTACTATGATCAACAACATTTTACTTTTCTGTTTGAAAAGGTCCATCCTAAGACATTCCCATCATCATGAAGGGCAGGATGATGATACCAATGGTTCTTCTGTCCCCTGATGATGAGTAGTGCAACTAATGCAGTTGGATATCACATTTTTCAGTGACTTTGAGAGACCGGGTCTCCCGACAGAAACCTTGCTCTGGTTCAACATTTTATTTTGCCAACATGTCCTTGGTGCAATCATTACAGTATATCAAGTCTCAGGTTTCTCAAAATGATCAGATTTGCCATGTTTGAGTAAATCTTCTCTGTGCTGCCAATTTCCAGATGAGCACTTCAAAATCACTGAAGCGTGAAGGGGGTGGTTGGAATGCACTTTACTCTCTTTGAAGTGGTTGATGTTTATAATCATTGTGGTTAGAGCACTTCAGAGTTACTTAACCGTGAAGAAAGATTAGTGAAGCAAGGATGACAGCTATGTTTGTGTATGTGTGTGTGTGTGTGGCAGCTGTCAAGCACAACTCAGTGAGGGAAATTAATGCAGCTCAAGGATCTGAGGGGTTTAAACACAGGTTGCTGGTTTTTCCTTTCAGGAATTGACACAAGGTGATTCCTGTGTCTGAGCCAGCAGGTGTATGCCCAGGTGAGTGTTAAAGCAGTAAATTTTCACTGCCTCTGTCTGGACTTCTCTGGTTTATGGACAGGGGTCTGTTTTCTGCAGGGCCTCCTGATGGATTTCTCTTCTCTGGGGAATCTGTAGGGCATCTCATATTTAGGGGGTGTTTGGGGTGTCTCTTTATTTAGAGGATCTCTGGGGGTCTCTTTATTTAGGTTGTCTCAGCGGGCAATGGGGGGGTCTGGTGTGGGTGGTGTGAGCATGTCTTACATTGTGTATGTGTGGGGGGGGGGGGGTGATCCTCAGATAGCCTTTGGGGACAACTCCCTTAAGGAGTTACCCCCTTGGCCCACTGCAAGGTTCACCACATTAGGGCCATGCTGGGAAATGCCTGTAGTAAATCCTGCCTACATGATTCCCGGCCTGGATGACCAGGGAATAATGTGGACCCGGAGAATATGGTGACCAGGCTGCTGGTCCCAATCAATCCCACCACCAGAGGGGGTCCAGAGCATTGCAGCGGTCATCCATCCTATTTTTCCCGATGTGGATTCTCCGCCACATTGGGAACTCTGCTCCCAGTAGTGGAGAATGCAACCCATTATCTGCGTCTTACTTTGTGAAGGTTAAACTTTTTCCCTATCCCTGTAACCCAGTACCCCCACCTAACCTGTGCATCTTTGGACTGTGGGAGGAAACCAGGTGTCGGGAGGGTGGGTGTTGAGAGGGTCACAGATCGATCGGTCGCCACCTTCCCGATCATGCCAACACCGGCTTTTAAGTTGAGAATGCCAGACGGCCTTTAAATGCAAAAGTTGGAGTCTTCCCATCAGAAGCAGTGGCAGAGGGGAAGTCACTCGTCCAGCACGTGACATCACGCACCTTGTACATCCATGCTTTGGGCGTGAAATCACGGACGAGGGAGTCCTCCATTTTGTAGCTGCCAGCAAGCAAGCAACAGGACTGTGAAGAACTGAAGGTGGGCCGTTTTGCAATAGGGAAGAGAGGACTACCAACAGAAACAGGCCAGGTTCTCACAATGGAATCTCTTGGAGAGAGTTGCACAGGGGAGTCCATGGCAGGACAAAGCACTGCTGCTATGAGCTGTGCAGAGAGCTCCAGGGCCTCTGGTGATAAACCCATTGAGAAGAAACTCAGGAACAAAGCAGTAAAGTGATGATTTCTTGAGGTATGAGGGTGTTAATTGTGCAAACGCAAGTCAGGATACAAAGCCCATGTGTCTTATATGCAAGGAAGTACTGGCAAATTGGAGTTGGATGCTAACTATATCTTACCTTGCAGACATCTTTTCAATTCTAAACAAACTGAACCTCAAATTGCAAGGGAAAGATGATGATTGCTTTCGACACTGTGAAGAAATCGATGCTTTCCAAAAGTCATTGATAGTTTGGCACATACAAAGCCAAAACTACTACATGTTCCCCACACTACTACATTACATCAAAGAAAATAATGTTAGCAGGGGAACTGTCAATAGACTGGCAACTCTTATTTAGTCGCATCTGACTGCGTGTTTGTCAGTACTATCCAGAGGAGAAGTTTCAGATTTTGAAAGAGAAGGGGTGGGTGAAAAATCCTTTTGAGTTTGAGACCACAGAGTCAATTATTAACTTACAGCTGACTCCAAATGACAAGACTGAACTTCTGCACCTCACCTGTGACAGCACATTAAAAATCCGCCACAGGTCCATGAGTAGCATTTCTGAGGAGTAGCCAGGATTGAGTAAAACAAGCATTTTGTTGCTATTTCCCTTCACCATGACCTACATGTGCGACATTGGAAATACCATCCTACAAAGATGAAGATAGCATAAAGGAACCGGCTGAACTCTGCACCTGATATGCGCATTGCCCTCTCTTCCTGTGAACTTAATTGGAGTTAGATTATGAGGACCAAGCAGGCTCACCTGTAGCACTAAAGGTAAGAGAAAATGGTGTGTTGGAAGGTCAGCCAGCGTGGTTTGCAAAGGTTGCCCGGCATGGGTTGTGAAGGTTGGCCAGTGTGGATCCTGAGGGTTGGTAAAAGTGGCTCCCAGGAAAAGAAGCCTGAAAACACTGCCCTAAATCACTGAGCGATTTTGCTCCTGACCTCAGCTTGTCTGCTCAGTTGAATTGTTAAGGTTAAATCATCTTTCGACTGTAAGTGGTCAGACAATTCTTCCTCAAACATCCAACAACAATTCTGTCCCTGATTAGTTTAAATGTTAAGCAACCACATTCACAGTTCTCTGTAAATCTATACAGATCATTTATACTTTCCCTTTGTAGGGTTATGAAATTTAGTCCTCTTGACAATGACATCATTTCACAGATCGAAGTAGGCATTCAGTGATTTTATTATAGAATTGAACGTAGCTTTTTCTTCATTGCCTGACAAGCAAATCAACTGCACAGTGACCCAAAGCATATGATAGCATACTGACCTGCTCATTTTGTCCTTTGCAGCGAGGCCTGATGCAATGCAATAGCTGGCAATCTGCGCTGCCAATTAGAATCATAAAATCAGAGAATTTACAGTGCAAAAGGAGGCCATTGGGCCCACCAGGTCTGCATCGGCCCTTGGAAAGAGCACCCTACTTAAGCCCACACCTCCACCCTATCTCCATAATCCAGTAACCCCACCTAACCTTTTGACACTAAGGGGCAATTTGGCATGGCCAAGCCACCTAACATGCACATCTCTGGACTGTGGGAGGAAACCGGAGCAGCCGGAGGAAACACACGCAGGTCAAGGGAGAAAGACAGTCACTCAAGGCCGTTACTGATCCTGGGTCACACTGCTAACCACTGAGGTATGGTGCCACCCAGTCATGCTTCTGCTTGATTGAGACCTGAAACCTGCTCAAAGCTCTCGGTAACGGCAGAGACTTTTCCATGCTTGGTCTTTCACTCATTGCCACAAATATTCTTTGTCTCGTGTTGGCACAGAATATTCAGAGTTTGCTTCGGTCAGGAAAAAACGAACTTAATTGAGAAATATCTCACAGTGGCTTCTTGCCATGAGGTCTACAGGAAGTTCATGTGATGTTGCGTCACTTCCTGTAATGTGTACTGTGTCTCATTAACATATCACACAGAATTAACTCCTTACACTGCACCTGGCACCCTCACAATGTCTAACTGCTGTTCCTCATCCTTGTTAATATCTCTATGAACCTCTTTTACATTTGTTCCTCGTCAAAGACCTTGATCTCATCAAATCCCATTGTATTGTTGCAAAGGTTCTTCCTCCACATTGTTTGTCCAATATTAGCAGTGGACATCAGTAGAAAAAAACAAAAGGATTCCGAAGCAACCTTCCTCCTGCTCATGCTGGGTTGTAAACCACAACCTCAGCCTTTGAATCTACGTGAACGCCTAATCTGGAGGCCCACACTGTGTCTTCATTCTCCTAGATGTTTAGCGGTGACAGATGTCTGGATAATGACCGTCAATACAGTGAGATCCTTCCCTTACCATATAGACAAAGTAAACCTGTGGGCCCGGGTCTTGTCCTCTCTCCTTCACCTATACTGAAAATGTCATCCTTCCTTAATATTCCTGAAACAAACAATGTATTTCTTACGTTTGCACATCAAAAGCGTCAGTTTTTACTAAATAGTTATTTTGATAGGTGTGACACAAATGCTGACCTGACTTTTGTCCATGAAAATGGATGAACTCAAGTCTGGTTCATTAAGGACTCCATCTGTTGGCCAGCAGGTTGTGTTGCTTAAATTAGTGTGTCACCTGCCTCTTTCGCATCCAAAGAAATAGGATTATCAATTACGCATTCTGCTCGACTGTTAATCATGCCTCAGTCTGTCTACACTGCCAACTGCAACCTAGGTCACATTTCAGGAAAGGGGGCATCTTGACCCTTGTACCTAAAGACTTGAGACTGTGAAAAGCAAAGCCCAAAAAGGCTGGGAGGTGGGGATAGATTTGTCCCTTTTTTTGTGACCTTTTTGAACTTTGAAGCATTAAGCAAGTGAGCTGTGAAATGATAATCCCATTGACATTAGAAAGTGTATATTTCCCTTAGGGTTTGGTCATGTTGAGTGAGAAAGCCACAAGATGATAAGTTAAAGCCCGCAGGCAAAGCTTATATTTATGGAAGAGTTTTTTTCCCCTCCTTCTTAGAATTGCTGATTTATAGAACGTGCTGCGGTTGAATGTGGTGAACATTAACTCCCTGAATATGTACACAGAATCAATCCACAGCTCTCAAAGGGTAGCTGCATTTGGGGCTTGGGATAGTAAAAATAAAAGAAAATATGTTAGTCTGGGCCACAAAACAAGAGCTGGAGAACAGGGTGTCTTGGGGATCTTGAATTACCTTTCCTTGTTCCTTCAGCCTTCCTTATTTTCCAGATTGCAAGCGAGACAGGGCACAGCTTCAGGGTTCAAACTCAAATTGCTTTCTAATGCTTCATGAATTTGTAAGACTATTTTTTTAAATAATGGAACCAACAACAAATTTGAGAAGATGAGATGCGAGTTTAATTAACAGTGGCAACTGAGGTCTTGTGGTTTTATTGGAAGGAGCAGGCGACGCTGCAGGTGATAGTTTAAGCTAAGAGGAAGCAAATTAATATTTCTGGAATCATTGACATTATTGAAAGCTTAGAAAACATCCTCCACAAATTTCATGCTGCAAGCATTCAGTTTAAAATCCATACACAAATATCAGTTGTGTTTTCCTTTCACGTAATAATTATTGGCACAATGAATTTATTTACAATATCAGAGAATATTATTCCATTTGCAATATTTAATATCTTAATAAATCTTTTCTCTCTTGCTCTGAGTTTTTTGCGAAAGGTGTGTGGGGTTCCATGGGGGCTTGTGGGGGGAGGGGGGGGGGGGGGGGGGGGGGTGCGGAAGCCATTGAATGCAAAGACTTTCATGCTGGACAGAGACCGAAGTCTCCACCTTGACCTGAAATTCAGATCTCCGTGCTAAGTCATGAGTGTGTTTCTTTACTCAATGGCAGAATGTCGCAGAAGAGAGAAACAGAGAAGTGCTTAAATTAGCTTCCCAGTTAGCCAGCTCAGTTAACTAAAATAAAAGCAAAATACTGCGTATGTTGGAATCTGGAACAAGAACAGAATGTTCTTTAAAAACTCAGCAGGACTGGCAGCATTCACGGGAGAGGGAAACAGAGCGAACGTTTTGAGTCCATTCGACTCTCTTTTAGCGCTGAAGCGAGGGAGAAATCTTTTGGATTGTATACTGTATAGGCGGAGGTGGCACAGCATGGTAGCACAGTGGTTAGCACCATTGCTTCACAGCACCAGGACCCGAGTTCGATTCCCAGCTTGGGTGACTGTGCAGAGTCTGCACGTTCTCCCCGTGTGTGCGTGGGTTTCCTCCGGGTGCTCTGGTTTCCTCCCGCAAGCCCCAAAAGTCGTGCTTGTTAGGTGAATTGGGCATTCTGAATTCTCCCCCAGCGTACCCGAACAGGCGCTGGAGTGTGGTGACTAGAGAATTTTCACTATAACTTCATTGCAAGTAAGCCTATTTGTGATACTAATAAAGGTTTAAAAAAGAAGTTAAGTGATTAGTGGGAGCTAAAACAGATTGCAACAGAGGTATGTCAAAACCTAAGGACACCCAGGATTTTTTCATGTATGGAACGATCTGTCTGGACTGTACGCGGAACAATACTTTTCACTGTACCTCGGTACACGTGACAATAAAACAAATCCAAATCCAAAAATGGCCCGGTGGGGAAGGGGAAAGGTGGGTTTTTGCACTCGGACTAAATATATATGGGTTAGACTTTAATGACAGGCTTTAAGACTGAGAAGAAAGTTCACTGTCTAACGCTATTAAACTCATTGTTAAGTCCAGAAGGCTGGAACATGCCCAATTGGAAGATGAGGTGCTGCTCCTCCACTTGCATTGGGTTTCACAGCAGCATTGCAGGAGGCCAAGAACAGACATGTGGGCTTCAGACCAAAATACTGAGTTGAATTGATGCGCAAAAGGAAGGTTGGGGTACTGCATATGGACTGAGCAAAGGTTTTCCACAGAGTAAGTAAACCGCTTGATCTTTCCAGTACACTTTCTGTTCATTGATAGTGCCAATGCTGGGAGATGTAATACATGTTATGGTACCCTGGGCTAGTACGCGGTCAATTCCAGCTCCACAAAACCCAGAGTCCCAACACAAGTGTAAAAAACAAGAAAATTGTATAAAAATTCCCGAAATCTTTGGTCCTTGCCTGCCCAATAATTACAGTCACCGGGTTTGTAAGTTCAAACACAAGTACTGTTTATTATTACCAAAAACAAAAAAGCAGTAATTTCAGCTGGATAACAAGCAGGCCAACCCCCTTTAACTGTCCCACTACCCACACAAACAGGACATACAAACACAGGAGGGAGGAAAGGGGTAAAATAATAAGGGTTAAGGGCAAAAGAAAATCAGAGTCCTTGCTTCAGAAGACAAGTGCTCTGCAGCAGGCTTTCCTCCCTGGTTGTTTGAAGCCTCTGGGTTACAGTTGGTGATGGTCTTCTTCCAGGGTAATTTGTTCAGTACTCACCAGCAGTGGGCTTTCTCCTGGAGAGACACATAGATTTACATAGAATTTACAGTGCAGAAGGAGGCCATTTGGCCCATCGAGTCTGCACCGACTCCTGGAAAGAGCACCCTACCCAAGGTTAACACCACCCTATCCCCATAACCCAGTAACCCCACTCAACACTAAGGGCAATTTTGGACACTAAGGGCAATTTATCATGGCCAATCCACCTAACCTGCACATCTTTGGACTGTGGGAGGAAACCGGAGCACCCGGAGGAAACCCATGCACTCACGGGGAGGATGTGCAGACTCCGCACAGACAGTGACCCAAGCCAGAATCGAACCTGGGACCCTGGAGCTGTCAAGCGATTGTGCTATCCACAATGCTACCGTGCTGCCCCAAAGTAATTGTCAGGAGGGGATTCGAACCCACACCTCCAGAGGCGACTGTGACCTGAACCTGAGCCTTAGACCGCTCGGTCATCCTGACGGTTATAACGACACGTTAGCTTTTATCAAACTGGGCCTTCAACATGAAGCTTTCAGACATGTTTCTTTCTTAAGACCCTTTGGGCGTGATTCTCCCTGACGGAGACTAAGTCCCCACGCTGCAGGAAAACCGGTGCCAACCACTCGAGCGTCAACAGCCAATGAAAGTGAGGAATTCTCCAAACTTTTGGGGGCTAGGTTGCCGCCGGAGTCGTTGCCGCCACTCCAGCCGGCACCAAAGGGCCGGCGCATGTTCGTGCATGCACAGAACGACCGGCGTCATCCCACGCATGCGTGGGGATTCTCTTCTCTGTGCCGGTCCCCGGGCAATATGGCAGAGCCCTACAGGGGCCCAGCGTGGAGGAATGAAGGTCCCCGTGGAAACAGCCCGCCCACAGGATCGGTAGGCCCCGATCGCGAGCCAGGCCCGCGCGTCTCCCCCCCCCCCCCCTCCCCCACACATATCCCCTCCCCACCCAGGACCCAGGACCTCCTCCACCGCACACTTACCTGCCAGGTCCCGCCGTGCATGAGGTGAGTAATTCACGCCGGCGGGGCTATCCAAAATTGGACGGCCACTCGGCCCTTTGGGACCTGGAGAATCGCCGGGGGGGGGGGCACTGTCAACGGCCCCCGAACAGCATGGCAGGAACCCCGCCGGCGCCGGAGAATAGGGCATCGGGGCGGCAGGGTGGGATTCGCAGCTCCCCCCCGGGAATTCTCTGACCAGTGGGGGTTGGAGAGCCCCGGCCTTTGTCTCACATTAAAACCTGGCTTCCAGCCCGTGGGTTGGTTTCAATCCTTTGCAATCTCAAGAGAACAACATCCAGGGTGGCGCAGTGGGCATCACTGCTGCCTCACGTTGTCGAGGATCTGGTTTCGATCCCGGCCCCCAGGTCACTGACAATGTGGAATTTCCACATTCCCCCGTGTCTGCGCAACCCAAAGATCTGCAGGGTAGGTGGATTGGCCACACTAAATTTCCCCCGAATTGGAAAAAAAAGAAATGGGTACTCTAAATCTTAAAAAAAAAGAATGGCGTTGATTCTTACTGGGGAAGAGAAGAGGGGCTGGTTTAGCTCACTTGGCTAAATCGCTGGCTTTTAAAGCAGGCCAGCAGCTCGGTTCGATTCCCGTACCAGCCTCTCCGGACAGGCGCCGGAATGTGGTGACTAGGGGCTTTTCACAGTAACTTCATTGAAGCCTACTCGTGACAATAAGCGATTTTCATTTCATTTTCATTCCTTGCATTGGATTTGTAGAGAGAATAAATCTGATCAGAGAGAGAGACTTCGACCTGCTCTCTTCAAGCTTCAGAAACCAAAAGTGAAACTAGAAACCCAGCCTTGTCTCTGAAAAAAACATCTCAGTGAAATCAAAACCAATCACCACTGGTTGCCTGGCAAAGCATAGCATTTCGAGCCAGTTCATTGGCCGCCAGCCAAGTCAGTGAAAGCGAGTCACCACTGATCTCTCCTGCTGCTATGATCATCAGCTCGAATTAAAGGTGCTGGCCATGGACAAGCTGCTTTCCCTTTAAGTTACAGGCCCATTAATCATCCATGGATCAAAATGGAAATTGCAAAAAAAGAAAAAAGGGGGGAAAAAGGAATTGACGGGAAGGCTCTGACATACTTATGTGAGTAAGACAGCAAAGTCACCATAGGCTGCTTTACCGCTTGAGCCTCCTCCACCATTCTATAAGGTCATGGTTGAACTGATTGTGGCTTTAACTCCGTTTTCTTGCCTGGCGTCCAGAACCTTTGACTTCCTTGCACCAAAAATCTGTCCAACCCAGCCTTGGGTATATTCAAAAACCCAGCCTGTACTCTCCCTGCAGAAGAGAATTCCAAAGATTAATGACCCTCAGAGAGAAGAAACTCTCCTTCATCTACATCTTATGTGAGATATCCCTCATTTTGAAACTGTGCACCTTGGTTCTAGTTTACCCCATGAAGGGAAACATCCTTTCAGCATTAACCATGTCGAGCCTCCCTCAGCATCTTATGTTTTTCAATAAGGTTATCTCTTATTCTTCTAAATTCCAATGGGAATATCCACAGAATCATTGAATCTCTACAGTGTAGAAGGAGTCCATTCGGCCCATCAAGTCTGCACTGACCCTCTGAAATAACATCATACCCCCTCCCCCAGACTTTTTCCCCATAAGCCCATAACCCCACCTAACTTACACATCTTTGGGCACTAAGGGGCAATCTTAGCATGGCTAAACCACCAACCTGCACATCTTTGGATTGTGGGAAGAAACCGGACCACCTGGAGGAAGCCCACACAGACATGGGAGAATGTGCAAACTCCACACAGATATTCACCCGAGGCCGGAATTCAATCCGAGTCCTGTCGCTGTGAGGCAGCAGTGCTAACCATTGTGCCACCATGCCGAATAGATCCAAACTGCTCAACTTTTTCTCACACGACAACCCCATTATCCCAGGAATAATTCCGGTGAACTTTCTCTGAACTGCCTCCATTTATCTCTCCTTAAATAAGGAAGCCAAGTGCAGTCTCACCAATGCCCTTAACAGTTGAAATGAAGGCCATTTCTAATTACTTGCTGTAACAGCATGCTCACTCTTTGTGATTTGTGTATGAAGACACCCATATCTCTATCCAAATAAAATGTGCAACATGTAATATAGAATAATGTATAATAAAACACATATGTCTTCCGGTGGCAACATGTAGAGGAAGGCCGCACGTTGGGTGGTTCCTGCCACAATTCTCTTTTTTTGGCCTTTTTGTGGGGAACTTTTATGTGAACTGTCTCCAATAAATTTGTGGGTATTACAGGATGTCAAATCCGAATAAGGAACGAGCATTAGTCCGCCAGCGGATCCGAGCATAGTGCGGAGTTCTGTGGGAGGAAGAGTGATGGGTGCAAGCTTGCCAGGTGGGGCTGTGCCCATCATAGTTGATACACTGGCCGAGGTGATGGCGTTGCAGTTTAACTGGCAGTTTTCCAAGTATTTTGAACGGCATGGGAAGGAGATGATGGGAACTTTCAAACGGTCAGTGGAAGATAAGCTGGCCCCCCGATGAAGGAGGCTCTTGGAAAATATCAGAGATGCTGCAGGAGCATGGAGAGGTGTTGAAGGGGTGGAGGATGTTCTGTCGCGGCACGGCGGCCAGCTTGCCTCACTGAAAGAGGAGCTGCTGAAAGACAGTAATAAAGGGCTGAGAGCCAAAGTGGCGGTCCTGGGAAACAGGTTACGGTGGCAAAATCTTCAGATTATCGGTTCAGCCATTCAATGGCTGGGGGGGCCTGAGGCTGACGGATACGTTTTGGAGATGGTCGCAAAATTGCTGGGGGAGGAGGAAAACATTTCCCCCTGTGAGCTGGATGGGGCTCACTCTTCGCTCCAGCCGAAGCCAAAGGCGAATGATCCATGAAGAGCTGTGATAGTCTGTATTCACAGTTATCAGACGAAGGAGAGGGTCTTGAGATGGGTCAAGCAGAATTGGGAGGTGAGGTGGAAAGACAGTGGAATTCGAATATACCAGGACGTCACGGCGGAACCGGCAAGAAGGCGCACAGCCTTTATCAGAGCGAAGGCAGAGCTTTAAAAGAGTGGTGCGCGGTTCAGAGTGGTCGACCCAGTGAAGCTATGGGTTGTGCATAACTCCAAGGGCCATTCCTCTGAAATGGCGGAGGAGGCAGAGGAGTTTGTGAGAGTTGAAGGACTGGGACTGATCTCTCATGTAATGGTTTGGAATTTGATCACTCATGCAATGGTTGACAGGGGTGGTTTGGGGACAGTGGGGTAAAGTGTTGGGTTTTTCCCCTTTGTTTTGTGTTTAACGTTTGGTTGTTTAGAAGAATTGGGTGCAGGGGTTGCTTTTTCTGTTAGGAGAGGGGGCTTTGGCAGGGGCCACCTTGTTAGCAAACTGGCATTGGCTATTGCGAGGTGGAGAAGTGGCGGCGGTTAGTCAAGCCTGTGTTGACAGGTTTTCACTGGTCTATGAAGTGTGAATGGTGGGGGGCATAGGGAGGATGCAGAGAGAAAGAAGAAGAGGTGGGGGGGGGGGGTTTCTGAGATGGGCGTGGGTTGAGTAGTTGGCGGATGGTGACTGGAGGCACAGCTTGGTCCCATTCGTGGGGCAAGGTCAAGGGCCATTTTGAGTAGACAGTGAGCCTAAGAGGTTGACAGCTGGGGTGCAGCAATGCACCCATGGGGTGGTCATAACTGACAGAAGAGGAAGGAGTGAGAGACCCCCATTCTGAATGGTAACGTGGAACAAGCGGGGATTGAGTGGATTGGTGAAGTGAGCGAGAGTCTTTTCATATTTGAAGAGCTTGAGAGCCAATGTGGTGATGCTGCAGGTTGGCTATCTGAGGATGAAGGACTAGGTAAGGCTTCAAAAGGGTTGGGTGAGCCAGGTGTTTCACTCAGGCTTTGGTAGCAGGGCCCGTGGGCTTAGGTTTCAGATTGACAAGGTGTGTCAGATCAGGGGGGGCAGATATGTTATTAATCATAGATCATAGAATTTACAGTGCAGTAGGAGGGCATTCGGCCCATTGAGTCTGCACCGGCTCCTGGAAAGAGCACCCTACCCAAGGTCAACACCTCCACCCTATCCCCATAACCCAGTAACCTCACCCAGCACTAAGGGCAATTTTGGACAATAAGGGCAATTTAACATGGCTAATCCACCTAACCTGCACATCTTTGGCCTGTGGGAGGGAACCGGAGCACCCGGAGGAAACCCACACAGACACGAGGAGGATGTTCAGACTCCGCACAGACAGTGACGCAAGCCGGAATCAAACCTGGGACCCAGGAGCTGTGAAGCAATTGTGCTAACCACAATGCTATCGTGTTTGTTGTAAACTGGAATGGGCACTATGGATGGGAGTTTGGTGGTGTTGCCCCCAAACTGGGAGGATGCAGGGTTTATGAGGATGATGTCAGCGATTTTACATCATGCTCCACACCAGGCAGATGTGGTCTTGGAAAAGGGGCCTGCACAGAGGCCGACATGGAGGATGGACGTAGGGCTGCTTATGAGGATGATCTGGGGTTTTATAAAAATGGGGAGGTCACTCGGTCGGAAGTATGGGAGGCAGTGAAGGCACTGGTAAGAGGCAAGATCATCTTATATAAGGCACAGGTGGATAGGGAGGCAAGAGAGGAGCAGCAGCAGTTTTGGAAGTTGATGGGCAGATCCCGCTCGGAACCTTTGGCCAGTAGAAAGGAACTGCAGACCTTTTGTCCACAGGGAAAGAGGTACTCCAGTTAAGGTGGGCAAGGGGTGTAGTGTACAAGGATGGGGAGAAGACCAGTTGCTTGCTGGAGTGCAGTTCCGCTGGCAGGCAGCCTCCCACAAAATTGTTCAGGTCCGGGATGGGGTGAGAGGGCTGGTGACAGTGCCGGAACAGATGAATAGAGCATTGGAGGAATTTTAAAGGAGGTTGTATAGGTCAGAGCCCACCGGCAGATGAATTGGATATAAGGGAGGTTTTGGAGGAGTGGACTGTCGACGATAAGGTAGAGTTGGAGAAGCAGGTGGAGATTGAGGAGGTTCGGACAGTGCAAACAGGTAAAGCACTGGGGCCGGATAGGTTTCCGGTGGAGGTGGAGTTGTATGGGAGGGGGGAAGGGGGGGAGTGATGGGTTCTATAATAGTTGGGGTTTGTTCATTTTACGTTTTGGACAGTTGGTTACCGTTGACTGCTGAGGGAGGGGCAGGAAGTGAGAGAGGGGGAGGTCGGGGGTCTGGAGGGGTTTGTGTTTGTTGTAAACTGTAAAAATGTTGGAAATTTGGATAATATATTTTTTTTAAAGCCTAAAATGTTGGCTCTTCGGCTGGAGGAGTTTCTTCCGCAGGTGGTTGGGGAGAATCAGACAGGGTTTGTAAAGGCTCCAAAGTTATGCTCAAATGTGTAATGTTTGCTAAATGTGGTGCTCTTCCCATCAGAAGTGAGGGAGCTGGAGGCGGTGGCGGCGCTTGATGCAGAGAAGGCATTTGATTGTGTACAGTGCCATTATTTGTTCGCGGTGTTGGAACAGTTTGGTATTGGGCCTAAGTTTGTGCCATTGGTCAACTTGTTGTATAAGGATCCAAAGGTGAGTGTTTGTATGAATGAGGTGAACGTGGTATATTTTCAGCTGCATAGGGGAACGAGACAGGATTGTCCCATATCCCTGCTTTTGTTTGCACTGGCGATAGAAACCCTTGGCCATTGTGCTGGGTGCTCAGATAAGTGGAGGGGACAGTGAGGGGGGTGCGGGGGGTGCAGCATAAGGGGTCCCTTTATGCCAGCCCCCTTTCGTTGTATATTTCCAACCCAGTTTCCACGGTAGGGGATCTAATAGGCCTACTCAAGCTATTTGGGGAGTTTTCGCATGACAAACTGAATTTGGAGAAAAACGAGGGTCAGAGTTGTCGCCGCTGGCAACAACCCCACTCCCGTTTGTCCCAGGGAAATATTCGGGTAGTCCGGTGGTGGTGGTCACACTGAAGATATGGAGACAAGCTCACAGCATTTTAAGTTCGGGGTGGGGTCAAAGTTGATGCCGATTTGAGAGAATAATTTGTTTGAGCCGGCCAGTCTCCATGCTAGGATTCGGGACTAGGAGGAGCGGGGGGCTGATGGAAATGGAGGACTTATTTCTGGAAGGGCTGATCGTGAGCTTGGAGGAGTTATTGGAAAAGTTTGGGATTCCAACAACAGAGACTTCTAGGTACATGCAGGGCGGGATTTTGCAAGGACGGCTTCCAATGTTCTCAGTAACTCCGCCCTCCTCGTTGCTGGAGAAGGTGTTGTCGATGCTGGGCTTGAAGGGGGGGAAGTCACTTTGGGGATCTGTGGGAGGGCTCTGGAGGAGGATGTGGCATCATTGAACGGGGTTAAGGCCAAGTGCGAGGAGGAGCTGGGGGGACACTGGAGGAGGGATTGTGGTATGTTCTGCTGCGGAGGGTGAGTTCCTCAACCTTGTGCGTGAGATTGGGATAAATATAATTAAAGGTGGTGCACAGGGTGCTCCTGACGAGGTCAAAGTTGAGCCGGCTGTTTGAGGGGGTGGAGGACACTTATGAACAGTGTGCGAGGGGCCGGCCAACCATGTACATATGTTCTAAAATCATAGAATTTACAGTTCAAGTCTGCACTGGCCCTTGGAAAGAGCACCCTACTTAATCCCACGCCTCCACCCTACCCCCGTTACCCAGTAACCCTACCTATCCTTTTGGACACTAAAGGGCAATTTAGCATGGCCAATCCACCTAACCTGCACATCTTTGGACTGTGGGAGGAAACTGGGGCACCCAGAGGAACCCCACACAGGCACGGGGAGAAAATGCAAACTCTGCATAGATAGTCACCCGAGGCCGCAATTGAACCTGGGACCGTGGATCTGTGAGTCGGCAGTGCTAACCACTGTGCCACCATGGTCTTGTCCATAGTTGGAGAAGTTTTGGATTTTTTTTTCACACCAATTCTGTGATCTTGCACTTGGAGTCCAGTGTCCTGTACCCCATATTTGGAGTATTGGACCTGCCAGAGTTGCAGATGTGGGTGACGGTGGATGTTTTGCATTGGCTCGCTGATTGCTCACAGGTGGAGCTTGTTGGGGTAGAGGTCAGCTTCTCCGCCCTGTGGTGGCTGGGGGACCTGATGGAGTTTCTGTATCTTAAGAAGGTTAAGTTCACCTTGAGGGGGGCAATTGTGAGGTTCTATAAGGGATGGAGTCTGTTTATTATGCACTTCAAAGAGTTGGTCACCGTTGGGGAGGGGGGGAGGTACGTTTTTAAATCATATAGTTATGAATAGTTAGTGTGGGGGTTTCTTCTGTTATCCTTTCTACTTTGTGTTTATGTTATGTATAAAATATTAAAATGTTAAAAATTAAATAAAAATATTGGAAAACAAAATACTTCTACATTTTATGAATAACCAAAGAAAGACTTGCATTTATACAGCACTTTTCACAAACATTGGATACCTCAGGAACCTTACAAACAATGAAATGTTTTTGAAGTTTAGTCACTGTTGGTGAGTAGGTCCCATTCCAGCTAATCTGCATGCAGTAAATTCCTATCAACAGAAATGTTGTAATTGCCACATAATCTGTTTTTGTGATGTTGATTGAGGGATAAATGTTGGCCAGGACAGCAAGAGTAGCTCCCCACTGTTCTTCGAAATAATGTTCTGGGATCTTTTACATCCAAGTGAGAGGATAGGCAGAGTCTTCATTCAGCACCAGTGGCAGTGTAGCACTCCCTCAATGTCAGCTAGAACTTCCTTAACTAATGTCAAGGGTGGTGACAGAGGGTGGTGGTTGATGGCAAATGTTCATCCTGGAGTTCAGTTACCAGTGGTGTACCACAAGGATCTGTTTTGGGGCCACTGCTGTTTGTCATTTTTATAAATGAACTGGAAGAGGGTGTAGAAGGATGGGTTAGTAAATTTGCAGATGACACGAAGGTCGGTGGAGTTGTGGATAGTGCTGAAGGATGTTATAGGTTACAGAGGGACATAGATAAGCTGCAGAGCTGGGCTGAGAGGTGGCAGATGGAATTTAATGCGGAAAAGTGTGAGGTGGTTCACTTTGGAAGGAGTAACAGGAATGCAGAGTACTGGGCTAGTGGCAAGATTCTTGGTAGTGCAGATGAACAGAGAGATCTCGGCATCCAGGTACATAAATCCCTGAAGGTTGCCACCCAGGTTAATAGGGCTGTTAAGAAGGCATATGGTGTGCTAGCCTTTATCAGTAGGGCGATTGAGTTTCGGAGCCACGAGGTCATGCTGCAGCTGTACAAAACTCTGGTGCGGCCGCACCTGGAGTACTGCGTGCAGTTCTGGTCACCACACTATAGGAAGGATGTGGAAGCTTTGGAAAGGGTTCAGAGGAGATTTACTAGAATATTGCCTGGTATGGAGGGAAGGTCTTACGAGGAAAGGCTCAGGGACTTGAGGTTGTTTTCGTTAGGAGAAGGCTGAGAGGTGACTTAGTAGAGACATATAAGATAGTCAGAGGGTTAGATAGGGTGGACAGTGAGAGTCTTTTTCCTCGGATGGTGATGACCAACACGAGGGGACATAGCTTTAAATTGAGGGGAGTTAGATATAGGACAGATGTCAGAGGCAGTTTCTTTACTCAGAGAGTAGTAGGGGTGTGGAACGCCCTGCCTGCAACAGTAGTAGACTCGCCAACTTTAAGGGCATTTAAGTGGTCACTGGATAGACATATGGATGAAAACGGAATAGTGTAGGTCAGATAGGCTTCAGATGGTTTCACGGGTCGGCGCAACATCGAGGGCCGAAGGGCCCGTACTGCACTGTAATGTTCTATGTTCTATGTCAAAATCAAATGCACGGTGTTGGGGGGGCCTGGGTAAATTCGATGTTGTAGAATTCTAACAATAAGCCTTACTCCTGGTCTTCAAAAACCACACTCTCAACATTTCCAATCTCCAGACTATCCTTCATTCTGGCCTTTTGGAGTAAGGGGACCTCCATTATAGAGTAACCAGTCATGCAGTTGCAGCATTTGAATCTGGATTCAGAACTCAACTTGGCACTCGAACAAGACAGAATGACACCAGGCTGTGGGTTCGAACCCCATTGCAGTGACTTGAGCACAAATTCAAGGCTGACACTCCAGTGCAATCCTGAGGGAGTGCTGCACTGTTGCAGCTGCTGCCATTCAGATGAGACAAGGTCTCTTGTGCTCCCTCAGATGGATGTAAAAGATCCCATCTCCTGATTCTAAAGTATCTGTTATCCTGGTCTACTCTTATCCCTCAATCACCACCTACATTACAACATCGTTGAGATTTCAAAAAGGCTCAATTATTTATAAAACGCTGAGAAATCCTGAGGTCCTGAACGATCTGCAGAAATGTAGTTGCCAAGACAGCAGGCTCTGGAATCTCCCTCTTTGCCTCCAGGCCTCACTTTCCCCCTTTAAGTTACTGTTTAAAGCCTACCTCTTTGAGCAAGCTTTTGGCTATCACTGGTCAACCCATGTCATATTTTACTTTATAAGTATCCCTGTATAGTAACTGGGGTGTTTTATCACATCAAACATGCTATATAATACAATTTGACATTGTTGTTGAATGAGACTCCATGAAGGAGTCATTCCCACTCTGTTTTTCTTCAGGGTCATGTTAGCCTTCACATCTGATTAACAGTCCAAGGTCACTGCAAGAACTTAGAGTTTACAGTTTTATATCAATGCTGAGCTTTCTGAAAACGGTGTGAGATTGGCAAAGTAAAGCTAGGTGATGCTTAACTTTATATTGTGACATTGCACTCATTCAGCACAGGTTTAAACTGTCCAGTCTCACTTCACCAGACACAATGGACTCTAACCTCATTGTTAGGGGATCGTTTTTATATCCATTTAAATTTGGCCTCAAATATTCAGCAAACTCTTTTCCATGGAATAGTCTTGTCAACAGTGATTGCATGCATTTTGACACAGACTGCAGATACGTTACTATGCCACAGTGCTCCTGTCAAAGTAAAGAACCTCCAAGAGAAGGAAGCTGGTAGAGAAAGGAACATTCTTGTTGGGATCACAAAGCGATTTACATTGGAATTTGATGGGGTCACAAAAGCTAATACTTTCCAGAAAAAACTCTAGCCTCCCAAGTGCATTGACTGTTCAGGAAACAGGCGCAAAATCAAAACAGAACCTTTGATGTATTAAGGCAGAGACAGGGAGAAATTCCAGTACCTTAGAATCATCGAATCCTTACAGTGCAGAAGGAGGCCATTTGGCCCATCGAGTCTGCACTAAACCTCTGAAAGAGCACCCTACCAAGACCCAATCCACAGCCCTCGCCCCATAATCCCACTTAATCTTTGGACACTAAGGAGTAATTTAGCATTGCCAATCCACCTAATCTGCACGTCTTTGGATTGTGGGAGGAAACCGGAGATTCTGGAAGAAAGGCATGCAGACACAGGGAGAACATGCAAATTCTACAGTCACCTGTCGGAATTGAACCTGGGTCCCTGGCGGTGTGAGACAGCAGTGCTAATCACTGTGCCACTCTTCTTTAGAAACAGTAATTATCAGGAAATTGACCTTCGGCCTAACAGAGTTAATATTTGAACAGGTTTGTGCGCAGTACTGAAGGAGTGGTGTGAAACAGTCTCTATTCACCAATTTGTCATACAGAAAAAGCTGGGCAGCTTTTCATCACACACATAGGGAGAAGGGTTTTGAGTATGAGCCGTAAGTTAAAATTCTATGTGAGATACGAGGTAAGTTTTTGCCATCACTCATCTCCTCAGTTATTGAATTGAATTTAAAACCAGTCATACCATCAGGTGGCAACTAGGGTGTTGCTGTTCTGGAATTTGTTTTTAATCACATCAGTAAATTGTCACTTGAAAAGAAACAAAATAACTGGAGAGCTGCGCACCAGAAGTGGTTGCAGAGGACCAGACAGGCTTTGTTAAGGATGGACTGCGAACATCAGTCGGCTGCTGAATGTGATACTGACCCCATCCAGGGAGAGAACACCAGAGCTGATTGTCTCCCTGGACACAGAGAAGGCTTTTGACAGAGTAGAGACAGGCAGAGCAAAAAAGGTGACAAGTGTGAGAAAGGGGGTGTTCAATGCAGGAATGAGGGTGTTGTACCTAAATGCGTACAGTATACGGAACAAGGTCAATGAGTTTGTTGCGCACATTGAAATTGGCCAGTACGATGTTGTGGGCATCACAGAGACGTGGCTGCAAGGGGATCAGGGGTGGGATCTCAATATACAAGGGTACTATCGAAAGGACAGGCAAATGGGCAAAGGGGTGCATTGTTAGTAAGGAATGAAGTTAAATCAATAGCACGGAGCGATATAAGATCAGAAGGCATAGAATCTATGTGAGTAGAGTTGAGGAATCACAAAAATAAAAGGACTCTCATGGGATTTATGTACAGCCCCCCTAGTGGGCAGCACAGTTGCACGATGGGTAGCATTGTTGCTTCACACCTCTAGGGTCCCAGGTTCAATTCCCGGCTTGGGTCACTGTCTGTGTGGAGTCTGCACGTTCTCCCCGTGTGTGCGTGGCTTTCCTCTGGGTGCTCTGGTTTCCTCCTACAATTCCCAAAAGACGTGCTGTTAGGTGAATTGGACATTCTAAATTCTATCTCTGTGTACCTGTACAGGCGCTGGAATGTGGCGACTAGGGGCTTCATTGCGGTATTAATGTAAGCCTACTTGTGACAATGAAGATTATTATTACCAGTAATCAGGATGTGGGGCAGAAAATAATTCAGGAAATAGAAAAGGCACGTAAAGAAGGCAGTATCACAATAATCATGGGGGACTTCAATATGCAGGTGGACTGGGAAAGGCAGGTTGGTAGTGGATCCCAAGAAAAGGAATTTGTGGAATGCCGAAGAAATGTTTTTTTGGAGCAGCTTGTAACTGACAATTCTGGATTTGGTGATGTGTAATGAGGCAGACTTGATTGGGAACTTAAGGTGAAGGAGCCCTTAGGGAGCAATGACCACAATATGATAGAATTTACCCCCTGAAGTTTGAGAGGGAGAAGCTGGAATTAGATGTAACAGTGTTACAACTAAATAAGGGTAACTACAAAGACATGAGGGAGGAGCTGGCCAGAGTTGATTGGAAAAGGAGCCTCTCAGGGAGACAGGAGTTTTTGGGGATTATTCGAGAGGCACAGCAGAAATTCATCCCAAAGAGGAGGAAACATGCTCATGGGAGGACAAGGCATCCATGGTTGACAAGGGAAGTCAAGGACAGCATAAAAGCAAAAGAAAAAGCATACAAAATGGTGAGGATTAGTGGGAAGCCAGAGGATTGGGAAGCCTTTAAAAACGAGCAGAGGACAACTAAAAAGCAATAAGGGGAGAGAAGATGAAATATGAGTGCAAGTAGCTAGTAACATAAAAGATAGGAAGAGATTTTTCATTATATAAAAGGTAAGAGAGAGGCAAAAGTAGACATTGGAACAGTGGAAAATGTGGCTGGAGAAGTACTAATAGGAAACAAACATTTTTTATTTATAAATTTAGAGTACCCAATTATTTTTTCCAATTAAGGGGCAATTTAACGTAGCCAATCCACCTATCCTGCACATCTTTGGGTTGTGGGGACGAAACCCACGCAGACACGGGGAGAATGTGCAAACTCCTCCTGGACAGTGACCCAGGGCCGGGATTCAAACCCGGGTCCTCAGCGCCGTAGGCAGCAATGCTAACCACTGTACCACCATGCCGCCCTAGGAAACAAAAAAATGGCAGAGGAACTGAATAGTTACTTTGCGTCAGTCTTCACAGTGGAAGACACCAGTGGGATGCCAGAGCTCCGGGAGAATCAGGGGGCAGAGGTGAGTGCAGTGACCATTACTAATGAGAAGGTTCTGGGAAACTGAAAGGTCTGAAGTGGATAGATCACCTTGGACCGGATGGCCTACATCCCAGGGTACTAAAAGAGATAGTTGAGGAGATTGTGGAGGCATTGGTGGTGATCTTTCAGGAATCACTGGAGGCAGGAAGGGTCCCAGAGGACTGGAAAGTGGATAATTTAGAAGGGAGGGAGGCAGAAGACGGGAAATTATAGGCCGGTTAGCCTGACTTCGGTCATTAGTAAGATTTTGGAGTCCATTATTAAAGATGAGAGCGCACTTGGAAGTGCATGGTAAAATAAGAGTGAGTCAGCACGGCTTTGTCAAAGGGAGGTCACACCTGACAAATCTGTTAGAGTTCTTTGAGGAGGTAACAAGGAAGTTAGACAAAGGAGAACCAGTGGACGTGATTTATTTAGATTTCCAGAAGGCCTTTGACAAGGTGCCGCAGAAGACTGTTAAATAAATTAAAAGCCCATGGTGTTAAGGGTAAGATCCTAGCATGGATAGATGATTGGCTGACTGGCAGAAGGCAGAGAGTGGGGATAAAGGGGTCTTTTTCAGGATGGCAGCTGGTGACTAGTGGTGTGCCTCAGGGTTCTGAGCTGGTACCACAACATTTCACAATATACGTTAATGATCTGAAAGAAGAAACTGAAGGCACTTTAGCACACTGGGCTAAATCGCTGGCTTTGAAAGCAGATCAAGGCAGGCCAGCAGCACGGTTTGATTCCTGTAACAGCCTCCCTGAACAGGCGCCGGAATGTGGCGACTAGGGGCTTTTCACAGTAACTTCATTGAAGCCTACTCGTGACAATGAGTGATTTTTATTTAATTTCATTTCACTGTTGCGAAGTTTGTAGATGATACAAAGTTCTGTAGAGGGACAGGTAGTACTGAGGAAGCAGGGCGGCTGCAGAAGGATTTGGACAGGCTAGGTGAGTGGGCAATGAAGTGACAGATGAAATGCAATGTGGAAAAGTGTGAGGTTATGCACTCCGGAAGGAGGAATGGAAGCATAGACTATTTTTGAAATGGGAAAATGCTGAGGAAATCAGAAGCGTAAAGGAATTTGGGAGTCCTAGGGCGGGACTCTCCGACATCCCCCCGGCCGGGTCGGAGAATCGGCGGGGGAGGGGGCGGCGTGAATCCCGCTCTGATGCCGGCTGCTGAATTCTCCGGCACCGGTATTTGGCGGGGACAACGATCGCGCCAGTCGGGGGCCGTTGGCAGTGCCCCCCCACCCCGGTGATTCTTCGGGCCCGATGGGCCGAGCGGCGAGCCGTTTTCGGCCGGTCCTGCCACCGTGAAATACACAAGGGGCAGGATTCTCTGACCCCCGCCATGCCGGAGAATCTCCGGGGGGGGGGGGGGGCGACGTGAATCCCGCCCCGGCCAGCTGCCGAATTCTCCGGCACCGGGATTTTGGCTTGTGCGGGAACCACGCCGCGCCGTTCAGCAGACCCCCTGGCGATTCTCTGGCCCTCCATAGGCCGAGGGCCGCCCGTTTCAGGCTGGTCCCGCCTGTATAAATTAGACTTGGTACTTACCGGCGGTACCTGGCTCTGCCGGCGGCCTCCGGGGCTCTCAGGGTGAGTCTGGCCCCGGGGGATGCCCCCACGGTGGCATGGCCCGCGATGGGGCCCACCGATCCACGGGCGGGTCCCTGCCGTGGGGGCACTCTTTCCCTCCGCACCGGCTGCTGTGGACCTCTGCCATGACCGGTGCGGAGACGAACCCTCCTGTGCATGTGCTGGGTTGACGCCAGTACACGCTGGCGCTCCCACGCATGCGCCAACTCTCGTCGGCCGGCGGAGGCCCTTCGTCTAGCCCCTGAAGGTGGGGCAGAATCCCACCCAAGGTCTATACCGGTGGGACCTGGCTCTGAGCGGAGTCCTCGGGGCTATCCGGCCCCGGAGGTCCCTCACTATGACATGGCCCTCAAGTGGGGCCCACTGATATGCTGGCGGGCCTGTGCCATGGGGGCACTCTTTCCCTCCGCGTCGGCCTCTGTAAAGCTCCACCATAGCCGGCGCGGAGAGGAACCCCCTGCGCATGCGCAGGGATCACGCCAGCGGTTCTGCGCATGTGCAAAAACATGCTGCCGCTCCCGCGCATGCGCCAACATGCACCAGCCGGCAGAGGCCCTTCGGCGACGATTGGCGCAGCACCAACCACTCCAACGCCAGCCTAGCCCCCAAAAGTGTGGAAGATTCTGCACCTTCCAGGCGGCCTGACGCTGGAGTCGTTCACGCCACTCTTTGGCGCCGGTACGGCCCGCCCGCCAATTGGGGAAGAATCCCGGCCCTTGTTCACGATTCTCTTAAGGGTAACGTGCATGTTCAGTCGGCAGTTAGGAAGGCAAATACAATGTTAGCATTCACTTTTTAAAAATATATTTGGAGTACCCAATTCATTTTTTCCAATTAAGGGGCAATTTAACATGGCCTATCCACCGAGCCTGCACATCTTTGGGTTGTGGGAGCGAAATCACACAAATGGGATTGAAAGTGGGACCTCGGTGCCGTGAGGCAACAGGGCTAACCCACCGAGACACCGTGCTGCCCCCAATGTTAGCATTCATGTCAAGAGGACTAGAATACAAGAGCAGGGATTTACCTCTGAGGCTGTATAAGGCTCTGGTCAGACCCCATTTGGCATATTGTGAGCAAACCTGGGCCCCGTATCTAAGGTAGGATGTGCTGGCCTTGGAGAGGGTCCAGAGGAGGTTCACAAGAATGATCCCTGGAATGAAGAGCCTGTCATATGAGGAATGGTTGAGGACTCTGGGTCTGGACTCGAGGTTTAGAAGGACGAGGGGGGATCTTATTGAAATTTACAGGATACTGTGAGACCTGGATCGAGTGGATATGGAGATGATGTTTCGACTTGTAGGAAAACCTTGAACCAGAGGACACAATCTCAGACTAAAGGGATGATCCTTTAAACAGAGAGGAGGAGGAAATTCTTCAGCCAGAGGGTGGAACTCTTTGCCACAGAAGGCTGTGTCTTTAAGACAGCGATAGATAGGTTCTTGATTAATGAGGGGACCAGGGGTTATGGGGAGAACGCAGGAGAATGGGATGAGAAAAATATCAGCCATGATTGAATGGCAGAGCAGACTCGATGTGCCAAGTGGCCTAATTCTGCTCAGATATCATATGGTCTACCTCAGTGAGGTACTAGAGAGTGTTATATTAATCTTTGGTAATATATAATTACTCTTTGCTTCGTAATTCAGTATGGTCTGATGGTGTGATTCTGAAGAAACCGCCAAACTCTAACTTAAAGCAAAATCTGATTTATTGAACAACGATTGATTAATATTGAGTTAGCACACTCCACAGAACTATAACCAGTAATCAAGTGATCTGTATTAAAGTAATAACTAATTTAAGCTACATGTGCGGCTTCTATCTAATCTTAAATATGCTGTGATCTATGTCTCTCTGCTTACACTTTACTGGCTAGAATACCCAAGATCCCCTGGGTTTCTATATTTATACTGGGAACCAGTGGCGCACTCTAGTAGTTGAGATGTAATAATTAACCCTTTACTTGTCTATATATATATACATATCATTACAGAGCGGTTTGAGCTAGGAAGAAGGTTCACCTCATGGGTGAGGCTCCTGTACAACACCTCCAAGCACAACCAGTTCTGAATTCTTCCATCAGTACAGAGGCACATGGTAGTGATGCCCGCTGTCCTCACTCATGTTCTCCCTGGCAATTAACTGCTGCCGATCGCCATGCGAGGTAGGAGGCTGGAGGGGAATCCGAAGAGGAGGCAGAGAGCACAGAGTCTCCCTTTATGCAGATGATCTGCGCCTCTACATCTCAGACCTGCAAAACGGCATGAATGAAATTATAAAGCTCCTGGGAGAGTTCAGAGTCTTCCTGGCTACAAACTCAACCTGGGCAAAAGCAAGGTTTTCTCAGTGAACCCAATGGGAGGGGCAGAGCTGGAGGGTCTACCATTTAAAATAGCCCAAAACAAATTCCGCTACCTGGAAATCCAGGTAGCCTATGACTAGAAACGGATCCACAAGTGGAACCTGACCAGTCTGGCAGAGGATTTTAAAAAGGACCTACAGAGATGGGATGCACTCCCGTTCTCCCTGGTGGGAATGGTGCAGATGATCAGGATGAACGTACTGCCCAGGTTCCTCTTTCTGTTCAGATCCATACCAGTCTTCACCCCCAATGCCTTTTTCCAAGCAATAGACAAAATGATTATTTCATATAATTTACAGTGCAGAAGGAGGCCACTTGACCCATCGAGTCTGCACCGGCTCTTGAAAGACCGTAGCAACACTGTGAACCTGGAACCAGATGAGGCAGCACTTCATACTTCACAACGTACCCAAGGACCCCGAGAGACACAATGTTGGGGGAGTTACTGGACGTGGACAGTCTGGGAAAGGAGATCTGCAGGGACATATACGAACGACTTTTAGAAAGGACACGCTTCCCACTGGATGATTCAAGGGAAAAATGGGAGGGACAGAAATCGGGTGGGAACTCTGTAGCAAAGCACTGAACAGGGCCAACTCCACCTCCTCCTGCGCAAGTCGAAGCTTCATGCAGCCCAAAGTGGTGCACAGAGCACACCTGACAAGAACCTGAATAAGCAGGTTCTTCCCGGAAATGGAGGACAAATGTGAATGGTGTCAGGGGGGCCCGGCCAACCACTCCCAAATGTTCTGGGCCTGCCTCAAACTTGTTGGGGTTTTAGACAGCCTTCTTTGAGGCAATATCCAAATGGTGGGGGTGAGGGTGGAGCCATGCCCGAGAGTGGCAGTCTGCAGGGTATCGGACCAGCCTGGGGAAGAGGGCTGACGCCCTTGTTTTTGCTTCCCTAATCGCCCACCCGAGAATCCTGCTCAGCCGCCACTCAGCAGCACCACACAAAGCTGCAAACTGGCTGGCAGACCTTTCAGAGTCTCTCCACCTGCAGATACCGAAAAAGAACAATTTGTAAATTGTAACCATCTCATCAACCAATGTACAGTGTAAAAATATCACCTTAATAAAAATAATTCAAAAAAAATGTTATAGCTTAAATGTTTTTTTCTTTAAATGATTTTTGAAACATACCTTTGCAGAAATACCGTACGGTTCACATAGGGTTAAGTCATGGTGCAGGCTGCATTTTAAATAAATCAGTAAGAACCTTGAAGTAGGTAAGCAGTTCTGAGTTCAGTGATACATATACAGCTGAAGTATTCAAAGTTATTTGTTCATAACAGCACAAATTACATAATTAACACTTCATCAGTTTTCAGGGCTCTTGAAGGTAACAACATGTCAGGTTATAAAGAGTTGTGGTGTTGTTGTGATACATTTCTAATTATCTGCTGCATCTCACTGAATGAATAAGTGGTTAATTAATAGAAAAAGTGTGCGTGCTTCAGTTCCCCTGCAGTTTGGGACTTAAGCACGTTTTTAATTACAGCTCCCTGCCAAACCCTTATAAAATAATCTTTCGGTTACAGGGTGTGTTACTTGCTCCCTTTGGTGTTGATCTATGGAAGAAATGGAAGAAACTGGTGGAGCTTCTGGTCATAAGAAGGAAAGACTTCCACTTGTATCGTACCTTTCACTATTTTGGGGTGTCTCAGACTCCTGTGAGGACAATGAAATAGTTTTGATGTGTAGTCACTGGTGTAATGTGTGCAACATTGCAACCAATTTTAGCACACCAAGTTCCCGCTTGTGATAACGGTCAGATCATCCGACTTAGTGATGTTGGGTGAGGGGTAAATGTCGGCCGAGATACTAGGGATAACCCCCCCTATTCAAAATTCAAAATAGCCGTTGAATCTTTTACATTCGCCTGAGAAGGGCGACAGGACCCTCATACAATGTCTCAGGCTGGATTCTCCAGTCCCTTCGCCGTGTGTTTCTCAGAGGCGCATCGTTCGCTGGCGATGGGATTTTCTACTCCCGCTCCTTGTCAATGGGATTTCCATTTGAAGCCGCCCCATGCCAGCGGGAAACCCATGGACGGGGTGCGTTGCCGACGGGAACAGAGAACCCCAACAGCAGGAAACCTTTGGCCCTCATGTGAAAATTGTCACTCCAACAGTGCAGCACTTCCACTGGAGTGTTGACCTACATTGGAAAATAGGCGACAGGTTTAGATAAAGGATCTGGATCAGCGCAGGCTGGGAGGGCCGAAAGGCCTGTTCCTGTCCTGTAATTTTCTTTGTTCTTTGTTTGTTCTTTTACATTCTGTCCTACAGGCCCTTAGGACCACGATGTTGCGCCGAGCATTTATCCTAATCTAGGATCAACCTAACCTACATCCCTTCAATTTACTGCTGTCCATGTGCCTGTCCAAGAGTCACTTAAATGTCCCTAATGACTCTGACTCCACCACCTCTGATGGCAGTGCATTCCCCACACCCACCACACTCTGTGTAAAGAACCTACCTCTGACATCTCCCCTATACCTTCCTCCAATCATCTTAAAATTATGTCCGCTCATGACAGCCATTTCCACCCTGGGGGAAATGCTCTGGCTGTCCACTCTATCCATGCCTCTCATCACCTTGTACACCTTAATCATGTCACCTCTCTTCCTTCTTTGCTCCAGTGAGAAAAGCCCTAGCTCCCTCAACCTTTCTTCATAAAACATGCTCTCCAGTCCAGGCAACATCCTGGTAAATCTCCTCTGTACCCTCTCCAAAGCATCCACATCCTTCCTATAATGAGGCGGCCAGAACTGGACACAATATTCCAAGTGTGGTCTAACAGGGGTTTTATAAAGCTGCAGCAAAACCACGCAGCTCTTAAACTCAATCCCCCTGTTAATGAAAGCCAACACGGCATACGCCTTCTTAATAATCTTATCAACCTGGGTGCCAACTTTGAAGGATTTATGTGCGTGGACCCCAAGATCCCTCTATTCCTCCACACTTCCAAGAATCCTGCCTTTAACCCTGTATTCAGCATTCAAATTCGACCTTCCAAAATGAATCACTTTACATATATCTAGGTTGAACTCCATCTGCTACTTCTCAGCCCATTTCTACATCCTGTCAATGTCCTGTTGTAACCTGAAACAACCCTAGACACTATTTACAACTCCACCAACCTTTGTGTCATCGGCAAACTTACTAACCCATCCTTCCACTTCCTCATCCAAGCCATTTAGAAAAACCACAAAGAGCAGAGGTCCCAGATTCCTGTGGGACACCACTGGTCATCGACCTCAAGGCGGAATACTTTCCCGTGTCGCGTCTTTTCGTCCGACGTCATTTCGTCCAACGACACTTCGTCCACGTCTTTTCGTC
Source organism: Scyliorhinus canicula (assembly GCF_902713615.1). Lineage (NCBI taxonomy): Eukaryota > Metazoa > Chordata > Chondrichthyes > Carcharhiniformes > Scyliorhinidae > Scyliorhinus > Scyliorhinus canicula. The sequence goes on along the minus strand of NC_052158.1, from coordinate 56,912,060 downwards.
CAACGTCTTTTTGTCCGCCCGTCTTTTGGTCCAACGTCACTTCGTCCAATTAACCAATTGCAAATCAACTCCGTATAAAAGCATTTAATTGATAGAAAGCAGGCACAATACAGCAAGTGAATTTAATTGCTAAAATGCAAGTAATTGATGAAATTCAAGTAAAATGCAAGCTTAAAAATGCAGTTAAAAAGTTAAAAAATCTAAAAATGCAGTTAAAAAGATCTAAAAGTTTACTACTGATGAATTCCCGAAATTACTTAAAATTGATGTAAATTGTGAGCAACATTCCTCAAGAAATCAATTTTCGCTGTGGGATCATATTCAACGACCAATCTTTTGAGGCGTTCAGTTATTTTCTTATATCGCGTACATGAAGTCGCCTGATCCACCCGAAGAATTTGAGCCTTTTTGCCTATTATTAACCCTTCCTCTTCCTTCAGAATTTTGATTAACCTCCAGATATTCAAATGAGCTCCACCCGCCGAACGCTTTATCGCAGAATGAAACCCCTCAGCAGCATTATTTGTTCTCGGTAGATCTTGTAGAACACGCTGATTAACATTCCATACAGCTGTCGGGAACGTAGGTGTTTCTCTCCTTCGTCTGGCACCACGTCCTCTCACAATGCCTATGTAAGTCAAGTCGAAGTAAACGATGAATTCAGCAGGTATTTCTTCATCGTCTATCAAATCTTCATAAGCCTCTTCGACATCTTCAACGGGGAGGAAAGCTAATGCTGAAAAACATCGAATTTTAAGACAGAATTCAGAGTCTGTGTTGTATTTTTCTTTGAGACCTAAATCGGTAATTTTTTGAAACACAGATTGGCTCAAATGAAACAAACATGCCACGACAGATGCATTAAGGAATGATGAATTAATTGCCTTGTGAACTGCAGCTTCGAAATCTGCCATGATATCAATCGGATCTGCATCAGGTTGCATAATTTTCAATTGGTCAAAGAATAATTCGTATGTCTGCTTCCTTTTATTCGGCAGTAATGCAAAGACCCGTGGTAGACTGCTACCTTTAACTTGTACATGAATGCAGAACAGTTGAAACCACTGTTGTGGCACAATCTTGAATGTTCCATCACATGCCCAATGACGATATGATGCTAAATCCTGAAGAGCACTTTCTGATGCGAATACTAGTAAGCGCTGTTGATCCTCGACGCCCGAATCGAACCTCAGAAACTGCTCGCCATTGTCAAGCTTGCAATATTTGTCAGGTATTTCAAAACCGTGTCTAGCCGCTGGATTAGCGGGAAATCCAGAATTTTTTTGTCGGCACCTTTGAATAGTCCTTGAGACGACGGGCAGCCTTGGGAGTTGAGAGCAGGTATTTTCTGATAGCTGCGTAAACTTGGCCGCTAGTATGCTACGCGAACTTGCTGCTATGTTTTCCACTGCTTCATGCTTTATTTCTGCAACTGCTTTTCTAGCATTTAACGAATCGACATCAGCTGGATGAAGGTGCTCATTAGAGAAATAAATAATTTTAGGCTCATTGTTTTCCGTGATCGTGTGAATCCGCACTGAACATAGCCTTCTTTTCTCACATCTCCAGTATTCTTTTCCTAGGTTTGCACTGCTCGAATGAAAATCATAGATATAGTTATTTCCATCAGCCACCTTCCGCTTACTCTTCGTTGACACAATGAACTTTGCCATTTCGGGATGGGCGAATTCGGGATTAGGAAAGAGACAGATAATATCTATCCTTTAACGAGGCTCGTTAAAGGGGAGAGAACGATAATAACTATCCTTTAACGAGGCTCGTTAAAGGAAAGAGGCCGGTAATAAAGATCCTTTATTGTATATTATGTGCATTAGAGAAGATTTCCATGTACAAAAGTTAAAGTGGAGTGGTGCTACTAAGCAAGTTACTAAAAGTCAAGTTACAAAAAGTCTTTGACAAAAAAATCATCCAGCAAAAACAAGTAAAAAGTCACAAAAAATCTTTGACGAAAAAAATCACCGGACAAAATGACGTTGGACCAAAAGACGGGCGGACAAAAAGACGTTGGACGAAAAGACGTGGACGAAGTGTCGTTGGACGAAATGTCGTCGGACGAAAAGACATAGCACCATACTTTCCATCCACTACCACGCGCTGTCTTCTTCTGGCCAGTGAATTCTGTATCCAGACAGCCAAATTTCCATATGTCCCATGCCCCCTAACTTCCTGAATGAGCCTACCAAGGGGAACCTTATCAAATGCATTATTGAAATCCATATACACCACATCCACTGCCCGACCTTCATCAATGTGTCTCGTCACATCCTCAAAGAATTCACTGAGGGTTGTGAGGCATGACCTGCCCCATGACTTACCATTTAGAGGTAAGACTCGCTGAAGTGGACCTGCATGGCGGGAAATTTAAAAAGTGAATAAATGAGAAAGGGGTTGCTCGCAAATTGATCCTCATAAACATGAAGTGCTGGAGTGTCGAGAGAAAAAAAATCAGAGGGGAAAAGCAAACCTTGTTTGATGTATATGAGCTGTTCATTGATGATGAGAAAGATTCTGAAAATTAATTTGATAAGGGTAAATGTTTACTTTCCATGCAGACAGGCTCTGGATTAATTTTGGCAAATATTAATCATTTGCTGCCAGTTATTTTATGGGTGGCACAAACGTGCTGACAGTTTCGCTTGGAGGCTGCTGGAATGTACAGGAGTCGATACTGGAAACTGCAGCAAGGTTTGGCACCATGGCACATCAGAGTGTTTGAAAACAATCACGACTAAGCCCCCTTTCCCACTCTTCCCCTCCCTCACACTAACCTCGGCTGCCTTGACTTCACTGCTTGACAAGGTTCTGGTTAAATAAGCCACCGTGTTTACTATCTGGGCCTCAGGTGACCTTGCAGCTACAGTCAAGTGGAATAATTCCATCACCAACACTTTCAACTTGGTGGTCAGGCTTCCGCTGAATCTCAGCAGAGACTTCACCCTGCTGTGAACTGCTGCATTGGGAATGTGGCTGAGGCTTTCTATCACAAGATGCACTGGCGATATCAGGAAGAAAAAAGGAAGCGTAGTCTCTCTTATTCATAGAACCCTTCAGTGCAGAAGGTGGCCATTCCACCCATCAAAACTGCATCGATGCTCCGAAAGAGCACCCTATCGAGGCCCACTCCCCCACCTTAGCCGCGTAACCCCACCTAACCTGCACATCTTTGGACTGTGGAGGGAAACCAGAAGACCCAGAGGAAACCCTTGCAGACACGGGGAGAACGTGTAAACTCCACACAGTCACCCAAGGTCGGAATCAAAACCGATCCCTGGCGCTGTGAGGCACAAATGCTAACTACTATGCCAGCATGCTGCCCAAAGTCCAGAATGTCTCTCCTCTCAAGTACCAAGCATTCATGTCTCTGTACATAATCCTGGGCTGCATAAAAACCAAAAGGCTTTCTATTCCCAAAACAGATTGATGCATGCATCTTTCACCTGGAAATCAAATTGTGGAATATCATAACTGTTATGACACCCTGGGCTAGTGCGCAGTCAATTCAAGCCCTACTTGACCAAGAGTCACAACACAAGTGAATTAACTAATAATTCTTATAAAATTACCGGAAGCCTTTGGCCCTTGGCTGCTTAATAATTATAGTCACCAGGTTTGTAACTTTAAAAACAATGACTGTTTATTTACAGGAAGAACTATAATGAAATGTATAGCGCATACAACTGGTTAACTATTACCTAATTCCCTGGTTTAACATGCCCCCCCACCCTCAACATACACACCCACAAGAAAACCCACAGCCTGCTCTTTTCCCAAACACTGCATATGCTTTCTCTTTTGAGAAAGATTGATTGAGAAAGATCATTAGAGAAAAATCTAATGATTGGAATCATTATCCAATTTCCTTTTGAATGTTTGCTGTTGATTTTTGTTTTTCTCCTGCCCTTTCAGGGATAGTCCACATCACAACAAATAGGCTCAGTCAAAAAACATTTGCATTTATATAACCCCTTTCACAACCCCCCAAACATCCCAAGTGCTTTACTGCCAATAACGCACTTTTGAAGTGTAGTCACTGTTAGGATGTAGGAAACACAGCAGACAGTTTGTGCACAGCAAGCTCCCACGCACAGCAATGCGATCATGTCCATTAATATGTTCTTGTGATGTTGATAGAAACATCAATATCAACCAGGGCACTACGGATAACTCTCCTGCTCTTCTTCAAAATAGCGCCATGGGATCTCTTACATCCCACCAAGCTGTCAGATATTTAATGTCTCAGCCTCAAGACAGCACCTTCAGCTGTGCAGCACTTCCTCAGTTTTCTGTACTCAAGAACTGAAGTGGGAAGGCTGAGAGGTGAGAGTGCAACCAATTGGCTACAACTGAAATGTATGGGAGCTGCCAATCCATCACCACAAATGCTGACTTTACAACTTCCCTGGCCCTTATGTGAACACCATTTAATGTGGGGTGATGCATTTCTATGTAAGTACACTGTCTGTTGTCTATTGTCAATGTAAGGAATCTGACCAGATGGATATTATCCAGGATGAGCACAGATTGTATCATACTCAGTGGTAATGTCATGGGATAACCTCTACTTTGCTCAAGGAATCTTTTTGTGTCAATGTGTTAGAGATTAAAACTGAGGAATAGTTAAAAAAAATTCACATTTTGTCTAAGAATTGCTCATATTATACATTCCATTTATAGATTCAATTAATATCAAGTTCTACAGTTAAACGTAAAACTGAAACACTAGCAATGTACCCGTGCCAAGATTATTGCAGTCAGCTTGAAGACCAGGCTAATAGTTTACACTTAGATTGAATTTATCACTGGAAAGTGGAGACTCAGTATTGTTGCTGTGGTAGACTGTCTTCTTAATGTCCTGCTGATCTTACATCATCAATGTTTTTCTGTAGGACCAGCGACAATAAGGCATGACAATGGAAATAGTGATTTGGGGGAGGGGGATAGGGAAAGTATTTCAGCCAAGTTTAAAAGCAAAAACATCGTACCATGGGTTGGAAGTTGAAGAGGTTGCAGTGTGTGAATCCACCTCAACAAATGTTATCTGGACTGGCGCAAGAACGTCAGAATCAAACGCAAACTATATCAGACTCAAACGCAACCAATATCAGACACACAAACAGAGCATATGACAATCAAATACAACCTATTGTCATGTGAGAGTACCTTTAAGAAATGGGTGTTTACTACTACAGTGATGTCAGAGAGTGGGTGGAGCTGGCTGACTGTCAGCTTTTTACTTTTGTTTTTGGCTGTTTGCTGCACGGTGTGTTTTAGTTTCATTTTCAGTGTTGGAGCTGAAGCCAGACAAAACAGGTGTACTGTTGATCTCTCTGCCATGAAGAGAATATCTCTTGATCATTTGGTGAATTCTGAATTATAAATTTTCTCAGTAGTGAATGTAAACCTAATGTGCTTCTGTTAAAAGGTGTTTCTTTTGTCTTCTGGATGTTGTTTAGGAAGTTATTAAGGATTACTTAGTGTTGTATTCTTTGAGGGTTGTATTTGAATTGATGGTTGCTAAGATGTTCACTGTATGTTTTAAAAAGGTTAACTTGAGTTCATAGAATAAACATTGTTTTAATTTAAAAGTACTGTAAAGCTCTGTTTGCACCATACCTGTAGAGTAGACCGTGTGCTCCCCATAACCACAATCTGTTGAAAGTCATGGGTCAGGTGAACTCCAGGATACACTTTGGGGTTCACTAAACCCTGGCCCATAACACTATATCAGAATAAAACACAACCTATATCAGACACAATCACAACATATATCAGATTCAAACACAACCTTTATCACACTCAAACACATCCTCAATCAGACTGAAACACAAAGTCAATCAGACTCAAACACAACACTCAAACACAACCTACAGCAGACTCAAACACAACATGTGCCACATGCAAACACAACCTATATCACACTTAAACACAACCTATCACAGAATAAAACACAACCTATATCACACTGAAAAGCAACCTATATTACAGACAAACACAACCTATATCAGATTCATACATAACCTCAATCAGACTTAAATACATCCTATATCACACTCAAATATAACCTATCAAGCAGAACCTATATCACACTCAAACATAACCTAAATCACACTCAAACGCAACCTATATTGCACTCAAGCACAACCTAAGCAACAGTGCTTGGGTCCCAGGTTCGAGTCCTGGTTTGGGTCACTGTCCGTGTGGAGTCTGCACCTTCTCCCCGTGTCTACACGGGTTTCCTCCAGGTGCTTCGGTTTCCTCCCTCAAGTCCCAAAAGACGTGCTTGTTCGGGGAATTGGACATTCTGAATTTTCCCTCTGTGTACCCTAGCAGGCGCCGGAGTGTGGAGACTGGGGATTTTCGCAGTAACTTAATTGCAATGTTAATGTAAGCCTACTTGTGACACTAATAAAGATTATTATTAACTGTATCACACTCAAACACAACCTGTATCACACTTAAAATAACCTACAGCAGACTCAAACACAACCTAAATGACACTCAAACAACCTATAATCACACTTAAACACAATCTATATCGCACTCAAATATAACCTATATCGCACTCAAGCACATCCTATATCAAAATACATTCTATATGAGACTGAAAGACAATTTATATCACACTGAAACACAGTGTATATCAGCCTCATACATAACCTTTATCACACCCAAATACAATCAACAACACACCCAAACATTGCTGATATCACACTGAATCACAGCTAATATCTGATTACCAGTGAGCAGTTTTGGAGGGGTGTTTCTCCAAGAGCAGGAAGGAATACCACAATCATGACAATATCCAGCCAATCCGAGGGCCACTGCCCCTGGGTGGGCATGCTTCTCTTTGTTATATAAAGTAATAAACTGATAGGTTTAGATTCACTTCTACCCACAGCACTGTTCCAATGATCTGTGTTCCTTTCTCCTACTCCAATTTTGACCACTTCTTTCCTGAATGTACAGACTGAAGGGACATGCTGTCCTTCCCAAAACAATTGCCCTTGTGCTGAAATCAATGTATGGTGACAGCAGCATGGAGTATTGCTCAATTTCATCCTCTCTCCCTCAAACCTAACCTCAAGTGAGAGCGAGCAAGTCAACGTGGGTGGGGTCAAATGTGGCGTTTTCAGCTCCATATGATTCAGTCCTACAGTGCACTAACCATCCAAAGACATCTGGTGTTATTGATTGGTAACACCGTGGATTAATGTAGCAGGAGGCGTCACAGTGGTTATGGACTGCTGCCCCACAGCACCAGGAAACCTGGCTCAATTCTGGCCTTGGTTAACTGTCTACAGGAAGTTTTGCTCTCCCCATGTCTCCATGGGTTTCCTTCGGGTGCTCTGGTTTCCTCCCATAGTCCATAGATGTGCAGGTTAGGTGGATTGGCCATGATAAATTGCCCCTTAGTGTCCCGGGATGTGCAGGTTAAGGGGTTATTGGGATAGGGCGGAGGAGTGGACTTTGGTGGGGTACTCTTTCTGAGAGTTGGTGCAGACTCGATGGGCCGAATGGTCTCTCTGCACTGTAGGGATTCTATGACAAATGTTCAGTCACTGGGAAGGGGGGGTGCAATGAATATACGGAAAATAATTCATATGACATCCTTTGTTACAGTTATTAAATACAATAAAGAGACACTATAGATTTCAAGTGCCGATTATGAGGACAGAGTGGATGGGCAGGCACTCTTTCCCAGGGTAGGGAGGTCCGTCACCAGGGGGCATAGATTTAAGTTCCATGAGGCAAAGTTTAAAGAAGATATGCGAGGCAAGTTTTTTGCACAGAGGGTGGTGAGTGCCTGGAACACGTTGCCAGGGGAGGTTGTGGAAGCAGATACATTAACGGCGTTCAAAATGCATCTCGACACATACATGGATAGGATGGGTATAGAGGGATACGGCACTGGGAAGTGCTGATTGTTTTGGCCATGGGTTGTATCATGATCGCACAGGCTTGGTGGGCCGAAAGGCCTGTTCCCCTGCTGCATTATTCTTTGTGCTTTGGTCATTCAGATCAGTGATCTTTTAATCTAAAATTGTGCTGGAAAGTTAGGCATGTCTAAGAATCCCGCCTCTGGAGAAGGCTTATATTGGAATTAGAGGAACGACATGAGAGAGCCGACAAACTGCAGCAGCCGAAGTGAGCACAAATCCTTCTTCTAAAAGAAATGTCCCCAAGCAACATTACAAGAAATTTGCTGGTAAATGAGAACAAAATGTTTGTACAGAAGCAATTTCAAGGCAGAGACCACATCTCAGGAGTCAGATTATGGTGATTATCTGCTCAGGTCTCTCTCATGGTTTACACCATAATCTGAATCCCCTTAATTAGATTTCTCCCTTCAATCATTCCCAGTTATTCATTATTCTATATATAAACCATCTACCCCTCGATTAGCCTTTCTAAGCACTTGCAAGTCTTGGCTATTCTATTTATAAAACATCTGAACTCCTTCAAGAAATGATTGCTCTGAAATCTCTTGCAGTGTCTATTCGTTTAGATATAAAACACCCAGACCTCTCAGACGCCAACTTTTCATTCACTCCTTGGTTTCTATAATTGCTAAATTGATGAGATTTTGAATTTACCAATCGGTACTGAAGGCTGGTTGCTAATTAAATATTCTCACCTCTCAAAAGTTAATTATGATTCTTTTGTAAACTATGTTTGCTCTCAGAATCACACCACACACCCATGTCTATTCAGTCCTGTATGCTTGTCTCAGCTTTTTGAAAGAGCTAGCCAATTGTCACTCTGGCTTCACTTCTGGAGATTGGTCCAAGGTTGTAATGAGGTCAGGAGCTGAGTGACCCTGGTGGGACCAAAATTCAGCATCAGTGAGGAGGTTATTGCCGTCCAAGTAACTATTAATAACACTGTTGATGATCCCTTCCTTCACTTTACTGATGATGGAGAGTAGATTGAAGCCTACTTGTGACAATAACCGATTTTCATTCATTCTTCTTTCCTATTCCACACCTGGGCAACTTTCCTCATTGCTGGGGAAATGCAAGTGTTGTAGCTGTACTGAAACAGCTTGGCAAGGCGTGCAGCATGTTCTAGAGCAGAAGTCTTCAGTACTATTGCTGGGATATTGTCAGAGCCCATAGCCTTTGTAGTATCCGGGACCTTCAGCTGTTTCTTAATATTATGTGGACTAAATTAAATTGGTTGAAGACTGACATCTGTGATACTGGCGACCTCCGGAGGAGTCTGAGATCATCCAGTCTAAACTTCTGGCTGAAAACTTTTGCAAATTCTTCAGTCTTGTCTTTTACACAAATGTTTTGGGTTCCCCAATAATTGAGGATGGGGATATATGTTGAACCTCCTCCTCCAATGAATAGTTGAATTACCCACTGCCATTCATGGCTGAACATGGAGTTATTGGATCTAATCTGTTGGTTCAGGAATTGCTTAGTTCTGTTCATTGCTTGCTGCTTCTGCAGTTCAGCATGCAAGTAATCCTGTGTTGTAGCTTCACCAGGTTGGCCCCTTACTTTTGGGTATGCCTTGAGTTGCTTGTGGCGTGCCCCTTAAACTTTTCATTGAATCAGGGTGTTGTGTTATGCTGCTTCGGATAACACAAGCTGCTACTTGATGCAGTCCTAACTAAAGGATGCTCCAGAATCTGAAATGAGTTCAACGTCTTTATTGAGCTATTAACACAGTTCTTAAATGAGTTTGACTCTCTGCTAATCTAACTGTAGTAACTCAGTCTAACTGTACCAGCTTGCTCGAAGCTAAGTGCTGGGGTGTGATGCTGCTATCAACCCCTGTCTAACTCTCTAGGTGTCTGTCTGTGGAAAGAGGAAGTGTGTGAGTGCCTTATCCCCTTTATAGTATTTATGTCATACTCACTTGTGGTGATACCACCTCTGAGTGTCCTGACTGCCAATTGGTTGTGTCCTATCCTGAGTGGTTGCATGTTTGCATATCATGACATCTCCCCCCCTTTTTTTTAGATGTATATACATGTGAATGTGTCTGTCTAATGTGACTGACTGAGAAATACAGAACAGAACAAACAAAATAAATGCTCATACGTCCAGTCTCTGAGGCTTGTGTCTGATCCTCGTCGATGGTGGGGGGGATGATGGTGTCCTGACAGGCGAGTGGGGGGCACGACTGGTGGTGCAGATCTGCACAGGGCTGCATAGTGGTTTGGTTTCCCACAGTTTAAACAGCATTTGACTCTTGCAAGGCAGTTTTTAAAAAAATGGGCAGTGCCGCAGTTCGCACACGTCATGACGTCGGTGTCATGGTGCTCAGTACGTCGTTGCGCATGTGTGGTGCGTTCTCGGATGTCTATACCTGTGCAGTGCGGTTTTTCGGCCGCTTTGTGTTCCCAATTGCATTGCGCATGCGTCGGACCCCGGGAAGAGCGCGCAAAATGGCTGCTTTCGTCAATATGGAGGCGCTGTATCCGGGAGATGGACTGAACACTCTCCACCTCGTGGGAGGCTTGTTTTTCACTTTCTGCCGTTTTGTACTGTGAATAGCGATTTTTAGAGTGCTCATGCACAGTACAAGTTTCAATCGCGACTGGCAGGGTCATGTGCTTGATTTTCAACAATTGCTCTCGCAGAGGATCAGAGTGGACTCCAAAAACGATTTTGTCTCTGATCATGGAGTCAGTGATATCACCGAAGTTGCAGGAATGTGCTAGTAGTTTAAGGTTAGTTAGATAGGAGTTGAAGGATACGTCTTCACCTTGCATCATCTGCTTGAAGATGTTGTGCTCGAAGATTTTGTTGGTGTCCACCTCGCAGTGGCTGTCGAATTTGTCCAGGATGGTTTGATACTTCGTTTTGTCCTGCCCTTCAGAAAAGTCAAAGGAGTTGAAGATCTCTATTACGTGGTCACCTGCAGTTGTGAATAGAAGAGCTATCTTCCAAGAATCGGACGCGCCATTGAGGTCGGATACTTCCACGTACAGTTGAAATTTCTGCCTGAATGATCGCCAGTTAGCACTAAGATTGCCGATGGCCCTGAGCTGATGAGGAGCCTGAATCTTGTCCATTGTACCTGTATTCAGTCGCTGGTTGTCACGGATCTTGCTGAGTAGAACTAAATAGATTGAACAGTCACTCCTGGTATCATGTTGTGTTATGCTGCTTCGGATAACATAGGCTGCTACTTGATGCAGTCTTAAGGATGCTCCAGACTGTGAAATTAGTTCAACATGTTTATTGAACTATTAACACAGTTCTCAAATGAGTTTGACTTTCTGCTAATCTAACTGTAGTAACTCAGTCTAACTGTACCAGCTTGCTCAAAGCCACGTGCTGGGGTGTGATGCTGCTGATCAACCCTGTCTAACTCTCTAGATGTCTGTCTGTGGAAAGAGGCAGGGTGTGAGTGCCTCATCCCTTTTATAGCGTTTATGCATGCCCCTTGTGGTGATGCCACCTCTGAGTGTCCTGACTGCCCATTGGTTGTGTCCTATTCTGAGTGTCCATTGGTTGCATGTTTGTATATCATGACACATGGTTGATAAGAACATATGAACGAGGAACAGAAGTCGGCAGTTGGCCCGTCGAGCTCCCTGCGCCATTCAATACGATCATGGCTGATCTCACTTCAGCCTCAACTCCACTTTCCTGTCCATTCTCCATAACCCGTCAACCCATTATTAATTAAAAATCTGTCTACCTCCTCCTTAAATTTACTCAATTCCCCGCAATCTGGGTTAGTGAATTTCACAGATTAATGATACTTTGAGAGAGGTAATTTCTCCTCATCTATGTTTTAAATCTGCTACCGCTTATCCTAAAACTTTCACATTCATTCTATATTGCCCCACAAGAGGAAGAATTCGCTCTATGTATATCTTGTGTATGTATACCTTTTATCATCTTATGTATCTCAATTAGATCTCCTCTCATTCTTCTAAGTGATGCCATGGCTTGAAGGTAATTGTAGAGTAGGGGATATGCCAGGCCATGATATTTCAGACAGGGGGATGGCGGGCTAACATCATGCTGCCGTTTTGTGCCAAAATTGGGGGATCTCTCTCAGACTGGTCAAGTAACAGCTTGACATAGTCATACCAACGGAATCATATCTTACAGACAATGCCCCAGATACTACCATCACCATCCCTTGGTATCATAGTATTCCTACAGTGTGGAAGGAGACCATTCGGCATATCGGATCTACGCCGACCCTCTGAAAGAGCACCTGACCTATGTCCACTCCCCAGCCCTATCCCCTTAACCCCACCTAACCTTCCCATTTTAAGGGGCAGGTTTGTGCATGGCCAATCCATCTAACCTGCACACCTTTGGTCTGTGGGAGGAAAACGGAGCACATGGAAGGAACCCATGCAAACATGGGGAGAATTTGCAAACTCCACAAAGACAGACACCCAAGGCCAGAATTGAACCCTGGCACTGTGAGTAAGTAGTGTTAACCACTGTGCCACCATGGTATATCCTGTCCCCAGCAGAAGTGGCAGCACAATGACATACAGACGGTAAGGGGTTTTTGCACAGGGAATCCATATTTACTCCAGACCCCATAAACTCTCATGGCTTCAAGTCAAACATGGACAAGGAAACTTCCTACTGATTAACACCTACCATCTCCCCTCAGCTAATGAATTAGTACTCTTCCATGTTGAACACCAATTGAGAGAAGCACTGAGGGTGGCAAGATCACTGAATGTAATTTGGGTGGGGGATTGGTAGGGAAAGGGGAACTGAAGAAAATTACAGTCACCAGGTAAGTGGCACAGAGCAAGTTGTTGGAGATGCGAGTTGACAATTCCCTGGGTTCTAATGGACTTCATCCTGCGTCTTAAAGGAAGTGGCTAGTGAGAGAGTTGATGCGTTGATTTTAATTTTCCACAATTCTGGAGATTTGGGGATTTGATTGGAAAATAGCAAACGTAACTATTTTATTCAAAAAGGGAGGGAGAAGGAAAGCAGGAAACTGCAAGCCAGTTAGTTTAACATCTGTCAAAGGGAAAATGTTAGAATCTATTTTTTTTTAAATATTTCCAATTAAGGGGCCAACCCAGCTACCCTGCACATCTTTGGGTTGTGAGGGTGAGACCACATCGACACAGGGAGACTGTGCAAATTCCACATAGACAGTGGCCCAGGGCCGAGATTGAACCCGGCCCTCAACGGTGTAAGGTAGCAGTACTAACCAGTGCTAACGCCACCATGCCATCCTCATAATCTATTATTAAAGATGTTGTAAGAGGGTACTTAGTTAAATTCAAGATGATCAGGCAGGGTGAACATGGTTTTGTGAAAGGGGAGTCATGTTTAACCAATTTATTGGAATTCTTTGAAGATGCAGCATGAACTGTGGATACAGGGGAATCAGTGAACGTTTTGTGCTTAGATTTCCAGAAGGCAGTTGATAAGAACATAGAACATAGAACAGTACAGCACAGAACAGGCCCTTCGGCCCTCGATGTTGTGCCGAGCAATGATCACCCTACTCAAACCCACGTATCCACCCTATACCCGTAACCCAACAACCCCCCCCTTAACCTTACTTTTTAGGACACTACGGGCAATTTAGCATGGCCAATCCACCTAACCCGCACATCTTTGGACTGTGGGAGGAAACCGGAGCACCCGGAGGAAACCCACGCACACACGGGGAGGACGTGCAGACTCCGCACAGACAGTGACCCAGCCGGGAATCGAACCTGGGACCCTGGAGCTGTGAAGCATTTATGCTAACCACCATGCTACCGTGCTGCCCCTAAGGTGCCACATCAAAGGTTATTGCAGATTATAACAGCTCATGGTGTGGGGGGGTAACATATTGACATGAATTGAACATTGACTAGCTAACAGGAAACAGAAGGTTGATGTAATTTTCTGGCTAGCAAGCGTAGTGAGTGATGGGCCACAGGGATCAGTGCTGGGACCTCAATTTTTTACAATTTGTATAAACGACTTGGATGAAGGGACTGAAGGTGCGGTTGCTAAATTTGCTGATGACACAAAGACAGGGAGGAAAATAAATTGTGAAGAGGACATAAATAAGCTACAAGCGGATATAGGTAGGTTAAGTGATTGGGCAAAGACCTAACAAATGGAATATAATGTGGAAAGAATAAAAAAAGAAGCATATATCTAAATGGTGATAGATTGCAGAGTTCTGAAATGCAGAGGGATCTGAGTGTCTTTGTGCAAGAATTGCAAAAGGTTAGTATGAGGAAAGCGTTTGTTGGGAGGGAAATTGAACCAAAAATAGCTAGCTAATGCTTCAGTTGTACAGGGCATTGGTGAGACCACAGCTGCAGTACTATGGAAAGTATTGGTCTTATTCAAGAAAGGATTCAAATGCATTAGAAGCAGCTCAGAGAAGGTTGACGAGAAAAATTCCTTGAATGGGAGCATTGTCGAATGAGGAAAGATTGGTCAGGCTAGGCTTTTATCTGCTGAAGTTTAAAAGAATAAGAGGCACATTTATTGGAATATTTAAGATCCTGAGGGGTCCTGACAGGGTGGATATATGGAGGGGATATTTTCTCTTGTCTGAGAATCGAAAACTAGGGCTCACTGTTTTCTTTCAAAGGATCCTGAGTCTTTTGGAACTCTCTTCCTCAAAAGTTGATGGAAGCAGAGACTTTGGCTATATTTAAGGCAGAGGCAAGGAGGTGAAAGGTTATCGGGGGGGTAGGTGAAAATGTGGAGTTGAAGATGCAATCAGGTCAGCCAAGTGCCCTACTGTTTATGTATTCTTACATGAGGGCATCGCTAGTTGGCCCAGTATTTGTAATTCATCCGTAATTGCCCTTGGTCTGAGTGGTTCACTAGGCCGTTTCAGAGAGCAGTTAAGAGTCAGCCATATTACTATGAGGTTGGAGTCATGTGTAGGCCAGGTAGGGATGGCAGATGTCCTTCCCGAAAGGACATTGTGACCCAGATGCGTTTTCACTACAATTGACAATGGTCATCATGAAACTTTTAATTCCAGACTTTTATTTAATTCAAATGTCACCATTTGCCATGATGGAATTTGAACCATGGTCCCCTGAGCATTATTTTGAGTGTCTGGATTACTAATCCAGTGACAATACCACTATGCCACCAGCTCCTAATCACATATTTGTAGGGGAACTCAATAGTGTAAGAGTGGCATGTTGGCACCACTACTGACTGAACTGGCCAAGTCCTGAAGAACTATGGGCAGCACTGTGGTACAGTGTTTAGCACTGCTGCCTCACAACGACAGAGACCCAGTTTCGATTCTGACCTAGGGTGACTTTCTGTGTGGAGTTTGTATGTTCTCCCCATGTTTACGTGGGTTTCCTCTGGGAGCTCCAGTTTCCTCCCACAGTCCAAAGATGCACAGGTTGGGTGGATTGGCCATGCAAAATTTCCCCTTAGTGTCCAAAGGCTAGGTAGTGTTACAGGGATAGGGCGGGTGTGCGGGCCTAGGTCGGGTGCTCTTTCAGAGAGTCAGTGCAGACTCGCTGGGCCAAATGGCCTTCTTCTGTGCTGTAGGGACTCTATGATTCTATGACATAGCTGCTAGACTGCCTGCGATATCATGCGAGGGAACGAGAAGAGGGGAAAAACATACTTGACCTCATTCTCATCAATCTACCCATTGAAGCAGTATTTGTCCATGATAATATTAGAACATAGAACAGTACAGCACAGAACAGGCCCTTCGGCCCTCAATGTTGTGCCGAGCATTGTCCGAAACCAAGATCAAGCTATCCCACTCCCTGTCATTCTGGTGTGCTCCATGTGCCTATCCAATAACTGCTTGAAAGTTCCAAAAGTGTCCGACTCCACTATCACAGCAGGCAGTCCATTCCACACCCCAACCACTCTCTGGGCATCCCTCCTATATCTCCCACCCTGAATCTTATAGTTATGCCCCCTTGTAACAGCTACATCCACCCGAGTAAATAGTCTCTGAACAGCCACTCTATCTATCTCCCTCATCATCTTATAAACCTCTATTAAGTCGCCTCTCATCCTCCTCCACTCCAAAGAGAAAAGCCCCAGCTCCCTCAACCTTTCCTCATAAGCCCTATTCTGCAAACCAGACAGCATCCTGGTAAATCTCCTTTGCACCCTTTCCAATGCTTCCACATCCTTCCTATAATGAGGCGACCAGAACTGCACACAATACTCCAAATGTGGTCTCACCAGGGTCATGTATAGTTGCAGCATTACCCCGCGGCTCTTAAACTCAAGCCCCCTGTTAATAAACGCAAACACACTATAAGCCTTCTTCACGGCTCTATCCACTTAAGTGGCAACCTTCAGAGATCTGTGGACATGAACCCCAAGATCTCTCTGTTCCTCCACATTCCTCAGAACCCTGCTGTTGACCCTGTAATCTGCATTCAAATTTTTTCTACCAAAATAAATCACCTCGCACTTATCAGGGTTAAACTCCATCTGCCATTTTTCGGCCCAGCTCTGCATCCTATCAATGTCTCTTTACAGCCAACAACAGCCCTCCACCTCATCCACTACTCCACCAATCTTGGTGTCATCAGCAAATTTACTGACCCACCCTTCAGCCCCCTCCTCCAGTTCATTGATAAAAATCACAAATAGCAGAGGACCCAGCACTGATCCCTGTGGTACACCGCTGGTAACTGTTCTCCAGTCTGAAAATTTTCCATCCATGACCACCCTCTGTCTTCTATGTGATAGCCAGTTACTTATCCAATTGGCCAAATTTCCCTCTATCCCACACCTCCTTACTTTCTTCATGAGCCGACCATGGGGAACCTTATCAAACGCCTTACTAAAATTCACGTATACGACATCAACTGCTCTACCTTCATCTTCACACTTAGCTACCTCCTCAAAGAATTCAATCAAATTCCCTTCACGAATCCGTGTTGACTATCCCGGATTAAGCTGCATCTTTTCAAATGGTCATAAATCCTATCCTTCAGGATCTTTTCCATTAACTTACCGACCACCGAAGTAAGACTAACTGGCCTATAATTACCAGGGTCATTCCTATTTCCTTTCTTGAACAGAGGAACAACATTCACCACTCTCCAGTCCTCTGACATTATCCCCGAGGACAGTGAGGATCCAAAGATCAAAGCCAAAGGTTCTGCAATCTCATCCCTTGCCTCCCAAAGAATCCTTGGATATATCTCATTTAGCCCAGGGGACTTGTCGACTCTCAGATTTTTCAAAATTGCTAATACAATCTTCCTCAGAACATCCACCTCCTCCAGCCTACCAGCCTGTATCACATTCTCATCCTCAAAAACGTGGCCCCTCTCCTTGGTGAACACTGAAGAAAAGTATTAATTGAACGCCTCTCCTATTTCTTCTGACTCCATGCACAAGTTCCCACTACTTTCCTTGACCTGCCCTAACCTCACCCTGGTCATTCTTGTATTTCTCACATAAGAGTAAAAAGCCTGATCCGACCCGCCAAGGACTTCTCATCCCCCCTCCTAGCTCTCCTAAGCCCTTTTTTTTAGCTAATTCCTTGCTACCTTGTAACCCTCAAGTGACCCAACTGAACCTTCTTTTCTCATCCTTATATATTCTTTCTTTTTCCTCTTGACAAGACATTCAACCTCTTTTGTGAACCATGGTTCCCTCACACTGCCGTTTCCTCCCTGCCTGACAGGGACATACCTATCAAGGACACACAGTATTTGTTGCTTGGGGGCAGCACAGTAGCATGGTGGTTAGCATAAATGCTTCACAGCTCCAGGGTCCCAGGTTCGATTCCCGGCTGGGTCACTGTCTGTGCGGAGTGCTCCGGTTTCCTCCCACAGTCCAAAGATGTGCGGGTTAGGTGGATTGGCCATGCTAAATTGCCCTTGGTGTCCTAAAAAATAAGGTTAATAGGGGGGTGGGGTTACTGGTATAGGGTGGATACGTTGGCTTGAGTAGGGGTGATCATTGCTCGGCGCAACATCGAGGGCCGAAGGGCCTGTTCTGTGCTGTACTGTTCTATGTTCTATGTTCTAAGCTCCACTTTTCATTTGTGCCTTTCCCTGACAGTTTCTGTTCCCATCTTATGCTCGCTAATTCTTGCCTAATTGCATCATAATTACCCCTCCCCCAATTATAAACCTTGCCCTGCTGTATGGCCCTATCCCTCTCCATTGCAACAGTGAAAGACACCGAATTGTGGTCACTATCTCCAAAGTGCTCTCCTACAAAGAAATCTAACACTTGGCCCGGTTCATTACCCTGTACCAAATCCAATGTGGCCCCCCATCTTGTCGGCCTATCCACATATTGTGTCAGGAACCCCTCCTGCACACACTGTACAAAAGCTGCCCCATCCGAACTGTTCGACCTGTACAGGTTCCAATCAATATTTGACTGGAGTGAACACTATACAGTCCTTGCGGAGAAGATGTTCTGTCTTTACATTGAATATACAATCCAATGTGATGTGTGACAATGTCCTCTGTTCTAACTGACACAGATTTACAACAGATCTAGCAACTTAATATGGGGCATCCAAGTAATACTGTGGGCCAACAACAGCAGGTGAAAGAATATGGTATATGTATTTAGATTATTTAGATAAGTATATATGGATGCTGTCCACTCAACATAAAGTAATATGGCCCTTCTCAATAATTTTAGTTTGTTACAGGTTGCAGTCTTTGCGTGGAGCACAGTAGCATTGTGGATAGCACAATCGCTTCACAGCTCCAGGGTCCCAAGTTCGATTCCAGCTTGTGTCACTGTCTGTGCGGAGTCTGTACATCCTCCCCGTGTGTGCGTGGGTTTCCTCCGGGTGCTCCGGTTTCCTCCCACAGTCCAAAGAGATGTGCAAGTTAGGTGGATTGGACATGCTAAATTGCCCTTAGTGTCCAAAATTGACCTTAGTGTTGGGTGGGGTTACTGGGTTATGGGGATAGAGTGGATGTGTTAACCTTGGGTAGGGTGCTCTTTCCAGCAGCCGGTGCAGACTCAATGGGCCGAATGGCCTCCTTCTGCACTGTAAATTCTATGATATAGAGGATGACTGCATTTTGTATTGGCTTTCAGTGTGGCAATATTTACAGCAGAAGTACAAAAATAATATTCCCAGCAACTCTCTTCAATGGGATAAACTGTACATAGGATTTGACACAATCTAATAAACTGCATCTAGAAATTGTCCTGACCCTATTTTCAGTTGGAGAACACTGGTCTGGGGCTGGAATGTCCCGAAATACCACTAACGTCATCACGCCAGACATCAGAAAACCCAATTTAATGTTAAATGGCTGTGGCTGAGGCTGTTTCACTTCTCTTCCTGCCAATACTATTACGGCAATGCAACATCGTTTTTAAAATAAATTTCGAGTATCCAATTCTTTTTTTCCAATTAAGGGGCAATTTAGCGTGGCCAATCCACCTACCCTGCGCATCGCAATGCGAGATCTATATATACAGAGGTAAGATGTGTTCATGCGGCTACGCATAAGTGCAATTTGTAGCTCTACAGGAATATAAAATATCATGCAGTATCGCAGCTGTGCACTGACGTAACTTGTAGTGATATAGGGAAACAAACAAACTTCCAGATATGTGTATCTACTGGTGTATTACGGGTAAGTAGAAGGGTAATCAGCAGTACTACAAGTATACAGGAGGTTGACCTGCAGAACCATAGGTATATGGAGAGACTGTGCTGGTATATGTAGGTATATAGAAGGCCCTTATGCAGGGTAGAATTTCAGCTGCTCAACATCAGAATAGTGACCACGAGATCTTTCATGTCCACCTGAGATGGAAGATGGGGCCTCAGATGAGTGATTCATGCAGAACATGTTTCCTCTGATGGAATCCACGTTATGCCAAAATACACAATGCAGCATAGAATTCCTACAGTTCAGAAGGAGGTCACTCGGCCCATCGAGTCTACACCAACTTTCTGAAAGAGCACCCTACCTAGGCCCACTCCCCTGCCCTATCCCCATAACTACGCCTAACATGAACATCTTTGAGCACTAAAGGGCAATTTAGCTTGGCCAATCCACCTGACCTGTATATCTTTGGACTGTGGGAGCGCCCGGAGGAAACCCACGCAGACACGGGAAGGAAGTACAAACTCCACACAGACAGTCACCCAAGGCTGGGATTGAACCCGGATCCCTGGCGCTGTGAGGCAGCAGTGCTAACCACAGTGCCACTGTGCCACAAAATCCATCAACAGACCTATTTTTCCATTCTACCGATCAAAGTCCACTTGCTAACCAATCAGAACTTTCTCTCATACAGTACAAGTTTATTGCTTCCCTTCACATCGATATCCTTGCAAATTGTCCTGTTGAATGCAAAATGAAAAGCATCAACAAAAAAATATCTTTCATCAGCAATGCTCAAGTTTGGTTATCAATTTAAAAAAACCTTTCATGCTTTTTTTAGTGGAGCCAGTACCACCTGATCAAATTCATTCCAAGGGTTCATGCAATAAGCAAGCTATCATGCAGTTCAGTTAATTTCGCACTGGTACTGCAGGTATGTGGAAGGGTGAGCTGCAGTGTTACAGGTGCACAAAAGGTGGGTCTAAAACTAGATAGGTAAACGGAAGAATTCTGATTCTACAAGGACATGGAAGGGTAATCTAGTGTACTGCAAGTACACAAAGATTTGATCTGGAATACTACATGGATATGGAAGGTTATCGTCTGGTGCAGCAGGAATGTAGATGGATGATTTTCAGCTCCACAAGTGTTCAGAGGGTTTTAAGTGAAGGAAGTTGTAATATAATTGTCCAGAGCATTAGTGAGAATAGATTTTGTGTGAAACTTGAAGTTTATGATGTTTCCATGCATTTGTCCTACTTGGTTTGGAAGGGACTGTCAAAGAAGCCTTGGCGAGTTGCTGCATCTTGTCGATGGTGTACACTGCTGTCACAAACCTGTCACTGTGTGTTAGAGTGAATGTTTAAGGTGGTGGATGGGGTGCCAATCGAGTGGCTGCTTTGTCCTGGATGGTGTTGAGCTTCTTGAGTGTTGATAGAGCTACGCCCATCCAGGCAACATAAGCGTGTTCCATTACACTCCTGACTTGTGCCTTGTATATGGTGGACAGGCTTTGGGGAGTCAGGAGGCAGAACTCCCAACCTCTGACCAGCTCACGTAATTAAATTATTTATATGGCTGGTCCAGTTATGTTTCTGTTCATTGGTCAGCTCCAGAATCTTGATGGTTGGAGATTCAGCGATGGTAAACATTAAGAAGGGGTGGTAAGAACATAAAAACATAAGAAACTGGAGCAGGAGTAGTCCATTGGGACCGGCAATGGATCTGATAAGATCAGAGCTGATCTGATTGTGACCCCAACTCCAATATCCTTCCTCTCCCCATAACCTCTGACTTCCTCATTGATCAAAAATCTGCCTCACTCAACTTTGAATATATTCAATGACTCAGTCTGCACTGCTCTCTGGGGTGAGAATTCTAAATCGTAACAACCCACTGAGAGAAGAAAATTCTCCTCTGACTTAATCTGCCCCTCACGTTAAAACTGAGCCTTTCTAATTCTAACCCCCTCTGACCGCCTCTCAACACCTACTCTGTCAAACCCATCAGAATCTTATGGACGGGATTCTCCGATCCCCCCGCCGGGTCAGAGAATCACCGGGGGTCGGCGTGAATCCCGCCTCCGCCGTCCTCCGAATTCTCCGACCCCCCAAACGTTGGTGAGGCGTGAATCATGCCGCCCGCCTCGGAGAATGGCGGGGACCGGCGCGACGCTATGGACACCGGGGCTGCCCGAATTCTCCCAGCCGGATGGGCTGAAGTCCTGCCGACGTGACCATGGGTCATCTTATATAACGCCGTCAACCAGTGGTGATGGTTGACGCTGGACAGCGTGGAGGTAGGGCACGGCGTGGGTTGGCCGCAGGAGAAGTGACGGCGTGGCCGCAGTCTGTGTGGTGGGGGGGGAGGATGTGGGGGGGGGGGGGGGGAAGAGGGGGCGGGGGGTGAGGGGGGTGGAGGGGCAGAGGGGGGTGGAGGGGGTGAGGGGGCGAGTGCCGGGGAGAGGGGGCGAGTGTCGAGGAGGGGGAGAGGGCGAGTGCCAGGGAGGGGCGAGTGCCGGGGAGGGGGGAACGAATGCTGGGGAGGGTGGAGAGAGCAGGTGTCGGGGAGGAGTGAGAGGGCGTGCTGGGGAGGGGGGAGAAGGCGAGTGCCGGGGAGGGGGAGAGGGCAAGTGCCGGGGACGGGGGAGAAGGTGAAAGCATTGAGGGAGAACGAGGGAAGAAGGCCAGTATGGCTCTGAGGCAGAGCAGACAGGGAGATGTTGCTGGACAGAGCGGGTCTGGTGGCGTGAAGTGCATATGTTTTAATGCAAGAAGTATTACGGGTAAGGCAGATGAACTTAGAGCTTGGATTAGTACTTGGAACTATGATGTTGTTGCCATTACAGAGACCTGGTTGAGAGAACATAGAACATTACAGCGCAGTACGGGCCCTTCGGCCCTCGATGTTGCGCCGACCTGTGAAACCATCTGAAGCCTATCTGACCTACACTATTCCATTTTCATCCATATGTCTATCCAGTGACCACTTAAATGCCCTTAAATTTGGCGAGTCTACTACTGTTGCAGGCAGGGCGTTCCACACCCCTACTACTCTCTGAGTAAAGAAACTGCCTCTGACATCTGTCCTATATCTACCACCCCTCAATTTAAAGCTATGCCCCCTCGTGTTGGTCATCACCATACGAGGAAAAAGACTCTCACTGTCCACCCTATCTAACCCTATGACTATCTTATATGTCTCTATTAAGTCACCTCTCAGCTTTCTCCTCTCTAACGAAAACAACCTCAACTCCGTGAGCCTTTCCTCGTAAGACATTCCCTCCATACCAGGTAACATCCTAGTAAATCTCCTCTGAACCCTTTCCAAAGCTTCCACATCCTTCCTATAATGTGGTGACCAGAACTGCACGCAGTACACCATATGCCTTCTTAACAGCCCTATTAACCTGGGTGGCAACTTTCAGGGATTTATGGACCTGGATGCCGAGATCTCTTTGTTCATCTACACTACCATGAATCTTGCCATTAGTCCAGTACTCTGCATTCCTGTTACTCCTTCCAAAGTGAACCACCTCACACTTTTCCGCATTAATCTCCATCTGCCACCTCTCAACCCAGCTCTGCAGCTTATCTATGTCCCTCTGTAACCTATAACATCCTTCAGCACTATCCACAACTCCACCGACCTTCGTGTCATCTGCAAGTTTACTAACCCATCCTTCCACATCCTCTTCCAGGTCATTTATAAAAATGACAAACAGTGGCCCCAAAACAGATCCTTGCGGTACACCACTAGTAACTGAACTCCAGGATGAACATTTGCCATCAACCACCACCCTCTGTCTTCTTTCAGCTAGCCAATTACTGATCCAAACCGCTAAATCACCTTCAATCCCATACTTCCTTATTTTCTGCAATAACCTACCGTGGGGAACCTTATCAAACGCCTTACTGAAATCCATATACACCTCATCAACCGCTTTACCCTCATCCACCTGTTTGGTCACCTTCTCAAAAAACTCAATAAGGTTTGTGAGACATGACCTACCCTTCACAAAACCGTGTTGAGTATCGCTAAACAACCTGTTCTTTTCAAGATGATTATAAACCCTATTTCTTTTAACCTTTTCCAACATTTTACCCACAACCGAAGTAAGGCTCACAGGTCTATAATTACCAGGGTTGTCTGTACTCCCCTTCTTGAACAAGGGGACAACATTTGCTATCCTCCAGTCTTCCTGCACTATTCCTGTCGACAAAGACGACATAAAGATCAAGGACAAAGGCTCTGCAATCTCCTCCCTGGTTTACCAGAGAATCCTAGGATAAATCCCATCTGGCCCAGGGGACTTATCTATTTTTACACTTTCCAAAATTGCTAACACCTCCTCCTTGTGAACCTCAATCCCATCTAGCCTGGTCGACTGTACCTGAGTATTCTCCTTGACAACATTGTCTTTCTCCAGTGTAAACACTGATGAAAAATATCCATTTAACACTTCCCCTATCTCCTCTGATTCCACACACAACTTTCCACTACTATTCCTGATTGGTCCTAATCTTACTCTAGTCATTCTTTTGTTCCTGATATACCTATAGAAAGCCTTAGGGTTTTCCTTGATCCTATCCGCCAACGTCTTTTCGTGTCCTCTCCTCGCTCTTCTTAACTCTCCCTTTAGGTCCTTCCTGGCTAACTTGTAACTCTCAAGTGCCCTAACTGAGCCTTCATGTCTCATCCTAACATAAGCCTTCTTCTTCCTCTTGACAAGTGCTTCAATTTCCTTAGTAAACCACGGTTCCCTTGCTCGACAACTTCCTCCCTGCCTGACAGGTACATACTTATCAAGGACACGCAGTAGCTGTTCCTTGAAAAAGCTCCACATTTTGATTGTACCCATCCCCTGCAGTTTCCTTCCCCATCCTATACATCCTAAATCTTGCCGAATAGCATCATAATTGCCTTTCCCCCAGCTATAATTCTTGCCTTGCAGTATATACCTATCCCTGCCCATCGCTAAAGTAAACATAACCGAATTGTGATCACTATCACCAAAGTGCTCACCTACATCTAAATCTAACACCTGGCCGGGTTCATTACCAAGTACCAAATCCAATGTGGCATCGCCCATTGTTGGCCTGTCTACATACTGTGTCAGAAAACCCTCCTGCACACACTGCACAAAAACTGACCCATCTCTCGTACTCGAACTATATTATTTCCAATCAATATTTGGAAAGTTAAAGTCCCCATAACAACCAATGTAAAATGTGAGTCGGAATCATAATGTGACTGACTTACGTATATTCAGAGGTATGCCTACTGCAGACAAAAAGAACATGTCCAGGCATTGCAACTTTGTTGAATTGAACAAAAGCATGGAGGATAATATCTCCCTGGTGCATTCGTCATGACAATGCCTTGACCAATTAAAGTTGAAGAGGCAATCAAGGAGCACTTTTTCCTTGTGCAGTATAAATCATTGCTCCCTTTGAAATTTGGCATTTTTGTATCTGTCCTGATGAGTGTTTTGTTATGCTCTTGACGTAGCATAAGCTGCTTCCTTGATGTGCACTCTGACAAAGGAAGGTTCAGACGTGGAGATAGCTTCAACAAGTTTATTGAACTATTAACGATTCTCCTACTTGGATTTGACTCTACTGTTAATCCTTCTATAGCTACTCAGACTAACGAACCAGTCTGCTACAATCAACGTGGTGGGTGTGATGTTCAATCAACCCTGTGTCTGTACTCACTGAGTGTCTCCACTAGAAAGAGGGAGATCATGTGCGCTGTGTCCTTTATATATGGGTTGTGTAATGCCCCCCTGTGGTAGTGTCACCTCTGTGTGTATTGTGAATCCCCATTGGTCATGTCCTATCTTACTGACCTATTGGTTGATTGTCTGTGTGTCGTGTCTCTGGTGCTCCCTCTAGTGTCTATCTAGTCTATGTGTATTTACATTAACCCCTAGTGTATTTACAGTGATGCACATCACCATAATGAGTGCAAGGTGAAAAGCTTTGACAGTATGGGCGGGATTCTCCATATCCGGCGGGGCAGGGGTTCCTGGTGGGATGGAGTGGCGTGAAACACTCTGGCGTCAGCCCGCCCCAAAGGTGCGGAAACCTCCGCACCTTCAGGGGCTAGGCCGGCGCCGGAGTGGTTTGCGCCCTGCCGGCCGGCGTGGAAGGCCTTTGATGCCATGCCAGCTGGGGCCGAAGGGACTCCGCCAGCCAGCGCGGGTCCGTGCATGAACGGGAGCATCAGTGGATGCTGACGTCATCCCCGCGCATGCGCGGGGGGGAGGGGTTTCACCTACGCATCGGCCATCACGGAGACTGACACAGCCGACGTGTAGGAAGAGTGCCCCCACGGCACAGGCCCACCCGCGGATCGGTGGGCCCCGATCACGGGCCAGGCCACCGTGGGGGCACCCCCCAGGGCCAGATCACCCGCGCCGCCCCCCCGAGGACCCCGGAGCCAGTCCGTGCCGCTAGGTCCCGCTGGTAAGGGACCTAGTCTAATTTACGCCGACGGGACTGGCAAAGAACCAGCGGGACTTCGGCCCATCGGGGGCCGGAGAATCACCGGGGGGCGCCGCTGCGAGCAGCCACCGACCGGCGCGGTGCGATTCCCGCCCCAGCCGAAACTCCAGTGCCGGAGAATTCGGTGGCCTATATCTTTCAGTTATAGATCTATCCTGGTCACAACAGGCGAGGTCATTCTGGAATGTCGCTGTGGGAACCAAATAAACTGGATCTGTGTTGCAGCCAGGATGTACACCTGAATAGTCCCATGTTTCACAAAAAAAAGTGATAATATAGCTGAGGTCAGAAGAGAGACACATGGTTACAATACCGTGACAATTTGTATTAACAGATCTGTATATCTCTCTGCCAACTGCATCAAGTCAACATATTTTACAGCAAAAACACCCTCAAACCTAACAAAGAAACATCTCCAATAGTGCCATGCATTACAATG
This sequence comes from Scyliorhinus canicula, assembly GCF_902713615.1. Lineage (NCBI taxonomy): Eukaryota > Metazoa > Chordata > Chondrichthyes > Carcharhiniformes > Scyliorhinidae > Scyliorhinus > Scyliorhinus canicula. The sequence continues at coordinate 56,885,578 of NC_052158.1, read as the reverse complement.
ACTGGGTTGACTCAAGAATCTCCTCAATTTACAATAGAGAAAATCATTCAGCAAAGGAGGTTATTCAGTCCATCAAATTTGTGCAAGCTTTATCGCAGAGTTATCTAATTAATCCAATCTCTGCCCTTTCCCCATAGTCATGCGCGTTTCCTATTCAAGTATTTCTCCAATTCCCTTATGAAAGTTACTATTGAGTCTGCTTCCACTGCCTCTTCAGGCCACACCTTCCAGATCGTGGCCAGAATTTTATGTTGCCAGGGCAGGCACGCGCCATGATGTCATTGTGCACACGCAATATTTTGTTGGCGTGTGTTGGAAGCGCACCCGCTGACACTCAAGCAGGCAATTTAGCCCATTAAGGGGCCAAATTAATGCAATTTTATGTGGCCTGTCTGCTTTTAAGGTTGGCAGGGGGCCGATTAGCCGGACGGCCTTTACGTTTCAGCTTTTATCTTGATTCAGGGCAGAATGAAATATCAGGGCTCAAATAACAATCTAAAAGGTGTCTGTAGACTGCAGTTTGTGGTTGAATGTGCCGCCTCGACGTTCTTTGCATAGGGTTTCCATTGCAATTAATTTTTTGTATGTCTGCAGTCGCCTGAGACAAGTCCGGAGCAGCTATCCTCCCTCCCCCCTGAGGTTATAAAGTAAAAGCTCACCTTTTCTTTACCCTGCCCTCTCCCCACCCTCCCCAGCAACGCTGAGTGTTTTCCAGTGCACTTTCCATACTGGGAGGCCAGCGTGAAACCACATTCCGGGGTGGACCATGGCTGGAACCACGTTTTGTCCCCGCCTCCAGAAGCACTGAGGGCAAAATTCTCCGACCCCCACGACGGGTCGGAGAATAGCGGGAGGGCCTTCCCGACATTTTTCCCGCCCTCCCGCTATTCTCCCCCAACCCCGCCCAACTCCTGACCCGAATCGCTGCCGCCGTTTTTTTACGGCCGGCAGCGATTCACAGCTGTTCAATGGGCCGAAGTCCCAGCCCTTTACGCCGTTTTTACGAACGGCAAACACACCTGGTCTGGCCGTTCGTAAAAACGGCGTCACAAACTCGCTTTTCATAACCATGGCACCGATTGGCACGGCAGTACCACGGCCGTGCCAAGGGTGCCATGGGCCCGCGATCGGTGGGCACCGATCGCGGGCAGCGGGCCCGATGCCCGCGCACTCTTTCTCCTTCCGCCGCCCCGCAGTATCCATTCGCGGGGCGGCTGAGGGGCATCCCGGCCCGCGCATGCGCGGGTTTCGCGCAAATACGCGATGACGTCATCCGCGCATGTGCGGGTTGGAGTCTTCCAATCCGCGCATGCGCGGCTGACGTCATATGACGCGTATTAACGATATTCGTTAAGCCCGTCATGCCAGAGCCTACGGCGTCGGGCTGCTAGCCCCGACCTGGGACCAGAATCGGTTCCCGGTCGGGAAGGGGCGCGCTGGCGTCAAACCCACCCGGGTTTGACGCCAGCTTTACGATTTCTCCCGTTTTGGGAGAATTGCGCCCTGAGTCCGTGGGTCTAATCGGCAAAGAGAATTCAAGGCACTTTATGGCTGCGTAAAAAAAAAATATCCTTTTGTCGAATTCTTCTGTTGTGATTGGGTGATCCAGGCACAAAAGCTTTAAGAATAAAAAGTAATGATTGGACTGTTTGTTTCTGTCTTTAATCAGTTCAATTCATCTTTATTGAGTGCATTTTAGTACAATATTTTCCGAAACTTAACTGTTACAAACTTAAACATAGTCCACACAAATAACAAACTGGGAATGTACAGGGAAAGCAAAAGAAAAATATATTTTGACAGAATTTCATTCCATATTTACAGGGTGCTGCTTGCAACATGCCTGCACACTTCATACATCCGAGAGGTGGGACAACAAGTGCTCAAAAATCATGAGGGCATAAGAAAGGGTGCGGGTTGTTTAGGTACAACCTGCAGTCTCTGCATTTCTGTTTCTGTTTACCCAGAGGGTGGCGATCCTGTCTGAACTTTTCCCACAACCTCCAACTGGCTGCAATGCCTGCAGGAAAGGAGGGCACAGGATAAGATGAATTATAATCACGTTGCACAGTAATCACACCTTTTTCAGCCTCAGGATATCCCGAAGCAATATTGCATCTTAATAAAGCACTTTTGAAGTTTGTAGTTACTGTCTTTTGTGGCAAGATATTTGTCGACAAACAATAACGAAGTAACGACCAGGTAAGTAATCTGTTGCAGTGATGCTAGCTGATGAATATTATGGGAGCTGGTTCAGCTGGTTCATGATGCAGACCAGCAGCGCAGGTTAAATTCCTACTGGCAGAGATTATTCATGAAGACCCTGCCTTCTCAACCTTGCCTAACGTGTGGTGCTCCTCAGGTTAAATCACCACCAGTCAGCTCTCCACCTCAAAGGGAAAAGCAGCCTATAGTCGCCTGGGACTGTGGCCAATTCACCTTTATTAATACAGGTCGATGTGAAGTGGTCGAGTTTGGTCAGAATAATAAGAAAGCCACGTGGAGACGTTTTATGGGATCTATATTTACATGTTCATAAATGATTCGAAACACAAGTTAAGAAAGCCCAAAAAACATGCAAATAATGTACCGGTATAGAAGAGTAGAAGTCACAAATAGAGAGGTTATGTTAAACTCATTAATCCGAGGACACATTAATCACAGAAAGGCACTGGAGAAGTTGCAAAAAGCATTCACACGGATGATACCAGGACTGAAACGGTACAGCTGTCAAGAGCATTGGTCTGATTCGAGCTCAGTAGTGAACTAATAGGGGTCATTGTGTATGGTGAAGGTGTTTGTAGTCTCTTCTTGTGGTCAAGTTTAAAATTGGGGGGGGGGGGGGGGCAGCACGGTGGCACAGTGGTTAGCATTGCTGCCTGCGGCGCTGAGGACCCGGGTTTGAATCCCGACCCTGGATCACTGTCCGTGTGGAGTTTGCACATTCTCCCTGTGTCAGCGTGGGTTTCACCCCCACAACCCAAAGATGTGCAGGGTAGGTGGATTGGCCACGCTAAATTGCTCCTTAATTGGAAAAAATAATTGGGCACTCTAAATTTTTTTTAAAAGTTTAAAATTGGGCTTCATAAATATAAAGTAGTCACTAATAAATGCAATAAAGTGTTTACAAGAAAGTTATCCACCCAGGGAATGGTGAGAGAGTGGAACTTGATAACACCTGGTGAGATGAATAATACGGGTGCATTTAAAAGGGAGCTAAGTCAGTGTATGAGGGATCAAAGCAGAAAATGCTGGAAATATTTCAGCAGCTCTGCCGACATCTGTAGAGAGAGAAGCAGTCAACGTTTTGGGCTCTCCTTTGGAGCTCTTCTTCTGAAGAAGTCTGAAGAAGGCTGCACGGTAGCATGGTGGTTAGCATAAATGCTTCACAGCTCCAGGGTCCCAGGTTCGATTCCCGGCTGGGTCACTATCTGTGCGGAGTCTGCACTTCCTCCCCGCGTGTGCGTGGCTTTCCTCCGGGTGCTCCGGTTTCCTCCCACAGTCCAAAGATGTGCGGGTTAGGTGGATTGGCCATGCTAAATTGCCCATAGTGTCCTAAAAAGTAAGGTTAAGGGGGCGGTTGTTGGGTTACGGGTATAGGGTGGATATGTGGGTTTGAGTAGGGTGATCATTGCTCGGCACAACATCGAGGGCCGAAGGGCCTGTTCTGTGCTGTACTGTTCTATGTTCTATGTTCTATTGGACTGAAAGAGACCATGCTACCAGTGGAACTCTTCTGGTACATGAGCCATTAAAAACATTACTGTAGCAGTCTTACACTCACTAACTAAGACGTTTAACCCTTACTGCATCACACTGTTTTTCATTGGAATTGATTGTGTTCCATGTGGTGCCGGTGCTAGCCCCTCCACAATCTCTGAAATGGTCCAGGTTCGGCGTCAGTTTTGCTATCATGAAAGTCCACCAATTCTGCCCCCGTGTCAAAACTTAGTCTCAGGAATGGAGAATCCAGCCCACTGTCATTTGTCTTCGTAAAATTATGTAGTTAATGAGAGGAGCCAGAGACTGAGGCAGTCAGGTGCTGAGTTCAGTTTAGACCTGTCTGTGAACAGATTAGCACTTTCTGGGATTTGACTAGGAACAGACCAACAGTTTCTTCAAAGACTGGCAGATTAAACAGTAGTTTAACACAGGCAAGAATCTGCAATCTGGTTCCTGAAGGAACTCTCTTCAAAGAGAGTGGTTTAACCTGTACAGCAAGTATTCCTGGATTGGCCAACTGTATTTAAAAATGATTTTGACCAGAGATGGGCTTTGCTTGAGTGGTGATAAAAGATAGCAGTTAGCGTTTCATTGTCATTGATAAGCATTGTTTAACTGGTAATTGTGAGCTATTTTCTTTATAATGTTAAAGTTAATAATATAAAGTGATAAGTAATAAAGTTTGTCCCTAAGTGTCAGTGAAATCTCTCCTGGAGTGAAGTATCCTTCCCTCACAGCCTTAAAAATTAAATAAAATATTGGGGTTTTGTCTGGTATCCTAGCAACTGTTGAGATCTGGTCTGGGATTATAATACTATGCTGTAAATTAACCATAATGCGATGCAAATTTCAGACTCTGAACCTTCCAGTGAGATTACCATTCACTCTCATAGATCTCGCTCTACAGTTCAGCTGTGAGATGTCACAATTCCACAATTAATCTCGCTAGTATGGCCCTTGGAAAGTGCACCCTACCTAAGCCCATACCTCCACCCCATCCCCGTAACTCAGTAACCCCGCTTAACCTTTTAGACACTAAGGGGCTAAGGGGTAATTTTACCATGGCCAATCCACCTAACCTGCACATCACTGGACTGTGGGAGGAAACCGGAGTACCCGGTGGAAACTCACACAGATATGGAAAGTGCAAACTCATCTGAGGCTGGAATTGAACCCAGGACCCTGGAGCTGTCAGGCAGCAGTGCTAACCACTCTGCCACCGTGCCGTCGAACTCGGTCGCAATTGCAACGAAGTTACGTCCTGTGAGCATAATAGTCATCACTGCACAGAAACATCTCTGCAGACTTTCATGGGCTAATGGGTGAATAGAGGTCAGCAATAAATCTTGTCGGGACGTTAAGTGTGTCCACATGAGAGCTGACCAATTCATGCTGTATATGTCGGTTCCACCTGAGACACAGACTGTGTCCAATCACTAACCACTAAATCAGGAATGTCAATGTGTCTGAAAAAGTTTCAAAGGAAATGATGAGTAAATGTTCTGATTGGTAGAAATGGAGAATGAAAGTAGAGGACCAGAAACCCGGTTTCTTTGATTGGAAAATATGGATGATTAGACCCAATATAGTTTGCAGTGTCCCTGTTCATTTATCCCATCGTTAGGGTGCCCTGTGGGTCGCTATTGCAGGTCTCTCAGTGAAATCAGATCCTGTCTGTATACAGTATGTGTCATGCACTCTGGAGTCCTTTCCTCAGGCACACAGCAGTGGCTCTTTGCAGCCGTCACAAATACTTAACTGAATGTGGAGCCAGGGAGCTCCTTCTCCCACGTCCACCATAAAACGTGTTGCTCCTGTCGCCATTCCTACCCACCAATACTTATTATCGCCCCCCCACCCCCCACCCCCCACCACCATTTTCAGGCTCAATTCAGTATCACGGCCAGCATCCCAGCCCTGCCCGCACCCAAGACTGATGAGCTAGTTCCCGCTCCACGGCTGACACCAGCAGCTCACCCACAATCCCGAAATGAGGTTTTCAACACAAAATCTATCCAAGAAATGAATCAACAATGCACTCCTCCTACTCTGTTGATTTATATAATTTGATCCAGCATGGTTTGATCCAGCCTGAAGTAACCCTGTAATAAAATCCTTCAACACAACGTGAAGACCAAGAATCCATTGCCCCCGAGTGGATTAAAATCCATAGGCGCTGGCAGCCTCTCTCCATATCTCTCGACTCTCTAATTACCTACTTAACCCACATACATGGCCAATTTCAATCGCTTTCCCTGCTAACTCAGTCCACAAGGCAATTCAATTGACCTCTCCTTCCTCCTAAACTCTAATTTTTAAGTTTGCAACCCTTGGTACTTAACCCTTCCCCACAGCAAGCGATCAGTTAGTCCAAACTTTTTAGAGCCCTCGTAACCTTCAAAACTTCAATTCAGTCACTGTGTCAAATAAATAATAATTTGTGTACCAGGATCTGATTAAACAAAGGCTGTGAGCTGAGCATGGGTTAGGAACATGACCCTAACAGCCTGATAATATTTTAACCATTCAGGCAGCATTCAGTGACCCTGATGATCTTTTGTTCAATAATACATTACCACTGCTCCTAATACCAATCCATGTTGGTACCATCTTTTTTTTTTGTTTAACTAAAAGCATGAATCATTCATTGTCAGTTTAACCTTTTCATTTTTCTGGCATTCAATTTATATACAGCTGATTAATGTATGGCTGATTGCCTTCAATTCACTTCCATGTGGTGATTAATAAAGGAAGCCCAAATCCCTATTTATTTTGCGGGCTGTATATTCTGAAGATTCCTTTCAGGAAACCGAGGCCTCATGTTGCTAACCCTCCAGGATTTCCCTGGAGTCTCTATGGTTTGAATATTAATCTTCGGCACTGTTGATAGCAGCCCAGGAGAAAGATCATAGGGCACTGAGAAAAAAGTGCTTCGAAAAGGATTTTCTATCTATCTTCTTCAGGTACGGCCCGGCTACTTAAGGGTTGCTGAACCACGACACATGCTGTAATTTTAATATGGGATGGGACAAAGAGACAGGCGCAAAGTCTGCCTCAGCTGCAATGGGAAATCGAATCCCATGCTGTTGGTGCTATTCTGGACCACGCACTGACAAGTTACAGAGGTTACTTGGAAAAAACTGTCAACGGTTGAGTGATGAAGATTCCATTAATTTCCCAATTGCTGTGCAAATATGGCATTATTGGTCAATTGGTGGGGTGGGAGATTGGTGAGGGGGTTGCAGAAGGTGTACACAATGTAATAATACCTCCAGGAGTGCATCCGACCCTGGATGGCAACACTACCAAAGCCTGCCACTGGATGTTTAGGGGCAGCAGGGTAGCATGGTGGTTAGCATAAATGCTTCACAGCTCCAGGGTCCCAGGTTCGATTCCCGGCTGGGTCACTGTCTGTGCGGAGTCTGCACATCCTCCCCCTGTGTGCGTGGGTTTCCTCCTGGTGCTCCGGTTTCCTCCCACAGTCCAAAGATGTGCGGGTTAGGTGGCTTGGCCATGCTAAGTTATACAACACCAGGTTAAAGTCCAACAGGTTTATTTGGAAGCACTAGCTTTCAGAGCGTAGCTCCTTCATCATGTGAGTGCTCAGATGAAGGAGCTACGCTCCCAAGCTAGGGATTCCAAGTAAACCTGTTAGACTTTAACCTGGTGTTGTTAGACTTCTTACTGTGCCCACCCCAGTCCAACATCTCGACTCAAAGAATGGTTGGAGAATGATATTCGCTCCACACATGGTTGAGGTGAATGGCGTGGATTTTATCAGTTAGATAAACATGGCAGGGGTGAGGGCAGGGGTGAAGCAGGCAGGGGGGAGTCTTCCGTGGAACATAAACACCAGCAAAAAAGCAGTTGGGTCAAATGGCTGGAGCCTATGCTGTAAATTCCTTGTAAATGTGTGGTCCACAGGAAAGTCTAATCGTGACACAAATGGACTTTCCGAAGCATAACATAGCATGAGTTGGAATGGCAAGATTGTGTTTCTTGATGTGTTCCGTGCCTTGGCTGGGGAGTTCTACCTCAGCACCTGTGAAACCAGTCACGACAACACTCCCAATTCTCAGAGTTTGCCTGCCACTGGGCTCTGTCAGAAAACAATCACTCAACATGCACTTCCTCAGTCATTTTTCAAACTCTGACAGCAGCTCTCCAGAGTTTAGATGGAGGTTTTTTTTCCCCTTCCACTTATTTGTGTAGCTTGAGGTACAGTCTGTCAGAGAGGTCAGCTCTGAAGAGAGTAACCTTTGAACAGTGTTCAAGATCAGGAATGCGGTGACTGCCAATCCGCTGCCGCGTATAAATATTTAAAATACCAACACTTTGAAAGAACAGAGCCTCTTTTCTGCTTTTCCTCCTTTTCCCTTGGCCAATTTAAATGCACAACTTCATTCACTCTCACTTCTGTTTCAGAGACACTCTATTTTAAGATGGAAATAAAATAAATGAGCTGATTACAGTGACCTAATCATAAAAATGAACAGAAAGTAGTGGGAGGGTTTTGCCGCTCAGCAACTGAGAAGGCTCAGGCTCCGTAAAGCATAGCTCATGCCCAGCGGCTACACTCTAACAGCCTCTCACCTCTAAGCTCTGTCCCACAGCCAGTGTCGAACCAGTGTACCAGTCTGACCACTTGCTCTCCCACAACAGCTACCTTCGGGAGGATTGTTTTGATGCCTTTCTATGGCTTTATTCCTTTAAGCACTCCTCTACCACACACAGATCATCTTTTATTAATCCAAGGAGATTGATGGGCTGAAAACACTTGGAGCTGGATCATATGAAAGCATCATGGTTGTACAGTGGTTAGCACTGCTGCTACACAGCGCCAGGGACACGGGTTCAATTCCAGCTTGGGGCCATTCTCTGTGTGGAGTTTGTACATTCTGCCCGTTTCTGTGTGGGGTTCTTCCACGTGCTCCGGTTTCCTCTCACAGTCAAAAAATGTACGGGTGGGTGGATTAGCCATGCTGAATTTGCCCCTTAGAGTCTAGGGATGTGCGGGTTCGGTTATGGTGGTAGGGCGGGTTGGTTACGTGAGTGGATATGGATAGAGTGCTCGTTCGGAGGGTTGGTGCAGACTCGATGGGCCAAACGGCCTCCTTCTGCACCGTAGGCATTCTATGATTCTAAGGGTAGGAAATTCAGACACCGTTGCTGTGCTGGAATGTCAAAGCTGCTGATATGATCCTCAAATCCATTGACTCAGTTTTGCTTCAAATTACTCTTACTCAAAAAAAGTCTCAGTCCAGAAAACACCAAATGTAGCTCATAGATCTTTGAGGGATTGTGAATTCTGGGTACCTCAGATATGCTCTGATTTACCCCCATCTAGAATTTAGGTTCTTGCCCATCTGAGCTTATCTGCTGTCACAACGCACACCCGTAACTCTATTGCAACACACTTCTGGCTGCACCCACATTCTATCCTCTGTAAACGAGAGGGCAGTGCCTCCGCCCTGCCGCACCCGTTTTCTGGTGTGGTGTGCCCCCGCCGGCAGTGAGATTCTCCGACCCGGCAGTCGGCCAATGGGGTTTCCCATTGTGGGCACCCCTACGCCATCGGGAAATCCACAGGCGTGAGTGCGCTGCCAGCGAAATGGAGGATCCCACCAACGGAGAATCTGGCCCGAGGTCTTCCAAAACTCTGCTGCCAGTGTCTGGAGCCAGTCGGGATACCACCCGGAATGACTATTATCCAGATTTTCAAATTCGTGAGTAGTTAGTCTTGCCTCGCAGACCCCGAACTGGTGCCGTATAGCACTGGATTCCACAAATATGGACCAAGGTGCCCAGGTGACACTGACAGGCTGGTAGGGGCGCTGCCAGGGGGACAGGCTGGCAATTCCATGGTGCTCAGGTGGCACCTTGCTGGGATCAGTCCCTGCCCTTATGAGGTGAGATACGGGGCGGTCCGGAGGCCGTGGTGGGGTCCAGATATCGGGGTGCTATTTAAAAATGGTGCCCCCATCTCTTTCTGTACTGGCGAGTTGAGCTTGTTACTGCAGTAAATGGAATTAAGTGCCGCCTCGGTGGAGGGTTCCTCGTCAAGGCTCAAAAGTGAAGCACAGTACCATAGAACAGTACAGAACAGGCCCTTCGGCCCTCAATGTTGTGCCGAGCCATGATCACCCTACTCAAACCCATGTATCCACCCTATACCCGTAACCCAACAACACCCCCCTTAACCTGACTTTTATTAGGACACTACGGGCAATTTAGCATGGCCAATCCACCTAACCCGCACATCTTTGGACTGTGGGAGGAAACCGGAGCACCCGGAGGAAACCCACGCACACAGGGGGAGGACGTGCAGACTCCACACAGACAGTGACCCAGCCGGGAATCGAACCTGGGACCCTGGAGCTGTGAAGCATTTATGCTAACCACCATGCTACCCTGCTTCCCCTTAATAGTGGAGTCATTCTCGTGGTAGCAATCACTGGGAAACACCCCGCTAAAAGCACCCAAATTGGGACTCTGTTTCATTTCTGTTCGATCAGGTCCCTTCATGTTTATTTCCCTCTCTGCATTTCTCTGCCTTTCAAGGTCACTCTCCTCCTCTAAGACACTTCTTAAAATCTACCTCTTTCACTAACCTTTTGATCATCTGACTTAAAGACCCAAACCTTGCTATATTGGGAGAAGCATCCAACTCAAGTTATGTTGCTGATGCATGTCAGGTCTCTGAGGAAATCCTGCCATGCGAATATCCACAGTACTTGTGCGGGACACTGACATTTTGATTGCTAGTTATACCCTGCACTTCCAACAACAGTGGGATCAGATGAGCAAAACCATGGAGATTTGGGTTGTTTGCAGTACACCGACCATGGTTTTTATGTGGATTTACTTCAACCTTTTCGTAGCAGGTGTAAACCCTGCAGAATTCTCAGTAATCAGCTGGAGTGTCAAAGCCCAATGGAAACCACAACAATGTTCACTCCCCCCCACCCCCCACCTCATCCTAGCAATGTTCACACACCCCCCCCCCATCCCAGCAATGTTCACCCCCCATTCCAGCAATGTTCACCCCCCATCCCAGCAATGTTCACCCCCCCATCCCAGCAATGTTCACCCCCCATCCCAGCAATGTTCACCCCCCCATCCCAGCAATGTTCACCCCCCCATCCCAGCAATGTTCACCCCCCATCCCAGCAATGTTCACCCCCCCCCATCCCAGCAATGTTCACCCCCCCCATCCCAGCAATGTTCACCCCCATCCCAGCAATGTTCACACCCCCATCCCAGCAATGTTCACCCCCCCATCCCAGCAATGTTCACCCCCATCCCAGCAATGTTCACTCCTCCCCCATCCCAGCAATGTTCACCCCCATCCCAGCAATGTTCACCCCCCCATCCCAGCAATGTTTACCCCCCATCCCAGCAATGTTCACCCCCCCATCCCAGCAGTTCAACCCCGATCCCAGCAATGTTCACCCCCCCATCCCAGCAATGTTCACCCCCCCCATCCCAGCAATGTTCACCCCCCCATCCCAGTAATGTTCACCCCCCATCCCAGCAATGTTCACCCCCATCCCAGCAATGTTCACCCCTCCCCCATCCCAGCAATGTTCAACACCCATCCCAGCAATGGTCACCCCCCCATCCCAGCAATGTTCACCCCCCCATCCCAGCAATGTTCACCCCCCCCATCCTAGCAATGTTCACCCCCCCCATCCTAGCAATGTTCACCCCCCCATCCCAGCAATGTTCACCCCCCCATCCCAGCAATGTTCACCCCCCCCATCCTAGCAATGTTCACCCCTCCCCCATCCCAGCAATGTTCACCCCCCCATCCCAGCAATGTCCACCCCCCCCCCATCCCAGCAATGTTCACCCCCCATCCCAGCAATGTTCACCCCTCCCCATCCCAGCAATGTTCACCCCTCCCCATCCCAACAATGTTCACCCCCCCATCCCAGCAATGTTCACCCCCCCCATCCTAGCAATGTTCACCCCCCCCATCCTAGCAATGTTCACCCCTCCCCCATCCCAGCAATGTTCACCCCCCCATCCCAGCAATGTCCACCCCCCCCCCCCATCCCAGCAATGTTCACCCCCCATCCCAGCAATGTTCACCCCCCCCATCCTAGCAATGTTCACCCCTCCCCATCCCAGCAATGTTCACCCCCCCATCCCAGCAATGTCCACCCCCCCCCATCCCAGCAATGTTCACCCCCCATCCCAGCAATGTTCACCCCTCCCCATCCCAGCAATGTTCACCCCTCCCCATCCCAACAATGTTCACCCGCCATCCCAGCAATGTTCACACCCGCCCATCCCAGCAATGTTCACCCCTCCCCATCCCAGCAATGTTCACCCCCCATCCCAGCAATGTTCACCCCCCCATCCCAGCAATGTTCACCCCCCATCCCAGCAATGTTCACCCCTCCCCATCCCAGCAATGTTCACCCCTCCCCATCCCAGCAATGTTCACCCGCCATCCCAGCAATGTTCACACCCCCCCCCATCCCAGCAATGTTCACCCCCCCATCCCAGCAATGTTCACCCCTCCCCATCCCAGCAATGTTCACCCCTCCCCATCCCAGCAATGTTCACCAGCCATCCCAGCAATGTTCAACACCCATCCCAGCAATGTCCACCCCCCCATCCCAGCAATGTTCACCCCTCTCCCATCCCAGCAATGTTCACCCCCCATCCCAGCAATGTTCACCCCCATCCCAGCAATGTTCACCCCTTCCCATCCCAGCAATGTTCAACACCCATCCCAGCAATGTCCACCCCCCCATCCCAGCAATGTTCACTCCTCCTCCATCCCAGCAATGTTCACCCCCCATCCCAGCAATGTTCACCCCTCCCCATCCCAGCAATGTTCACCCCTCCCCATCCCAGCAATGTTCACCCCTCCCCATCCCAGCAATGTTCACCCCCATCCCAGCAATGTTCAACACCCATCCCAGCAATGTCCACCCCCCCATCCCAGCAATGTTCACCCCTCCCCCATCCCAGCAGTTCACCCCCCATCCCAGCAATGTTCACCCCCCATCCCAGCAATGTTCACCCCACCATCCCAGCAATGTTCACCCCCCCATCCCAACAATGTTCACCCCCCATCCCAGCAAAGTTCACCCCCATCCCAGCAATGTCCACCCACATCCCAGCAATGTTCACCCCCCTATCCCAGCAATGTCCACCCCCCCATCCCAGCAATGTTCACCCCCCCCATCCCAGCAATGTTCACACCCGCCCATCCCAGCAAAGTTCACCCCTCCCCATCCCAGCAATGTTCACCCCCCATCCCAGCAATGTTCACCCCCCATCCCAGCAATGTTCACCCCTCCCCATCCCAGCAATGTTCACCCCTCCCCATCCCAGCAATGTTCACCCGCCATCCCAGCAATGTTCACCCACCCCCATCCCAGCAATGTTCACCCCTCCCCATCCCAGCAATGTTCACCCCTCCCCATCCCAGCAATGTTCACCCGTCATCCCAGCAATGTTCAACACCCATCCCAGCAATGTCCACCCCCCCATCCCAGCAATGTTCACCCCTCCCCCATCCCAGCAATGTTCACCCCTCTCCCATCCCAGCAATGTTCACCCCCCCATCCCAGCAATGTTCACCCCCATCCCAGCAATGTTCACCCCTTCCCATCCCAGCAATGTTCAACACCCATCCCAGCAATGTCCACCCCCCCATCCCAGCAATGTTCACTCCTCCTCCATCCCAGCAATGTTCACCCCCCATCCCAGCAATGTTCACCCCTCCCCATCCCAGCAATGTTCACCCCTCCCCATCCCAGCAATGTTCACCCCTCCCCATCCCAGCAATGTTCACCCCCATCCCAGCAATGTTCAACACCCATCCCAGCAATGTCCACCCCCCCATCCCAGCAATGTTCACCCCTCCCCCATCCCAGCAGTTCACCCCCCATCCCAGCAATGTTCACCCCCCATCCCAGCAATGTTCACCCCACCATCCCAGCAATGTTCACCCCCCCATCCCAACAATGTTCACCCCCCATCCCAGCAAAGTTCACCCCCATCCCAGCAATGTCCACCCACATCCCAGCAATGTTCACCCCCCTATCCCAGCAATGTCCACCCCCCCATCCCAGCAATGTTCACCCCCCCCATCCCAGCAATGTTCACACCCGCCCATCCCAGCAAAGTTCACCCCTCCCCATCCCAGCAATGTTCACCCCCCATCCCAGCAATGTTCACCCCCCATCCCAGCAATGTTCACCCCTCCCCATCCCAGCAATGTTCACCCCTCCCCATCCCAGCAATGTTCACCCGCCATCCCAGCAATGTTCACCCACCCCCATCCCAGCAATGTTCACCCCTCCCCATCCCAGCAATGTTCACCCCTCCCCATCCCAGCAATGTTCACCCGTCATCCCAGCAATGTTCAACACCCATCCCAGCAATGTCCACCCCCCCATCCCAGCAATGTTCACCCCTCCCCCATCCCAGCAATGTTCACCCCCCCATCCCAGCAATGTTTACCCCATCCCAGCAATGTTCACCCCTTTCCATCCCAGCAATGTTCAACACCCATCCCAGCAATGTCCACCCCCCCGCCATCCCAGCAATGTTCACTCCTCCCCCATCCCAGCAATGTTCACCCCCCCATCCCAGCAATGTTCAACCCCCATCCCAGCAATGTTCACCCCCCCATCCCAGCAATGTTCACCCCACCCCATCCCAGCAATGTTCACCCCTCCCCATCCCAGCAATGTTCACCCCCATCCCAGCAATTTTCAACACCCATCCCAGCAATGTCCACCCCCCCCCATCCCAGCAATGTCCACCCCCCCGATCCCAGCAATGTTCACCCCTCCCCATCCCAGCAATGTTCACCCCCATCCCAGCAATGTTCACCCCCCCATCCCAGCAATGTTCACCCCTCCCCCATCCCAGCAATATTCACCCCCCATCCCAGCAATGTTCACCCCCATCCCAGCAATGTTCACCCCCATCCCAGCAATGTTCACCCCCCCCATCCCAGCAATGTTCACCCCTCCCCATCCCAGCAATGTTCACCCCTCCCCATCCCAGCAATGTTCACCCCTCCCCCATCCCAGCAATGTTCACCCCCATCCCAGCAGTTCACCCCCCATCCCAGCAATGTTCACCCCTCCCCCATCCCAGCAATGTTCACCCCCCCCATCCCAGCAATGTTCACCCCTCCCCCATCCCAGCAATGTTCACCCCTCCCCCATCCCAGCAATGTTCACCCCCCATCCCAGCAATGTTCACCCCTCCCCCATCCCAGCAATGTTCACCCCCCCATCCCAGCAATGTTCACTCCTCCCCATCCCACCAATGTTCACCCCCCCATCCCAGCAATGTTCACCCCCATCCCAGCAATGTTCAACACCCATCCCAGCAATGTCCACCCCCCATCCCAGCAATGTTCACCCCCATCCCAGCAATGTTCACCCCCATCCCAGCAGTTCACCCCCCATCCCAGCAATGTTCACCCCTCCCCATCCCAGCAATGTTCACCCCCCCATCCCAGCAATGTTCACCCCTCCCCCATCCCAGCAATGTTCACCCCTCCCCCATCCCAGCAATGTTCACCCCACCATCCCAGCAATGTTCACCCCTCCCCCATCCCAGCAATGTTCACCCCCCATCCCAGCAATGTTCACCCCTCCCCCATCCCAGCAATGTTCACCCCCCCATCCCAGCAAAGTTCACTCCTCCCCATCCCACCAATGTTCACCCCCCCATCCCAGCAATGTTCACCCCCATCCCAGCAATGTTCAACACCCATCCCAGCAATGTCCACCCCCCATCCCAGCAATGTTCACCCCTCCCCCATCCCAGCAATGTTCAGCCCCCTATGCCAGCAATGTCCACCTCCCCTCCCCCATCCCAGCAATGTTCACCCCTCCCCACCCCAGCAATGTTCACCCCCCCATCCCAGCAATGTTCCCCCCCCATCCCAGTAATGTTCACCCCCCATCCCAGCAATGTTCACCCCCCCCCATCCCAGCAATGTTCACCCCTCCCCCATCCTAGCAATGTTCACCCCTCCCCCATCCCAGCAATGTTCACCCCTCCCCCATCCCAGCAATGTTCACCCCCCCATCCCAGCAATGTTCACCCCTCCCCATCCCAGCAATGTTCACCCCCCCCCCACCCAGGCAATGTTCACCCCTCCCCCATCCCAGCAATGTTCACCCCTCCCCCACCCCAGCAATGTTCACCCCTCCCCCATCTTAGCAATGTTCACCCCTCCCCCATCCCAGGAATGTTCACCCCTCCCCCATCCCAGCAATGTTCACCCCCCCATCCCAGCAAAGTTCACTCCTCCCCATCCCACCAATGTTCACCCCCCCATCCCAGCAATGTTCACCCCCATCCCAGCAATGTTCAACACCCATCCCAGCAATGTCCACCCCCCATCCCAGCAATGTTCACCCCTCCCCCATCCCAGCAATGTTCAGCCCCCTATGCCAGCAATGTCCACCTCCCCTCCCCCATCCCAGCAATGTTCACCCCTCCCCACCCCAGCAATGTTCACCCCCCCATCCCAGCAATGTTCCCCCCCCCATCCCAGTAATGTTCACCCCCCATCCCAGCAATGTTCACCCCCCCCCATCCCAGCAATGTTCACCCCTCCCCCATCCTAGCAATGTTCACCCCTCCCCCATCCCAGCAATGTTCACCCCTCCCCCATCCCAGCAATGTTCACCCCCCCATCCCAGCAATGTTCACCCCTCCCCATCCCAGCAATGTTCACCCCCCCCCCCACCCAGGCAATGTTCACCCCTCCCCCATCCCAGCAATGTTCACCCCTCCCCCACCCCAGCAATGTTCACCCCTCCCCCATCTTAGCAATGTTCACCCCTCCCCCATCCCAGGAATGTTCACCCCTCCCCCATCCCAGCAATGTTCACCCCTCCCCCATCCCAGCAATGTTCACCCCTCCCCCATCCCAGCAATGTGCACCCGCCATCCCAGCAATGTTCACCCCCCCATCCCAGCAATGTTCACCCCTCCCCCATCCCAGCAATGTTCACCCCCCATCCCAGCAATGTTCACCCCCCCATCCCAGCAATGTTCACCGCCCATCCCAGCAATGTTCACCCCTCCCCCATCCCAGCAATGTTCACCCCTCCCCCATCCCAGCAATGTGCACCCCTCCCCCATCCCAGCAATGTTCACCCCTCCCCCATCCCAGCAATGTTCACCCCTCCCCCATCCCAGCAATGTTCACCCCCCCATCCCAGCAATGTTCACCCCCCAATCCCAGCAATGTTCACCCCTCCCCCATCCCAGCAATGTGCACCCCTCCCCCATCCCAGCAATGTTCACCCCTCCCCCATCCCAGCAATGTTCACCCCTCCCCCATCCCAACAATGTTGACCCCCCCCATCCCAGCAATGTTCACCCCCCATCCCAGCAGTTCACCCCCCATCCCAGCAATGTTCACCCCCCATCCCAGCAATGTTCACCCCTCCCCCATCCCAGCAATGTTCACCCCCCAATCCCAGCAATGTTCACCCCTCCCCATCCCAGCAATGTTCACCCCCCCATCCCAGCAATGTTCACCCCCCATCCCAGCAATGTTCACCCCCCCATCCCAGCAATGTTCACCCCCATCCCAGCAATGTTCACCCCTCCCACATCCCAGCAATGTTCACCCCTCCCCCATCCCAGCAATGTTCACCCCTCCCCATCCCAGCAATGTTCACCCCCCCATCCCAGCAATGTTCACCCCTCCCCCATCCCAGCAATGTGCACCCGCCATCCCAGCAATGTTCACCCCCCATCCCAGCAATGTTCACCCCCATCCCAGCAATGTTCACCCCTCCCACATCCCAGCAATGTTCACCCCTCCCCCATCCCAGCAATGTTCACCCCTCCCACATCCCAGCAATGTTCACCCCTCCCCCATCCCAGCAATGTTCACCCCCCATCCCAGCAATGTTCACCCCCCCATCCCAGCAATGTTCACCCATCCCCCATCCCAGCAATGTTCACCCCCCCATCCCAGCAATGTTCACCCCTCCCACATCCCAGCAATGTTCACCCCTCCCCATCCCAGCAATGTTCACCCCTCCCCCATCCCAGCAATGTTCACCCCTCCCACATCCCAGCAATGTTCACCCCTCCCCCATCCCAGCAATGTTCACCCCTCCCCCATCCCAGCAATGTTCACCCCTCCCACATCCCAGCAATGTTCACCCCTCCCACATCCCAGCAATGTTCACCCCTCCCCCATCCTAGCAATGTTCACCCCCCATCCAGGCAATGTTCACCCCCCCATCCCAGCAATGTTCACCCCTCCCCCATCCCAGCAATGTGCACCCCTCCCCATCCCAGCAATATCCACCCCCCCCCCCCCCCCACCACCACCCAGGCAATGTTTAATCCCCTGTCCCGGCAATGTTCACACACATTCTAGCAATGTTCAGCCCCCTATGCCAGCTATGTTCAACCCCCCCCCCGGTGCCGGCAATGTTCAAGCCCCCTGTGCTGGCAATGTTCAGTGCCCACCCCACCCACCCCCGTGCCGACAATGTTCACCTCCCCCGCCCCCCCCTGCCGGTAACATTCACCCTCCCTGTGCTGGCAATGTTTTTTTTTTGTTTTTTTTAAATATATTTAGAGTACCCAATTATTTTTCCAATTAAGGGGCAATTTAGAGTGGCCAATCTACCTACCCTGCACATTTTTGGGTTGTGGGGGTGAAACCCACGCAGACACGGGGAGAATGTGCAAACTCCACACGGACAGTGACCCGGGATTCGAACCCGGGTACTCAGTGCCGTAGGCAGCAATGCTAACCACTGTGCCACCGTGCTGCCCCGTGCTGGCAATGTTTACCCCTGTGGCGGCAAAGTTCATCCCCCCCGCCCCGTGCCGGCAACGTTCACTCCCCTGTGGCGGCAATGTTCATCACCCTCCAGTCTAAAATGATGAGCGGGCAGTTTTAGTTACAGCCAGCATTGAACACTGGACTATCTGGGCCATTATGTCCTTTTGTGACTCAGTATCTTTCTTTGTTTTGTAATGTCCTGAGAAGCATATCGTTAATTGCATTAAAGGCGCCATATAAATATAAGTCGTTATTGTTTAATTGAAGCTTTGGCACATTCTGGGAACGAGCAGTAAATTTTTCATGATTCCCATGCAGACAAGAAACGACACAGCACTGCCCTGGTTTCTGTCATTCGTCCTATCGTGAATGCAAAATGGGAACACAGAATTAAGACAACTGGAGACAATAAATGTTGCTGGGAGAAGAGGAGAACATCTAAACCTCTAACATTGGACACAGCACCAAACCATTTTTAATCGATAGATGTGATTAGATTGTCCCAGACTGCACTCAGGACCTGCAGTAGACATTCGGTTAGACTGCAAGACTATTGTCTATTTAACGCTCTGTGATCAATGGGAGTAATCAAATCCGAGACTTACCAGAAAGTTGAAGCAGCAAGGTTCTGAGCACTGGATTGAATGGACATCACTAGAATTCCAACAAGCACCGACACACAAAGCAAAATGTTCAAAATGATTCCATTAATGAGCGGTGCAATGTAACACCAGAGGTATTTCGTTCATATCATTGTCCAACTACACCTCTCTTGCCAACTGCAAGCAAGGACAGCGTGTCCATCACCCTGTGCTGCTTGCAAAAGAATCACATCTTTTTTTTATACAGTTCATCAAAAGAGTTATTAAGAAGTCTGATCACCAATGCCTGCTGGCCACAAGCACAGGCCTTGTGTACCTTGCCTGATAAATACCGACTTTCCCCTTTGTACAAGTGCAGCTGGCTTGGGTTCTGCCAGCATTCAGGGTCATTGCTATCAAAACACAGGCATCGTTGCAGAAAATGCAAGCAAAGAATGATTACTTCTGATCATCTTCAATATGAAGATATAAAGGATTTGGAATCCATCTTAGGGAAGGGGCAGTCTCTTG
Source organism: Scyliorhinus canicula (assembly GCF_902713615.1). NCBI lineage: Eukaryota > Metazoa > Chordata > Chondrichthyes > Carcharhiniformes > Scyliorhinidae > Scyliorhinus > Scyliorhinus canicula. The sequence goes on along the minus strand of NC_052158.1, from coordinate 56,865,931 downwards.
GCACCAACATCTGAAGAACATCACTTATGAAGAAAAAGGAAATGAATCGAACAAACATTAAAGAATATCACAGCATGTTCTTTGGAATAATGGGATGTTCATTTGATTCCAGATTCACAGGTCCTAACTTCATGAAGGGACAGATTGTTTTCTTAAAAAAGATCATTTGGTTAGATCTTGATTGTTTTTAAGGATAGGAATGCATGATTTCTGAATAGGATCAGTCTGGTAGACAGTAACAATGTGTTCCCTTCATAAGAATGGTCGCGAGCTCAGGAGAAATGGTCTGCATCTTTCGTTTACTCCTCCAGTGCTGTTTCGTCATGTCCCATCATCCACTGCTGTCATGCCATAGCTGATGTTGATTGGCTGATCTGTCCTCTCATTGACTGAATGCTGTTCAAAATTTTCTTCTGGTGGCCAGCCAAAGTGACCCCTATCCTCAGCAAGTCCCTGCAGGAAAGACAACAATCATTATTGCAATAATACCTACAGAATTAGGACTGGTTTAGCACAGTGGGCTAAATAGCTGGCTTTTAAAGCAGACCCAGGCAGGCCAGCAGCACGGTTCAATTCCCGTACCAGCCCACCTGAACAGACGCCGGAATGTGGCGACGAGGGGCTTTTTACAGTAACTTCATTTGAAGCCTACTTGTGACAATAAATGATTTTCATTTCATTTATTTCATTTCATTTTCAAAATGTGATCATAGGATCCCACTATTCCTGTCTTGTGTTTTGTTTTATTCAGTGTACATTGCATTTGAGTATGTATGTTTGTATGTGTGCGTCTATATGTATGTGTGTTCGTGCGTGTTTGTGTGTGCATGCATGTGTGTGTATCTTAATATGTCCATCTGTGAATGAGTGTGTGTCTGAGTGTGTGAAAGTGAGAGCATCTGTGTGTGTGAGTACGCCTGTATGTGTGAGAGTGTGAATGTCTGTATGAGTGTGAGTGTCTGTATGAGTGTGGGTCTGGGTACGATACTGTGTCTGTTAGGGTCTGTGCATGAGAGCGAATGGCTGCATGTGTGTGTGAGTGTCTGTGTGTGAATATGTTTGTGTGTGTGAATGAGAGTGTATGTGTGTGAGAGCGAGAGGGTCTGTATGTGTGTGTATGTCTTGAGTGTGAGATTGTGCCTGTTTGTGTGTATGCATGAGAGTGGCTGTATGTGTGTGAATATGCTTGTGTGTGTGAATGAGTGTGTGTGTGGGTGCGTGTGTGAGCGAGAGGGTCTGTCTGTGTGTGTGTCTGAGTATGGGATTGTGTCTGTTTGTGTGCGTGTGTGTTGTGTGAATGTGCCCCCAGGTGCATGCCCTTTGGGCAGGGAGGTACCCTGGTACTGCCAGTGCCAGCCCGGCCTCCGGCAGGGGCACTGCCAGAGATACCAGGTTGAGAGTGCCAAGCTGGCATTTTTGAATGGTTGGGGTGCCCGCCCATAGTGTGTTGGGGCTTTGGGGGGGGTCGGGGTTACTTTGAGGGTTCCAGAGCGCTAAAAGCGCTCGCTGTGGGGCTTCATTCCCATTTAGTTAAACCGCGCCATGTGTCTGTGTGAGTTGTGTAAGCGTTTCTGTGCATGTGTGAGAGAGATTGTGTCTTTTTGTTTGTGTTTGTTTTTTATGTGCGCCTCTTCCAGGAAAATCAATTCTTTCTCCAGTCAGCTCTTCTTCCCAGTTTTCTTTCCATGCCTTTGCTTCCTCACCTCAAGAGCTGCCTTCAATAAGCTCATGCAACTTGGTTGTTCCCACATATAACCTATTTTAGACTCCCCTGGAGGAAAGCTGAGGGGTTGTTGGTGATGGCAGTGTTGGGGGGGTGGGTTCGAAAGAAAGGTGGGGGTGCCGTGTTCCCAGCTGAACCCATGTCTGCAGCTGTCATTGTTGAACAGTTTGCAGTCCCGGCTGGTTGGAAATTCGGGTCCGAGGGGTGAAAGAATAGTGTGTACCAAACCACCTGAACACACTGTTTCGTGTTTATTTTGCTTCACAAAATACTTGGCAGAGGTCACACTGAACTGTCAAATTCAAGATGCAAATGTGAACAAAAAGAATTGGCCTAATGCAAGTCCACAGCTGAACCTTTGAATATGAGTAAGTGTGTGGAGTGGTTGATCTGAGTTCAGCTGACTGTTCCTCATTTCTCCTGTCCGTTCCTCTCATGTACGTTCCCTCTGATACTCACTCGGAAGTCATCTGTGTGCTTAGCTGGAGTGAGGTGAATCCAGAATTGAGGAAGTTCTCTCTGTACTGACTCATCTTGATTGCGCTAAGCCAATCTTCAACCGAGGTGAAAGCAGTGAAGTCAGGCACACTGCGATCCAGCAGAGGCTGTGAAGGCCTGTGTTCAATAACAGACAATAAAAGAAAACATCAGTGTCTCTGAAAAAAAGCAGACAACAGCTTTCATTTGCACGCTCAAGAAAAGCGCAAACCAAATGTAGTTACTCCTCTGAACATGGCTTTGTACCGTCTCTCCCTCCACAACCTTGGACCTTGGAATGAATTTGTTCTCTCTGTTTTTATGAAAGGGGCAAATGGTCCTCGACCCTTTTTAAAAAAAAATTTAGAGTACCCAATTATTTTTTTCCAATTAAGGGGCAATTTAGCGTGGCCAATCCACCAGTCCTGCACATCTTTTGGGTTGTGGGGGTGAAACCCATGCAGACACGGGGGGAATGTGCAAACTCCTCACGGACAGTGACCCAGAGCCGGGATTCGAACCCGGGTCCTCAGCGCCGTAGGCAACAATGCTAACCACTGTGCCACCGTGCTGCCCCCTCGACCCTTTTTAATGGACTTTTTATTTTGTTGGAAAGAAGCGACTCAGGAATGGATGTTTATGGTATTAGGGAGTCTTACCGCGGCTAGAAATATCCGTAATCAGAAAGAACTAGACATTAAAGTGCATCTAATTTTCCCTGGGGCTTAGTTCTTTGTTGCCCTTTGCCGCTTTTGTAGAAAATACAGACGCTTTCTTCAAGGTGACGTCAAAGTGTCAAGTTTATTCATTGTATAGTAGCCCTCCTGGCTCGAAGCAGGAGGCTCTACGTTCAAGCGAACATGCACCCGCTTGACCATTTGGCACTCCAGTGCAATACTGAGGGAGTGCTGCCTGTTAGAGGTGCTGTCTTTTGGATAGGATCTTAAGCTAAGGTCCCATCTGCCTATTCAGTTTAGAAGGAGACAGCAAGTTGCCATGGCCAGCACTTACTCGTAAACCAGCATGACCAGTCCTGTATCTCAGTGCTGTTTGTGTGAGCCTGGGCAAAATTATGATTCCATTTGTCGACAAAATAACAGGAACCACATCTCAAAGCCAGTCATGAAGTTGAGAAGCACTTTGGGGCATCCCTCAGAGGTGAAAGGTTACTCATAAATAAAACGTTGCTGCCTCTGTCATTCATTCTCTCCGAATAGACAGTTCAGCCACACGATGTCTCCGCGTGCACTTTGCAAGCTCATCCCTCTAGTGTGCATGAATTCATCAGCTTTGGCCTCTGGAGTTTCACAAAGCAAAACTTGAGGCAAATATCAACTTTTTTCATGATTTCTGAAAGTCAGACAGTCTGTAGAGATGAGTAGAAAAGTCTGAACATCACTTGGTTCCAGTTTCAGAGCACGAGCTGCCCTGGTTCTCATTACAGTTATTAAATTAGGAGTTTAGATGAATGAATGGGGCTTTTGTTTATAAAGGAAGGTTGCAGTGTAATGAGACACCACCTTGGACCCTGGAAAGAATTAGCCCTCTCTATTTTCATAAGAGGGCAAAATGGCTCCTGGCGTTTTTTAATTGACTTTTGTTTTGTAGGAATTCAAAATGACTGGGGATGGGAAGACAAACCATAGCTATAAATATCTATAATCAGAGAGAATTGAACATTAAATTGCCTTAGATTTTCCCTGAGGCTCAGTTATTTGTTGCCCTTTCCTGTTTTGATAGTTTGTGGAAAATAAGAGACTAAACCTTCAGCACTTCATTAAACTCTGCTTGAAAGGATGTCTGACTTCAGTTAATTTGACATTGCCTTTGTAAGGCTGCTGGAGTAGAAGGTTACAGAGATGGGAGGGGGCAAGACTCTGGATGGATTTAAACACAAGGGTGGGAATTTTAAATTTGAAGCAACAAAAGACTGCTCGGCAAACGTTACTTGACCCCTTTCATGAAGTTAGTCAAAGACTGAGTTCACAAACCAATTAAGCTTTAAGGGCGGGATGGTAACACAGTGGTTAGCACTGCTGCCTCACAGCCCCTGGGACCCTTGTTTAAATCCAGCTTGTTTAAATCCAGTCTATGTGGACTCGCACTTTCTCCCCATGTCACCATTGAGTGATCAGAAAATTGGTCTCTAAGGGAATTTTAAAGAGAAGTCTTGAAGGAGGAGAGAGACATGAAACGATACACACATGAGAGAGAAAGGAATAAACAGATACTGGGAGGTAAGATAGGAAAAGATCATTGGAGTGCGAGGAGGTTCATGTGATGTAAACGCCATCACAGACCTGCCAGGCTACATGGCCTGTTCTTGACCTGTACATTCTATGTCTTTCTGTGTAACATACTGTATGACCGTCTCTTCTGGTGTGCTGACATTTTATATAAACTAATATTTCTAATTCGTCTTTCACAACCTCAGTACACCTCAAAGCTTTTCAGTGCAGAATGAGGCTATTCGGCCCATCTATTCTACACCGACCCTCGGAAAGAGCACCCTACCTAGGCACACTCCCCCGTAACCCCACCTAACCTTTGGACACTAAGGGACACTTTAGCATGGCCAATCCACCTAACCTGCACATCGTTAGACTGTGGGAGGAAACTAGAGCACCCGGTGGAAACCCACGCAGACATGGGTAAGACGTGCATAATCACACATAGTCACCCAAGGTTGGAATTGGACCCAGTCCCTGGCTAACTACTGTGCCACCAAAGCAGCTATTAATACTTTTAATGGTATGTGGACATCACTGGAAAGTGCAACATTTGTTGCCCACCTCTCATAGCTCTTGAGAAGGTGGCGGTGAACTGCCGTTTTGAATCACTGCAGTCCATGTGCTGTTAGGGAGGGAATTCCAGGATTTTGACCCAGTTGGGCAGCACGGTAGCACAGTGGTTAGCACAATTGGTTCACAGCTCCACGGTCCCAGGTTCGATTCCCGGCTTGGGTCACTGTCTGTGCGGAGTCTGCACGTTCTCCCTGTGTGTGCGTGGGTTTCCTCCGGGTGCTCCGGTTTCCTCCCACAGTCTAAAGATGTGCAGGTTAGGTGGATTGGCCATGCTAAATTGCCCTTAGTGTCCAAAATTGCTTTTAGTGTTGGGTGGGGTTATTGGGTTATGGGGATAGGGTGGAGGTATGGGGTTGGGTAGGGTGCTCTTTCCAGGTGCCGGTGCGGACTCGTTGGGCTGAATGGCCTCCTGCACTGTAAATTCTATGAATTCTATGACAACGAAGAAACTGCAATATATTCCCAGGTCAGGATGGTGTGTGGTTTGGAGGGGAACCTCCAGGTCATGGTGTCCCTATGTGGCTGCTGCCCCTGACCTTCGAGGTGTTAGAGGTCATTGGTTTGGAAGGTGCTGCCTAAGGAAATGAGTTGTCGCAGAACATTTTGTACATAGTATACACTGCTGCCACTATACATCAGTGATGGAGGGAGTGAATGTTGATGGGAGTGTATGGGGTGCCAATCAAGTTGGTTGCTTTGTCCTGGATGGTGTTGAACTTCTTGAGTGGTGTTGGAGCTGCCCTCATCCAGGGAAGTGGAAAGTATTCCATCACACTCTTGACTTGTAGGTGGTCTTTGGGGAGTCAGGAGGTGAGTTATTCGCCACAGAAATTCCAATCTCTGACCTGCTCTTGTAACCACAGTATTAATATGGCTGGTCCAGTGCAGTTTCTGGTCAATGGTAGCTCCCAGGAAGTTGAAAGTGGGGGATTCAGCGATGGTAATGTCATTGAATGTTAGACTCCCTCTTGATGGAGATGGTCATTGGCTGATACTTGTGTGGCACGAATGTTACTCGTCACTTATCGTCCCAAGCCTGAATGCTGTTCAGGTCTTGCTGGATTTGGACATGGACTGTTTAAGTATCTGATGAATTGTGAATGGTCTGAACATTGTGCAATCATCAGTGAACATCCCCACTTCTGACCTTGTGATGGAAAGAAGATTATTGATGAAGTAGACAATAGATGGACATTGGACACTACCCTGAGGAAATCCAGTAGCATTTTTACCAGCGGTGGGTTATGTATTAGGAGGTCCGCTTATATGCGGACCAACTGAGGCCCTTAAATGGCTAATTAATGTAGGCCACCCCGAAAGAATTAAGGCCCCACCCCGGTTCCCCTCCCCCACCCTCTTGCCCTGCCCTTCGAGGCTGAGCCTGCCAACCCAACTCCCTCATTTACCTTTGAGTTCAGTTCCATGGTTCCTCACTGATGGGAACTTGATGTATTCCCAGCAGTATCCACTGCTCCTGGCTGTGTGGCTGGGACGATAGAGCTACCAAACTTACGACTGGCCAGCAGGTATCATAGTCATAGAATTTACAGTGCAGAAGGAGGCCATTCGGCCCATCGAGTCTGCACCGGCTCCTGGAAAGAGCAGCCTATCCAAGATCAACACCTCCACCCTATCCCCATAACCCAGTAACCCCACCCAACACTAAGGGCAATTTTGGACACTAAGGGCAATTTATCATGGCCAATCCACCTAACCTGCACATCTTTGGACTGTGGGAGGAAACCGGAGCACCCAGAGGAAACCCACGTACACACGGAGAGGATGTGCAGACTCTGCACAGACAGTGACCCAAGTCGGAATTGAACCTGGGACCGTGGAGCTGTGAAGCATTTGTGCTATCCACAATGCTACCGTGCTGCCCATAGGCAGAAATTTCTCATGGCCACTAAATGACTGAAGGGCAGACAACCAGATCAATGGGTTCATCCCTATCTTTTTTGCCATAACGGGCAGGGATCCCAGCACTTCGAAAATCCAAACCTCTATCCCTTAGTCTCTTTCTGCAGAATAACATACTGTATACGCTCATTAATTGCCCCCTGCCTTCCATATGGCAAATTACAGGACATTTCCAGCGTGCAAACCATGTGCCTTGGCATAGGATTTTGTCTTCACCACCATGGGCGATGTGCAGAGAGCAAAATTTGGTGGTGAGGATGAAAATCACCCCACAAGGCATGAAAGCACTTCCCCAATGCATCCTGAACCATGATAGGGAATTGACTCCTACCACAGTCCAAATCAAATGGGCAAGAGCGTCGCCAGTGGTTGGCATGTGACTGGGATGAGGATACAAAATGCCTACACTGCGGTGATGGTGGCCATCGTCTTGAGGCTGGTAGGATTCCGGATCATTTTGTCGAGGGTGTTGACGTTCTGGGCGAACTTGGGCCTGGAATTGCGGTCTTTCTGCCAGCAGTCCAACATGAGCTGGTGCAGGGAAGCTGGACAGTCCATGGGTGGTGGAAGGCGATAGTCTTGCTCAATAGCATTGATTACCTGAAACAAAAAAAGAACAGCTTATTAAGTAATTTTCCAACAAATAGTTCAAGGTTAATTACATTAACGTTCCGTAGAAAGAAGTGATCAGGTGGAGCCATCCTCTTTGGTTTAATCGACCACAAGAAAGAAAAGAACTCGGATTCATAAAGCACCTCACACAACTTCAGGATCTCCCAAACCCTTTATAATCAATGAAATACTTTCAAAGTGTCATCACCGTAGTAACGTAGGAAACACAGCTACCAGTTTGTACATGGCAAGCTGCCACAAACAGTAATATGATAATGACTGGGTCAACGAGCTGAGGAATCAGTCTGTTCTTCCGATAAAGGTGTGGGATATTTTGCATCTCCCTTAGAGAGCAAACGGAGCTTTAATTTAACATCTCATCCAAAAACAAATCTCTCCAACAGTGAAATATTCCCTCAGTGCTACACTGAAATCTCAGCTTTGATTTTGCGCTCAAGGCAGAGAACCAATGTGTGGTCAGAGAGGTAGGTTTCAAGGAGCTTCTTAAAGGAGGAGAGCAACGTGGAGGTTTAAAGAGTGTATTTAGGAATTTGTATCTATGCAGCTGAAACAAAATCACAGTAATTGTGGGAGATGAAAATTGGCAATGCAAATAAAAGGCGGGATTAGAGGAGTGCAGAGATCCTAAAGTGCTGAAGGGCTGGAGGACATTACAGAGACAGGGAGAGGTGAGACCAAGAAGACAAGGATGAGAACAGTAAAATGGAGACATTCAGGGACCAGGTACCAATGTAGGTCAAAAGCAAATTACTGCGGATGCTGGAATCTGAAACGAAAGGGACAATGCTGGAAAATCTCAGCAAGTCTGGCAGCATCTGTAGGGAGAGAAAAGAGCTAACGTTTCGAGTCCGATGACTCTTTCTCAAAGCTAACAGACCGAGAGAGTGGGAAATATTTATACTGTAGAGTGAGAATGAAAGATGAGTCATAGCCACAGAAACCCAGGGAAACTTGGTGCTAATGGCCACAGAAACCAAGGGGAAAGAGTGGGCAGTCCCCAGAGAGGACAAAAGATGTGAAAGGTCAAACAGCAGGGAAACTAACATCAGAGGATGAACTGTAGGTATTGGGGGAGGAGAAGGGGAAAGCAAAGAGGAGAAAGGTGCAGGAAAGAAAGAAATGGTAAAATCGCTTCACAGCTCCAGGGTCCCAGGTTCGATTCCGGCTTGGGTTACTGTCTGTGCGGAGTCTGCACATCCTCCCCGTATGTGCGTGGGTTTCCTACGGGTGCTCCGGTTTCCTCCCACAGTCCAAAGATGTGCAAGTTAGGTGAATTGGACATGATAAATTGCCCTTAGTGTCCAAAATTGCCCTTAGTGTTGGATGGGGTTACTGGGTTATGGGGATAGGGTGGAGGTGTTGACCTTGGGTAGGGTGCTCTTTCCAGGAGCCGGTGCAGACTCGATGGGCTGAATGGCCTCCTTCTGCACTGTAAATTCTATGATCTAAATGATCTATGAAAACAAATGGGTTGAGGTGGGGCTGATAATCTGAAGTTGTTGAATTCGATGTTCAGGCCAGAAGGCGTGCCTAACCGGAAGGTGAGATGTTGTTCCTTCAGTTTGCGTTGCGCTTCACTGGAACATTGCAGCAGGCCAAGAACAGACATGTGGGCATAGGAGCAGGGTCTTTTGTTAGTGACTGACCAATGTAGGTCAGTGAGCACAGGAGTGATGGGTAAACAGACTTGGTTAAGAATAGACATGGACAGCAGAGGTTAGATCAACTCCAGTCTGTCTCTTTCTTTGCTGCAGAGTCAATTTGTTTTGTCTATTTATAGCCCGGTGAAGCATATTGGGACAGTTTACTACAATAACAATTCAATCTAAATGCAAGTAGTTATTGCATGGCGAGCTGGAAGAGCATGTCTATTGGGAGCTAAGGAGGAACACGAGTATAATGACTAACAGCTCACAACCTTTGTGTAAAATCCTTGTCTGCTATTTTACTGCTGTTGTTTGTGTAAAAATAGCACACAAGTATATTATCCAAATGTTCACAGCATAGTGGCACAGTGGTTAGGACTGCTGCCTCACAGAACCAGGGATCCGGGTTCAATTCCAGCCTTGGGTCACAGTCTGTGTGGGGTCTGCACCTTCTCCCCTTGTCTACGTGGATTTCCTCCGGGTCCTCTTGTTTCCTCCCATAGTCTGAAGATGTGAAGGTTAGGTGGCTTGACCATGCTAAATTGCTGGTTAGTGTCCAAAGGTTTGCAGTTTAGCTGGGGTTTAGAGGATAGGGCCTAAATAGGGTGCTTAGTGTAGACATGATGGGTCAAATGGCTTCCTTCTGCACTGTAGGGATTTCATGATTCTAACTGGAGAATATTAAAGCCCCCACCCTCCCCAACATTGGGCTCTATTGGCAGGTAGATTGATGAAAGGTCAAGTAATTGAACACAGAGAACAGTGGTTAATTATAGTCATATGTCATTGTTCAATGACCTTAGACAACCTTAACACTGTACTGAGCCTCAATGTCCTTGTGTTAGTCCCTGTTGATTGAAAAAAAAGAAGCATTTGTTTGAGGGAGAGATCCTTCTGGCATGACTCGGAAGAGTGAAGCTGATTCCCATACTCAGCCGAGTCTCTGATCTCTCGGGTTGTCAGACTCAATAATTCTTTCTTGCCAATCCTCCCGAGGCCCTCATCAAAACCAAGTGCTGAAACAAAAATAAATGTGGAAAAAAAAGTAACCTCATTAACGCTCAGAATAATTACCTTTAAGCAGATTACATCTAAGCAGCACTGTTGGTGATTCACACTTCAGGGGGTGACATTATTCAAAGATTTTGTACACATTTGACCTACTGTGCCTCCAAACCAGATGCGGCCTACTAACAGTAGTACGGTGAATTTAACATTTGAACTATGTTAACACTTGCTGGCTGATAAATGTCAAAAGTACTTTCAGCTGAAAATAACTGCTTTTATTTTTCTGTCAGGCATAGACTTTCCATTATATGTTAGGCAACTCCAGCGTAGAATGCTCAGCACCAACTGACTGGTCAGAAATGTCATAATGTATATCATCTGAAAAGATTTAATTTTGTCTGCCAATCAAGAACAAAATCATAAAAAGTGGATGGAAATGGTTAGCATAAATCATGGGTACGTGTGCCACTGGGCTCCGAAATCCAGGCCAGTCAGAAATTGATTCTTTCAGAAATATGAAATTAAATTTGAGGCTGGGCCTTTCAAAGTGAAATCAGGAAGAAGACGCTCAGATAAAGGATCGGAGAAATCTGGAATTCTTTCTCCCAAAAGGCTGTGGATGTTGAGCCAACTGTTACTTTCAAGATTGAGATATATTGTTTTATCATTGGGCATGAACATCAAGGGACATGGATCAAAGGCAGATAATTGCAGTGCCGGCACATGTCAGCCACGATCTAACCAAATGGTGAAGAAAATCCGGGATTAAGATGATTTCTCCTCGCTCATTCCCACCAGGGGGAATAGATTCTCTGTATCGACCCAATCAAATCTTTTTGAACATTTTAATCGGCTTAATCAGATCACCCCTCAGCCTGCTATATTCAAGGCAATACCGGCCAAGTTTACACAACCTTTTCTCATAAATTAACTCTTTAACACCCTGGTGAATCTGCAGTGCAGCCCCTCCAAGACCAACATACTGTTCTGGAGATGCGATATCCAGAATTGAATACAGGAAGAGGGTCTGATCAAGATTCTGTATAACTTCTACTCCCTCGTAATCCGATCCTTTTGAAATAAGGGCCAACGTTTTATGACTTTTTGTACCTGTCCACAGACTTTGACTGATTTTTATACTTGGATTCCTGAATTTCTGTTCTCCTCCACACTTTCGTATCATCTGGAAAGTACCCTGACTTTATCTTTCTCAGATCTTTCTTCAGCATAGCCACCTGAAGGTTCGCGTTCAAAAATTGCAAAGCACAAGCCCGGTGTCACCTTCTTGCCAACCACTGGGAAAGATGCAGACACAATAGGCCTGATTCACAGACTCGGAGTCGTCAAGGTGCTGCAACATCTGCTTAAAAGCTGGGAGCTCATGAAGGAAAAAGCAAATCGCTAATCAAAGCCCATTAGCCGCTAATCAGTTTGTCATTATGCACAGCAGCACCTCTCTGCTGATCAGGAGAAAGAAATTACTTCAATCCCAGTTATCTCACGCACTCTCAATAGAAAACAAAGAACTCCAATTAGAGGAGGGAAATATGGACATATTCTTATGGGGGGAAGAAATGAAAGGAAATCACATGCACTGTTCATATGAGTATACAGTTCACACTGCATACCTTTGTAACAAGATAGAACTCATGGCTGAATTTTAACCTCACTGGCCAGAGGAAATTGGCTTTCTCACATGTTTGCTGCCGATCCTGATTTTAATCTGTTCTTCTGAGCAGGTGTCAAAGGCGCCTATCTGAAAAAAGCAGGCAGGGCAGGGCTTGCGGTGGGGGTTGGGGGGAGGGGGGTGGTTTGTGGTCCTTCTCTAAATAAGTACATCAGGGGTCCAGGGACCCCTTTGGACCCTGACAACAATTTTAACAGTTCTGAGTGGGAAAGTTGCTGCCATTTTCATGTCAGAATTGGGTTGGGCATGAAGTGGTCCTGGGCGGTATTATTTTAGTTTCCATCACAGAATCCCGACAGTGCAGGAGGGGGCCATTCGGCCCATTGAGTCGCACCAATCCTCATACTGGGCCTATAAAGGAAACTTAAGCGTCTCCTGCCCTTCCCTCCCTCCTTCCATCCCCCCACCCCCCCCCCCCACCCATTCCCCACCATTCCATGCACCGCTACTGTGAGGCATTCCCAGGATTGCCTTTCCCAAACCTCTCTACATGCTGATAGGACAATGTTTGTGGATAGTAAGTTTGCGGATGACACAAAGATTGGCTGGGTGGTTAACAGTGATGTTGAGTGTCTTGGGTTACAGGAAGACATAGACGGGATGGTCAAATGGGCAGATCATAGAATCATAGAATTTACAGTACAGAAGGAGGCCATTCGGTCCATTGAGTCTGCACCGGCCCTTGGAAAGAACACCTCCACCCAATCCCCGTAACACAGTAACCCCACCTAACCTTTTTTTGGACACTAAGGGCAATTTATCATGGCCTATCCACCTAACCTGCACATCTTTGGACTGTGGGAGGAAACCGGAGCACCCGGAGGAAACCCAGGCAAACATGGGGAGAAAGTGCAAATTCTGCACAGACAGTGACCCAAGCCGGGAATCGAACCTGGGACCCTGGAGCTGTGAAGCAACTGTAATAACCATGCCACCCCCCCCCCCCCCCACCCCCCTCCCCCCAAACGTGGCAGATGTTATCGGTTCTTGTACTTTTGGCTAAGAGGAGCGTGAGATCAGCTGTAATGCCTGGATCTGGTATGTCTCTCTTGTGGGGACCATGAATTGCATTCAATTTGAATTGGTTTTTGGAGCAGGTAAGGAGCTGGATTCAGAGTTTGTCCCTTACCACACTCTGAACTATGGCTTTGTAACTCTGATAAAGTAGTAATAAAAGAAAAAAAGTATCAGATGAAACATGTGAGGAAGGAGTAATTTAACAAGGAAGTATACTAGAAAGGTCTGACACCAGAGTTCTGAAGAACACAGGGACCTTGGAGTGTTTGTCCATAGATTGCAGAAGGGCAGGTTTATAGGGTGGTGAAAAAGGTATATGGGACACTTGCTTTTATCAATCGGAGCATAGATTACAAAAGCGGGGAGGGCATGATGGAGCTGTATAGAACTATGAGGCAACAGTTTGTACAATTCTAGTTGCCGCATTATAGGAAGGATGTAATTGCACTGGAGGGGTTGCAGAGAAGATAAACTCAAATGTTGCCTGGGATGCAACATTTAAGTTATAAACAAAGGTTAGATAGGTTTGGGTTGTTTTCTCTGGAGCAGAGAAAACTGAGGGGTGACCCGATTGAGGGTAGATGGAGAGGGTGGATAAAGAGCCTGGAGGGTGGAAAGGTTCCCCGAAATTGAATGGTCAGTTGCAAAGGGACACAAGTACAAAGGACGGGATCTTCCGAGCCTCCACGCCAAAATCGCACTCGATCCGGGGGCGGAGAATGGGGCAACAGACCCGTGATTGCGTCCAAAGCCTTCCCGCGATTCTCCGCGGACTGGAGAATTGCCGCCAGTCACACGTGATCGGGGCACCGGTTGGAAGCCGGAAGGTTTCGGGGGGATTTGAGGAAAAATGCTTTTACCCAGAGAGTGGTGACAGTCTGGAATGCACTGCTTGGGGGCGTGGTCGAGGCGGGATGCCTCACATCCTTTAGAAATTACCTGGCTGAGTACTTGGCACACCAAAACCTATGTGTTGGCATGTGGGATTAGATAGGCATGTCAGTGCCTTTCATGCATGGTGCAGACTCAATGGGCCGAAGGGCATGTTCTTCAATATAGTATTCTATGATTCAGCCTCATCTCTGTAGCAATGTTGACGATCCAACCCAGCCACAGGTAAAATAAGTGCCTTTGTCTTGAGGAAGATCCGACAAGCTCTCCAATATATACTTTCCCATTATTTCGCTGGCTTGTTACAACGTCCCAGGAACGTTCAGATTAGTTTCGAAGCAAGAGTTTTAAGGTGTTAATAATCAACGCATCCTATCTGAAATTAGGAACAGATCAGCCAGCTTGTGAAAAAAAGCCAACCAAATTCTGACTCTTGTAGTCATTTACCCAACCTTATTCTGAGAAATGGGACAGGTTCAAGAATGGATTTTTCCTTCTCCTTCACATACTGATTTCAATCGGCGTGTCACCCCAGTGTTTTCTGTTGTCCGTTTTCAGCAGTCACACATTTTTCCTTTCACTTGATTCTCAGAATAGCTTCTTATATATTTTGGGTTGCATTATATAAGGGTTAGGAACACATTTTTTTCTGACATTGGTACTTACATCTTGATTTGACATGTCCCAGTAAGGCCTCTCTCCGAATGACATTACTTCCCACATAACAATTCCATAGCTCCACACGTCGCTGGCTGAAGTGAACTTGCGATATGCAATCGCCTCTGGTGCAGTCCATCGCACGGGGATCTTGCCACCCTGTACAGAGAGTTAATAACAATTCTGCATTAGCTTCTCTATACTTACAGCCATGGTGTTTCTCATGGTAAAGAGGCCTTGGCAGCTTCTTCATGTTGGTTGCCGGTCAATGGATAGTGCTCAGATCAGCCGTGATCCTATTGAATGGTGGAGCAGGGTCAAGGGGCCAAGTGGCCTACTCCTGCTATTAATTTGTGTGCCCCCACCTCCACATCAGAAGGCCAGTGGTTTAGGTTTTGGACAAAAAGATTTGAGGCCGTGAACCAGGCTGTCCCACAACTGCAGTACTGAGGGCATGCTGCACTGATAGAACATAGAACATAGAAAAATACAGCACAGAACAGGCCCTTCGGCCCACGATGTTGTGCCGAACCTTTGTCCTGCATTAAGAACAAATTAATCTGGGTGCTCCGGTTTCCTCCCACAGTCAAAGATGGCAGGTTAGGTTGATTAGCCCTTAGTGATCAATTGCCCCTTAGTGGCCAACAGGTTAGGTTGGGTTAGCTGGGTTACTGGGTTAGGGGGATAGGGTAGAGGCCTAGCCCTAGGTAGGGTACCCTTTCAGAGGGTCGGTGCAGACTCGATGGGCTGAATGGCCTCCTTCTGCGCTGTAGTGATTCTATGATTCTTTGATGTTTTTGTGGGAGCTTGCTGTGCACACATTAATTGCTGCTTTTCCTATATCACAACCATTACACTTCGAAAGCACTTCACTGGCCGTAAAGTATTTTGGCACACACTGAGGTCATGAAAGGCACTCTGGAAATGTACGCTGCTGAATTATCAGACTGCCTGTTGGCATTCAGTACTGGATGAGCAGAAATTTCCTCCAATCAAAAACTGGGAAAACGTAAAGCCATTAGTTTCAGTCCCAACTTTAAACTCCGCTCCTCCTAGTCACTGATCCCATTCATTCTCTGATAAGTGTCTGAGGCAGAGCCAGACTGTTTGTAACCTTGATATCATATTTGATCCTGAGCTGAGTGTCCATACTCACACCATCACTATTTTCACCTCTGTGACATCACCCAACTCCACCCATCTGCTCTTGGAACCCTCCCCCAGTCACCGCTAGATGTGACTATTCCAATTCACCCTTGGCCAGTTTACCACATTCTATCCTCAGTAAAGTTGAGGTAATCCAAAATTCCGCTCCTGTTGTGCTTGCTCACACCAAGTCCTATTCATCTATTACCCCGGAGCTCTCGTTCAAGCAAAGTCTTTATTTTAAAATTCTCGTCTTTTTTTTTCAGATTATTCCAAGGTTTAACCCCTAACGATCTCTGTTGTCTCCTCCAGCCCTACCACTCTCCAAGAGATATACACCCTGCTATGTGGTGTGACTCCCAAGTTCCTGAATTCCCTCCCTAAGCTTCTCCTCCGCTCTTCCTTAAAATGGTCCTTAAAATCTACTTTTTGCAATGTGCTTTTGATCACTAGCCCCAGTATTGTCTTGTTTGTCTTGGTGTCTAATTTTGCTTTAAACTGCTCTTGCAAAGTCCCTTGGCATACTCTAATACATTATAGATGCCATATAAATGTAAATTGTTGTGGATAAGACTTTTGGGGCACGATTGTCCCAAAAGGGAACAAAGTCTAAAGGGAGCGTGTTTAGCCGTGTGTTTCCCGGCACTCGAAGTGCTGAGTAACACATGGCTATTCCACAAGACTCGCATAGAATAAGAGGCCTGAATGGGGAATGCGCGGTCGAGGCCACACATAGCCCTGTTTTGCACAATAGGGAGCTCTGCTCACCGGAACTCCCCATTGTAGCGAGAGATAGGACGCCATTTAAAAATGGCATTGCAACATCTTGCAAGATTGCTTTGACTCCCATGAGGCATTGCAAGCCGGGTAGATCCCGAGAGCGGGGTTGCTTGGGTTTCAATGGCTGTGCTACGCCGCAGCGGGCTACTTTAAGGGTGCATTAGAAATCAGCAAGTATAAAA
The DNA here is from genome assembly GCF_902713615.1 of Scyliorhinus canicula. Taxonomy (NCBI): domain Eukaryota; kingdom Metazoa; phylum Chordata; class Chondrichthyes; order Carcharhiniformes; family Scyliorhinidae; genus Scyliorhinus; species Scyliorhinus canicula. Next base: position 56,849,360 of record NC_052158.1, on the reverse strand, counting down.
CCTCTCGTTCGCATAAATAAAAGTAAGATCAATACATCAATGGCTGACTTGGCAGTGTTAATTGGGTTGTAGGTTTGTGGCTTACTTCGGGACATTCAGGTGTCTAATTTAGGCTGACCGCCTGGTGCTATACTGGGAGCTTCTGTACTGGCGAAGATGCCAACCTGTGGATGAGTGACTCGTGCCCAATACTACAATCACATTCAATTCCCAGTCTATAGTCTGCTGACGGGTTCAGATGGGGAAGTCTTAAAGTGAGAACTGTGATGATAGGCCAACTATCATCTGTAAATAATATTAGTAGATCATCATTTGTATGTGTATTATAAGTCATATGTTTTATATGTTGTAGTTCTATCATCCGACCAGCAGGTGGTGTGAGCATGCAGCATGCGGCCCAGGCGCACATGTATTCCGGCAGAAAGTGTTAGTGAGGAGTTGATAGCAGCCGTATAATAGAGTAGCTCTATAGTATCTCAGAGTAGTTTAGTGTTAGACCATTATTTTAAACTGTATTAATCTTAGACATTATAGTAATCCATTAGAGTAGTGTTAATAATAAATGGTTTTGTTGTAAAAAAAAATCTAATGTTCTTTGTTAACACTACCACATCAAGATCCAAGATCAGCATCATCAAAGAACACTACAAGAATCATAATTTGTCATTCATATTCTTGTTCAACACTCTGTGTCACTCTGTGAACTCCCCATTGTAGCTAAAGATCGGGACGGCATTTATAAATGGTTCCGATCTCCGAGGCACCCAAAACAATCCCCGACCTCCTCTCCAGCCTGAACGCACTATGTGAGGGTCCCCGGTCCCTCCGCATCCCCCCCGCAACCCCCCCCCCCCCCCCCCAAACAACGCCCAAGCAGGGCAACTCTGGCCTGATTGCACGTGCAAACAAAATGTCAGGTTGGCACCTTGGCAGTGCCCATGCTATTTGGCAATGCCACCTGGGCGCCTTGGCAGTGCTATGCTGGAATCCAGGTGGCACTGCCACAGTACACAGGTGGCACCAGCAGTGCCAGTGCACTACTTTGCCAAAGGACATGCAGCTGGGGGCCTGCGATCCCCTGAGAGACTCCCACGAGGGCCGCTCCGTCTGGTCCCTGTTTGTGGGGACCAGTGCTGAACGGCACTCGCCCGAGGTCTCTGAGGTGAAGGGGTTGAATCCCAAAGCCTCAGGAATCTGCATATGAGAGTGAGGCTTACTGCCTCGCTTTAATATGCTGATTGCCAAAAAGTGATCCCGTCTTCAAATTGCAAGATCTCGTGAGATTGTGTTGAATCTTGCGAGGTGTTGCTAGCTGGGTAGGGAGGGAGAACGGTTTCTTCTGGCTTTCAACAGCTAGGCTGTGATGCGGTGAGGTGATGCACAGTGAGGCCGTTGGATCATGCCCCATGTGTGCAGAATAGGGTACGATTCAGGCTCAGGCTGTCTGGGTATAGTCACCGTGTGAGCAGAGGGGGTATGATTCAGGCTGAGACTGTCTGGATACAGTCACCGTGTGAGCAGAGGAGGTACGATTCAGGCTCAGAGGGTCTGGGTACAGTCACCGTGTGAGCAGAGGGGGTACGATTCAGACTGTCTGGGTACAGTCACCGTGTGAGCAGAGGTGGTACAATTCAGGCTGACTGGGTAGTCACCGTGTGAGCAGAGAGGGTACGATTCAGGCTCAGGCTGTCTGGGTACAGTCACCGTGTGAGCAGTGGGGGTACGATTCAGACTGTCTGGTACAGTCACCGTGTGAGCAGAGGGGGTACGATTCAGGCTGTCTGGCTACAGTCACTGTGAGCAGAGGGGGTACGATTCAGGCTGTCTGGGTACAGTCACCGTGTGAGCAGAGGGGGTACGATTCAGGCTCAGACTGTCTGGGTACAGTCACCGTGTGAGCAGAGGGGGTACGATTCAGACTGTCTGGGTACAGTCACCGTGTGAGCAGAGGGGGTACGATTCAGACTGTCTGGGTACAGTCACCGTGTTAGCAGAGGGGGTACGATTCAGACTCAGACTGTCTGGGTACAGTCACCGTGTTAGCAGAGAGGGTACGAGTCAGGCTCAGACAGTCTGGGTACAGTCACAGTGTGAGCAGAGGGGGTACGATTCAGGCTCAGACTGTCTGGGTACAGTCACCGTGTGAGCAGAGGGGGTACGATTCAGACTGGGTACAGTCACCGTGTGAGCGGAGGGGGTACGATTCAGGCTCAGACAGTCTTCATACAGTCACCGTGTGAGCAGAGGGGGTACGATTCAGGCTGTCTGGGTACAAGCACCGTGTGAGCAGAGAGGGGGTACGATTCAGGCTCAGACTGACTGGGTACAGTCACCGTGTGAGCAGAGAGGGTACAAATCAGGTTCAGACTAAGGGTACAGTCACCGTGTGAGCAGAGAGGGTACAATTCAGGTTCAGACTCTGGGTACAGTCACCGTGGGAGCAGAGAGGGTACAAATCAGGTTCAGACTCAGGGTACAGTCACCGTGTGAGCAGAGAGGGTACAATTCAGGCTCAAACTGTCTTGGTACAGTCACCGTGTGAGCAGAGTGGGTATGATTCAGACTGTCTGTGTGCAGTCACCGTGTGAGAAGAGGGGGTACGATTCAGGCTGTCTGGTACAGTGACCGTGTGAGCAGAGGGGGTACGATTCAGGCTGTCTGGGTACAGTGACCGTGTGAGCAGAGTGGGTTTGATTCAGACTGTCTGGGTACAGTCACCGTGTGAGCAGAGCGGGTACGATTCAGGCTGTCTGGGTACAGTCACCGTGTGAGCAGTGGGGGTACGATTCAGGCTGTCTGGGTATAGTCACCGTGTGAGCAGAGGGGGTACAATTCAGGCTGAGACTGTCTGGGTACAGTCACCGTGTGAGCAGAGGGGGTACAATTCAGGCTGAGACTGTCTGGGTACAGTCACCGTGTGAGCAGAGAGGGTACGATTCAGACTGTCTGGGTACAGTCACCGTGTGAGCAGAGGGGGTACGATTCAGGCTGAGACTGTCTGGGTACAGTCACCGTGTGAGCAGAGAGGGTACGAGTCAGGCTCAGACTGTCTGGGTACAGTCACCGTGTGAGCAGAGGGGGTACGATTCAGACTGTCTGGGTACAGTCACCGTGTGAGCAGAGGAGGTACGATTCTGGCTCAGACAGTCTGGGTACAGTCACCGTGTGAGCAGAGGGGGTACGATTCAGGCTCAGGCTGTCTGGGTACAGTCACTGTGTGAGCAGAGGGAGTACGATTCAGGCTCAGACTGTCTGGGTACAGTCACCGTGTGAGCAGAGGGGGTATGATTCAGGCTGTCTGGGTAGTCACCGTGTGAGCAGAGGGGGTACGATTCAGACTGTCTGCGTACAGTCACCGTGTGAGCAGAAGGGGTACAATTTAGGCTGTCTGGGTACAGTCACCGTGTGAGCAGAGTGGGTATGATTCAGGCTGTCTGGGTACAGTCACCGTGTGAGCAGAGAGGGTACGTGTCAGGCTGTCTGGGTACAGTCACCGTGTGAGCAGAGGGGGTATGATTCAGGCTCAGACTGTCTGGGTACAGTCACCGTGTGAGCAGAGGGGGTACGATTCAGGCTGTCTGGGTACAGTCACCGTGTGAGCAGAGGGGGTACGATTCTGGCTCAGACTGTCTGGGTACAGTCACCGTGTGAGCAGAGAGGGTACGATTCAGGCTCAGACTGTCTGGGTACAGTCACCGTGTGAGCAGAGAGGGTACGATTCTGGCTCAGACAGTCTGGGTACAGTCACCGTGTGAGCAGAGGGGGTACGATTCAGGCTGTCTGGGTACAGTCACAGTGTGAGCAGAGTGTGTTTGATTCAGACTGTCTGGGTACAGTCACTGTGTGAGCAGAGTGGGTACGATTCAGACTGTCGGGGTACAGTCACCGTGTGAGCAGAGGGGGTACGATTCAGGCTGTCTGGGTACAGTCACCGTGTGAGCAGAGGGGGTACGATTCAGGCTGTCTGGGTACAGTCACCGTGTGAGCAGAGGGGGTACGATTCAGGCTGTCTGGGTACAGTCACCGTGTGAGCAGAGGGGGTACGATTCAGGCTCAGACTGTCTGGGTACAGTCACCGTGTGAGCAGAGAGGGTACGATTCAGGCTGAGACTGTCTGGGTACAGTCACCGTGTGAGCAGAAGGGGTACAATTTAGGCTGTCTGGGTACAGTCACCGTGTGAGCAGAGTGGGTATGATTCAGGCTCAGACTGTCTGGGTACAGTCACCGTGTGAGCAGAGGGGGTACGATTCAGGCTGTCTGGGTACAGTCACCGTGTGAGCAGAGGGGGTACGATTCTGGCTCAGACTGTCTGGGTACAGTCACCGTGTGAGCAGAGGGGGTACGATTCAGGCTCAGACTGTCTGGGTACAGTCACCGTGTGAGCAGAGGGGGTACGATTCAGGCTGTCTGGGTACAGTCACCGTGTGAGCAGAGGGGGTACGATTCTGGCTCAGACTGTCTGGGTACAGTCACCGTGTGAGCAGAGGGGGTACGATTCAGGCTCAGACTGTCTGGGTACAGTCACCGTGTGAGCAGAGGGGGTACGATTCAGACAGTCTGGGTACAGTCACCGTGTGAGCAGAGAGGGTCAGATTCAGACTCAGACAGTCTGGGTACAGTCACCGTGTGAGCAGAGAGGGTACGATTCAGGCTCAGACTGTCTGGGTACAGTCACCGTGTGAGCAGAGAGGGTACGATTCTGGCTCAGACAGTCTGGGTACAGTCACCGTGTGAGCAGAGGGGGTACGATTCAGGCTGTCTGGGTACAGTCACAGTGTGAGCAGAGTGTGTTTGATTCAGACTGTCTGGGTACAGTCACCGTGTGAGCAGAGCGGGTACGATTCAGGCTGTCTGGGTACAGTCACCGTGTGAGCAGTGGGGGTACGATTCAGGCTCAGACTGTCGGGGTACAGTCACCGTGTGAGCAGAGGGGGTACGATTCAGGCTGTCTGGGTATAGTCACCGTGTGAGCAGAGGGGGTACAATTCAGGCTGAGACTGTCTGGGTACAGTCACCGTGTGAGCAGAGGGGGTACAATTCAGGCTGAGACTGTCTGGGTACAGTCACCGTGTGAGCAGAGAGGGTACGATTCAGACTGTCTGGGTACAGTCACCGTGTGAGCAGAGAGGGTACGATTCAGACTGTCTGGGTACAGTCACCGTGTGAGCAGAGGGGGTACGATTCAGGCTGAGACTGTCTGGGTACAGTCACCGTGTGAGCAGAGAGGGTACGAGTCAGGCTCAGACAGTCTGGGTACAGTCACCGTGTGAGCAGAGGGGGTACGATTCAGACTGTCTGGGTACAGTCACCGTGTGAGCAGAGGGGGTACGATTCAGACTCAGACTGTCTGGGTACAGTCACCGTGTGAGCAGAGGGGGTATGATTCAGGCTGTCTGGGTAGTCACCGTGTGAGCAGAGGGGGTACGATTCTGGCTCAGACAGTCTGTTGTACAGTCACCGTGTGAGCAGAGGGGGTACGATTCAGGCTCAGGCTGTCTGGGTACAGTCACCGTGTGAGCAGAGGGGGTATGATTCAGGCTGTCTGGGTAGTCACCGTGTGAGCAGAGGGGGTACGATTCAGACTGTCTGCGTACAGTCACCGTGTGAGCAGAAGGGGTACAATTTAGGCTGTCTGGGTACAGTCACCGTGTGAGCAGAGTGGGTATGATTCAGGCTGTCTGGGTACAGTCACCGTGTGAGCAGAGAGGGTACGTGTCAGGCTGTCTGGGTACAGTCACCGTGTGAGCAGAGGGGGTATGATTCAGGCTCAGACTGTCTGGGTACAGTCACCGTGTGAGCAGAGGGGGTACGATTCAGGCTGTCTGGGTACAGTCACCGTGTGAGCAGAGGGGGTACGATTCTGGCTCAGACTGTCTGGGTACAGTCACCGTGTGAGCAGAGAGGGTACGATTCAGGCTCAGACTGTCTGGGTACAGTCACCGTGTGAGCAGAGAGGGTACGATTCTGGCTCAGACAGTCTGGGTACAGTCACCGTGTGAGCAGAGGGGGTACGATTCAGGCTGTCTGGGTACAGTCACCGTGTGAGCAGAGTGTGTTTGATTCAGACTGTCTGGGTACAGTCACCGTGTGAGCAGAGAGGGTACGATTCTGGCTCAGACAGTCTGGGTACAGTCACCGTGTGAGCAGAGGGGGTACGATTCAGGCTGTCTGGGTACAGTCACAGTGTGAGCAGAGTGTGTTTGATTCAGACTGTCTGGGTACAGTCACAGTGTGAGCAGAGTGGGTTTGATTCAGACTGTCTGGGTACAGTCACCGTGTGAGCAGAGTCGGTACGATTCAGACTGTCTGGGTACAGTCACCGTGTTAGCAGAGAGGGTATGATTCAGGCTCAGACTGTCTGGGTACAGTCACCGTGTGAGCAGAGTGGGTACGATTCAGACTGTCGGGGTACAGTCACCGTGTGAGCAGAGGGGGTACGATTCAGGCTGAGACTGTCTGGGTACAGTCACCGTGTGAGCAGAGAGGGTACGATTCAGGCTGTCTGGGTACAGTCACAGTGTGAGCAGAGGGGGTACGATTCAGGCTGTCTGGGTACAGTCACCGTGTGAGCAGAGGGGGTACGATTCAGGCTGTCTGGGTACAGTCACCGTGTGAGCAGAGGGGGTACGATTCAGGCTCAGACTGTCTGGGTACAGTCACCGTGTGAGCAGAGAGGGTACGATTCAGGCTGAGACTGTCTGGGTACAGTCACCGTGTGAGCAGAGGGGGTACGATTCAGGCTCAGACTGCCTTCATACAGTCACCGTGTGAGCAGAGGGGGTACGATTCAGGCTCAGGCTGTCTGGGTACAGTCACCGTGTGAGCAGAGTGGGTACGTGTCAGGCTCAGACTGTATGGGTACAGTCACCGTGTGAGCAGAGGGGGTACGATTCAGGCTCTCTGGGTATAGTCACCGTGTGAGCAGAGGGGGTACGATTCAGGCTGTCGGGGTACAGTCACCGTGTGAGCAGAGGGGGTACCATTCAGACTGTCTGGGTACAGTCACCGTGTGAGCAGAGGGGGTACGATTCAGGCTGTCTGGTTACAGTCACTGTGAGCAGAGGGGGTACGATTCAGGCTCAGGCTGTCTGGGTACAGTCACCGTGTGAGCAGAGTGGGTATGATTCAGGCTGTCTGGGTACAGTCACCGTGTGAGCAGAGAGGGTACGTGTCAGGCTCAGACTGTCTGGGTACAGTCACAGTGTGAGCAGAGTGGGTTTGATTTAGGCTGTCTGGGTACAGTCACCGTGTGAGCAGAGGGGGTACGATTCAGGCTGTCTGGGTACAGTCACCGTGTGAGCAGAGGGGGTACGATTCTGGCTCAGACTGTCTGGGTACAGTCACCGTGTGAGCAGAGAGGGTACGATTCAGGCTCAGACTGTCTGGGTACAGTCACCGTGTGAGCAGAGAGGGTACGATTCTGGCTCAGACAGTCTGGGTACAGTCACCGTGTGAGCAGAGGGGGTACGATTCAGGCTGTCTGGGTACAGTCACAGTGTGAGCAGAGTGTGTTTGATTCAGACTGTCTGGGTACAGTCACAGTGTGAGCAGAGTGGGTTTGATTCAGACTGTCTGGGTACAGTCACCGTGTGAGCAGAGTGGGTACGATTCAGACTGTCGGGGTACAGTCACCGTGTGAGCAGAGGGGGTACGATTCAGGCTGAGACTGTCTGGGTACAGTCACCGTGTGAGCAGAGAGGGTACAATTCAGGCTCAGACTGTCTGGGTACAGTCACCGTGTGAGCAGAGAGGGTACGATTCAGGCTGTCTGGGTTCAGTCACAGTGTGAGCAGAGGGGGCACGATTCAGGCTGTCTGGGTACAGTCACCGTGTGAGCAGAGGGGGTACGATTCAGGCTGTCTGGGTACAGTCACCGTGTGAGCAGAGGGGGTACGATTCAGGCTCAGACTGTCTGGGTACAGTCACCGTGTGAGCAGAGAGGGTACGATTCAGGCTCAGACTGTCTTCATACAGTCACCGTGTGAGCAGAGAGGGGGTACGATTCAGGCTCAGGCTGTCTGGGTACAGTCACCGTGTGAGCAGAGGGGGTACGATTCAGGCTGTCTGGGTACAAGCACCGTGTGAGCAGAGGGGGTACGATTCAGGCTCAGACTGTCTTCATACAGTCACCGTGTGAGCAGAGGGGGTACGATTCAGGCTGTCTGGGTACAAGCACCGTGTGAGCAGAGGGGGTACGATTCAGGCTCAGACTGTCTTCATACAGTCACCGTGTGAGCAGAGGGGGTACGATTCAGGCTCAGACTGTCTGGGTACAGTCACCGTGTGAGCAGAGGGGGTATGATTCAGGCTGTCTGGGTACAGTCACCGTGTGAGCAGAGGGGGTACGATTCAGGCTGTCTGGGTACAGTCACCGTGTGAGCAGAGGGGGTACGAATCAGGCTCAGACAGTCAGTGTACAGTCACCGTGTGAGCAGAGGGGGTACGATTCAGGCTCAGACTGTCTGGGTACAGTCACCATGTGAGCAGAGGGGGTACGATTCAGACTGTCTGGTTACAGTCACCGTGTGAGCAGAGGGGGTACGATTCAGGCTCAGACTGTCTGGTTACAGTCACCGTGTGAGCAGAGGGGGTACGATTCAGACTGTCTGGGTACAGTCACCGTGTGAGCAGAGGGGGTACGATTCAGGCTGTCTGGTTACAGTCACCGTGTGAGCAGAGGGGGTACGATTCAGGCTGAGACTGTCTGGGTACAGTCACCGTGTGAGCAGAGGGGGTACGATTCAGGCTGTCTGGGTACAGTCACCGTGTGAGCAGAGGGAGTACGATTCAGACTGTCTGGGTACAGTCACCGTGTGAGCAGAGAGGGTACGATTCAGGCTCAGACAGTCTGGGTACAGTCACCGTGTGAGCAGAGGGAGTACGATTCAGGCTGTCTGGGTACAGTCACCGTGTGAGCAGAGAGGGTACGATTCAGGCTCAGACTGTCTTCATACAGTCACCGTGTGAGCAGAGAGGGGGTACGATTCAGGCTCAGGCTGTCTGGGTACAGTCACCGTGTGAGCAGAGGGGGTACGATTCAGGCTGTCTGGGTACAAGCACCGTGTGAGCAGAGGGGGTACGATTCAGGCTCAGACTGTCTTCATACAGTCACCGTGTGAGCAGAGGGGGTACGATTCAGGCTGTCTGGGTTCAAGCACCGTGTGAGCAGAGGGGGTACGATTCAGGCTCAGACTGTCTTCATACAGTCACCGTGTGAGCAGAGGGGGTACGATTCAGGCTCAGACTGTCTGGGTACAGTCACCGTGTGAGCAGAGGGGGTATGATTCAGGCTGTCTGGGTACAGTCACCATGTGAGCAGAGGGGGTACGATTCAGGCTGTCTGGGTACAGTCACCGTGTGAGCAGAGAGGGTACGATTCAGGCTCAGTCTGTCTGGGTACAGTCACCGTGTGAGCAGAGAGGGTACGATTCAGGCTCAGACTGTCTTCATACAGTCACCGTGTGAGCAGAGAGAGGGTACGATTCAGGCTCAGGCTGTCTGGGTACAGTCACCGTGTGAGCAGAGGGGGTACGATTCAGGCTGTCTGGGTACAAGCACCGTGTGAGCAGAGGGGGTACGATTCAGGCTCAGACTGTCTTCATACAGTCACCGTGTGAGCAGAGGGGGTACGATTCAGGCTGTCTGGGTACAGTCACCGTGTGAGCAGAGGGGGTACGATTCAGGCTCAGACTGTCTTCATACAGTCACCGTGTGAGCAGAGGGGGTACGATTCAGGCTCAGACTGTCTGGGTACAGTCACCATGTGAGCAGAGGGGGTACGATTCAGACTGTCTGGTTACAGTCACCGTGTGAGCAGAGGGGGTACGATTCAGGCTCAGACTGTCTGGTTACAGTCACCGTGTGAGCAGAGTGGGTACGATTCAGGCTGTCTGGTTACAGTCACCGTGTGAGCAGAGGGAGTACGATTCAGGCTCAGACTGTCTTCATACAGTCACCGTGTGAGCAGAGGGGGTACGATTCAGGCTCAGACTGTCTGGTTACAGTCACCGTGTGAGCAGAGGGGGTACAATTCAGGCTGTCTGGTTACAGTCACCATGTGAGCAGAGGGAGTACGATTCAGGCTCAGACTGTCTTCATACAGTCACCGTGTGAGCAGAGGGGGTACGATTCAGGCTCAGACTGTCTTCATACAGTCACCGTGTGAGCAGAGGGGGTACGATTCTGGCTCAGACTGTCTGGGTACAGTCACCGTGTGAGCAGAGGGGGTACGATTCAGGCTCAGACTGTCTGGGTACAGTCACCATGTGAGCAGAGGGGGTACGATTCAGACTGTCTGGTTACAGTCACCGTGTGAGCAGAGGGGGTACGATTCAGGCTCAGACTGTCTGGTTACAGTCACCGTGTGAGCAGAGTGGGTACGATTCAGGCTGTCTGGTTACAGTCACCATGTGAGCAGAGGGGGTACGATTCAGACTGTCTGGGTACAGTCACCGTGTGAGCAGAGAGGGTACGATTCAGGCTCAGACTGTCTTCATACAGTCACCGTGTGAGCAGAGGGGGTACGATTCTGGCTCAGACTGTCTGGGTACAGTCACCGTGTGAGCAGAGGGGGTACGATTCAGGCTCAGACTGTCTGGGTACAGTCACCGTGTGAGCAGAGAGGGTACGATTCAGGCTCAGACTGTCTTCGTACAGTCACCGTGTGAGCCGAGGGGGTACGATTCAGACTGTCTGGCTACAGTCACTGTGAGCAGAGGGGGTACGATTCAGACTGTCTGGGTACAGTCACCGTGTGAGCAGAGAGGGTACGATTCAGGCTCAGACTGTCTGGGTACAGTCACCGTGTGAGCAGAGAGGGTACGATTCAGACTGTCTGGGTAGAGTCACCGTGTGAGCAGAGAGGGTACGATTCAGACAGACTGTCTGGGTACAGTCACCGTGTGAACAGAGGGGGTACGATTCAGGCTGTCTGGGTACAGTCACCGAGTGAACAGAGAGGGTACGAGTCAGGCTGTCTGGGTACAAGCACCGTGTGAGCAGAGGGGGTACGATTCAGGCTCAGACTGTCTGGGTACAGTCACCGTGTGAGCAGAGGGGGTACGATTCAGGCTCAGACTGTCTGGGTATAGTCACCGTGTGAGCAGAGGGGGTACGATTCAGGCTCAGACTGTCTGGGTATAGTCACCGTGTGAGCAGAGAGGGTACGATTCAGGCTCAGACTGTCTGGGTACAGTCACCGTGTGAGCAGAGGGGGTACGATTCAGACTGTCTGGGTACAGTCACCGTGTTAGCAGAGAGGGTACGATTCAGGCTCAGACTGTCTGGGTACAGTCACCGTGTGAGCAGAGAGGGTACGATTCAGGCTCAGACTGTCTTCATACAGTTACCGTGTGAGCAGAGAGGGTACGATTCAGGCTCAGACTGTCTTCATACAGTTACCGTGTGAGCAGAGAGGGTACGATTCAGGCTCAGACTGTCTTCATACAGTCACCGTGTGAGCAGAGAGGGTACGAGTCAGGCTCAGACTGTCTGGGTACAGTCACCGTGTGAGCAGAGAGGGTACGATTCAGGCTCAGACTGTCTGGGTACAGTCACCGTGTGAGCAGAGGGGGTACGATTCAGGCTGTCTGGGTACAGTCACCGTGTGAGCAGAGGGGGTACGATTCAGACTGTCTGGGTACAGTCACCGTGTGAGCAGAGGGGGTATGATTTAGGCTGTCTGGGTACAGTCACCGTGTGAGCAGATGGGGTACGATTCAGGCTCAGACTGTCTTCATACAGTCACCGTGTGAGCAGAGGGGGTATGATTCAGGCTCAGACTGTCTGAGTATAGTGACTGACAATGACCGCTGGGAAGTCACAATGAAGGGTAGCACTGGAACTCAGAATGAATCATTAGTGTTGTGCCCGTCTAATAACTGCGTTCATATTGGGTGTAAGGTTGCTCTATAATTGGATGTAAAAAAGGAAAATGACGCAATCGTGATCAAGTGCTGCAAGCTATCAGTGTGAAACTCTTAGCCCTGTGGGAAGGAGTTAGAAAAATGCTTAACATTTGTATAAATTAGTTCCTATTAACCTCTGTACCTTTATTTAAGTGGGGAAAAACAATTGCTCATCACAGAACTGAGATCCTGAATATTATTGTGTGTTGCTTTGTGAGATAATTCAGAAAATTACCCATAAAGTACATCTGAATGGTGACTGTTTGCTCATTAAGGGAGCTCAGTATATTTTGCTGCTAATAGGTTGCTGAGGCAGTGGAAGCAAGAGACAAGTCTTTGTACTTATTTCCCATCCCTAACAGCATTGCGGTCTGCAGTGGTTCAAGAAGGCAGCTCCTCGTCACCTTCTCAAGAGCAATTAGGGATGGGCAATAAATGCTGGCCGAGCCGGTGATGCCTACATCCCATGAACAGATAGTTTTTTAAAACTCCACACACCAGGAGGCGCTGTGCTTTGGTACTTGGCTCTTTGTGGCTCAACTATCATTCGCCTTTTTTTACAGGACCTACATGTGGTCTTAAAGGCATAGGCCCACATGACCTATTAAAAACACATTTACAGAACAGCCTCAGAACATTGTTTAAAATTCATTCATAGGATGTGGGCATTGAGCCAGCATCTGTTGTCCATCTCTGAAGGCATTTAAGAGTCAACCACGTTGCTGTGGACTTGGAGTCACATGTCGGCCAGACCAGGTAAGGACATTAGTGAACCAGATGGGTTTTTTCAATGGTCATCATTAGACTTTTAATGCCATTTAAAAAAAATTGAATTTAAATTTCACCATCTGGCATGGCAGGATTCAAACCCGGGTCCGCAGAGCTTGACTCTGGGCCTTTGGATTACCAGTCCAGCGACAATACCACCACGCCACTGCCTCCCCTGAGAACACCTGCAGATAGCCCCTAAATGGTGCCCTCTCCACAAAGAATAAAGTACCCTTCTCCTGTCCCATCACAGAATGGGATGGTACAGAAATACAAAAGCATTTTCAAGACATAAACATGCCAGTGTCCCAATCAGTCTTTTGGAACATTCGCACAATCAAATCGCCCCAATCACCTTCCCCACGCTATTCAGTCCAATCTCTTTCCTCACGGCTATCTAATCTAATCTTGTACATTGACAGAGCTTCTGCTCAAACCAATAACCCTAGAACTGAATGCCACAACCCTATGGCTCTCTCTCATTGTGAAGAAGTTTTTCCTGCTCTCGGTACCAAATCTTACTTCTTTGATCTTGTATCTTTAGCCTCATGTTCTTCACCCCTTAACTACTGGAAATAGTCTGCTTCAAGCTACTCTGTCCCTCCTATATAATTTTAAACACCTGAAAACCAACACTTGAAAAAAGTTGGTAAGCTTATTGCTGCCAGTGGGACTTCGTTGTGTGCAAATTGGCTGCTGCATTCTCTGCATGACAACACATTTGCTGTGAAGGGATTTTGAAAACCTGGTGCTCAGGAAAGGCGCTATGGAAATGCAACGCCTTGATTTTAAAATGCTCATTCATTTGAAATCTTTGCCTCCACGGCCTGGCCACCCAAAATTTCAGCAAACTCCTCCACCCCTACAATCTTCTGTGATCTTTATACTGCTCCAATTCCAGCTGTTTATGCATCTCCAATTTTATTCACTCCACCATTGGTGGTTGTGCCTTCAGCTGCTTTGAACCTAAGCTGTGGCATTTTCCCCTGAACCTCGCTGCCTTGCTACATCACTTTCCTTCTTTAAAACGTTGTCTGAGACCTACTTTCTTTGACCAAGTTTTGCTCAGCTACCCCATTATCTCCTCTTTTGGCTCATGGTCATATTTTGTTTGATAACGTTCCGAAGTGTTTTACCATGTGATCATGCTCTCTCTCCTCTGAATTAACTCCCTAAATCCTTACATCAAACTTCCCGACCCATATTCACAGCCACCCCTTTGCCGTGCCATCTCATATGATCTGGTTGTTCCATTGTAGATGAGGCTACTTCTAATCACTTCCTTGTGTTGTTCTCCAACTGGCCTTGTTCCGTCACCCCCCCAAAACCTAATTTCTTCTTTAATATTTCCAATGCCCCTGTCCTCACGAAAGATCTTGTTAATGGGCTGTCTCACAAATTCATGCCCAAAGAGTCCATAGAATCCCAACTGTGCAGAAGGAGGCCATTCGGTCTATCAAATCTGCACCGTCCCTCCGAAAGAGCATTCTAGCTCAGCCCACTACTCCGCCCTAACCCTGTAACCTCACTGGACCTGCACATCTATGGACTGTGGGCAGCAAGGTGGCACAGTAGTTAGTGCTATTGCCTGACAGTGACAGGGACCCAGGTTCAATTCCAACTTTGGGTGGCCCGTGGAGCTTCTTGTCTGCGTGGGTTTCCTCATTGTGCTCCGGTTTCCTCCCACAGTCCATAGATGTGCAGCTTAGATGGATTGGCCGTTAGAAATTGTCCCATAAGTGTCCAGAAGGTTAGGTGGGGTTGAAACCTACTTGTGACAATAAGCGATTTTCTAGGCTGTGGGCCTAGGTAGATTGCAGATTCGATGGGCTGAATGGCCTCCTTTCTGCACTGTAGGGATTCTATGATTCTGGAGCATCCCATGCAAATTCCACACTGACAGTCAGCCAAGGCCGGAATTGAATCCGGGTCCCTGGCGCTGTGAGGCAGCAGTGCTAACCAGTGTGCCACCGTGCTGCCCTTGACTCCATCCCTCTTGCTGGCTGAATCAGGCTGTCCTCAACCGATGCCACATTTGACCCAGAGGTGATTGCTCGACCACATAATTATACCATCATGACGGCCAGCTAATTCCAACTCCGTAACATGCTTTAATTCCACCCCTGCCTTAGCACATCTGGTGCTGAAACATTCAGCTCTCCCCCTGAAAGGGAAAGCAGCCTATGGTCATCCAGGACTGCGATGACTTTACCTTTCCTTTTTTTACAACAATAACTACACTTCAAAAAATACTTTGTTGGCTTCAGGATGTGATTGTGTTCTAAAATTTCAAATTTTTCTTTTGAAATGAAATGAAAATCGCTTATTGTCACAAGTAGGTTTCAAATGAAGTTACTGTGATAAGCCCCTAGTCGCCACATTCCGGCGCCTGTTCGGGGAGGCTGGTATGGGAATTGAACCGTGCTGCTGGCCTGCCTTGGTCTGCTTTCAAAGCCAGCGATTTAGCCCTGTGCTGAACAGCCCCTGATACATACAGATGTTTTTACTATTATATTAAAGATGCTGTATAAATTATATATATCCATCAATCACTTTGCTCTGTGTTGTGCAAAAGGGACTTCCCAACATGTGACACAATGAACAGGCCGGGGTTCTGCACTGATACGGCATGCACATGCCCTTGTGCTGGAGAGCGATGTCAAGCTTCACTGACTGGGTCAGAGGCAGCTCACCCAGTGAGAGACCAACAGCTGATTCATGGGCAGCACTGTCAACAGGGAGTAGGGCAGCAGATTTCTGAAGGTGTGGCCTGAGGAGACCAAGGGAGCGAAAAAAAAAATGTCACCACTGGCAGTTCAGACTGCTATCAAGATGGAAAATCAATCCTGCCTCACATTTAGCAATGTGGAGGGCTGGAGAATATTCTAGTCCCTGCTTGCAGCAAGTGAGAATCGAAATTCCAAACAAGGATTCCAGGCTAGGGAGATAAGATCCGTAGAGATAGAAGCTGATCGTTTTGTGGTTACGTCAAACAGCTGGTAATAGTTTGGCTGCACCCATTTTGCAAACTGCCCAATTTTATTTCACATCGACTTCGCTGCTCTATAAAAGGAGAACTTTATTCTCTCGGGGAGTCATGAATCTGTGGAATTGTTTACCACAGAGAGCTGTAGAAGCTGGCTCATTAAGTATATTCAAGGCTGAGATAGGCAGATTTTTGATCAGCAACGGAATCAAGGGTTATGGGGATAAGGCAGGAAGGTGGAGTTGAGGATTATCACATCAGATCAGTCTTGAACTCATTGAATGGCAGAGCAGACTTGAGGGGCCGAATGGCCTACTTCTGCTCCTACATCTTTTGGTCATGTGAGCGGGACTACATTTTCCCATTAAGAACCACTGTCTGAGACACTGAGTTGCCCCACTGCATCTCTTAAAGATGGATAATAATAACTTGTGACAGCAGTTTTCTGGCGGGTTGTACACCTTCGACCGTCTGGTCTGAGAGTTGTACTGCCACCTGGGATGTTGCAGCAAATTCCCATTGGCGCAGACATTGGGCTGGATTCTCCTATTTTGAGGCTATGTCCGGAGGAAGTGTCTGGTTTTATGAGGAAAATGTTTGTGCTGCCCCCGCATCGATGGTCCGACAGGTGAGGGGCTAGCAGCCACGCCACGTAAAAGGAACGGCCGACCCCCAAAAACGCCGGGAATATTGCCAGGTCCGAGGCCGCGCATGCACATGGCGGTGACCTGCAGCGGTCTCGCTGTGCAACATGGCGCCGGCCGTGCGCAGAGCCGACCTGCCAGATAGTGCCCCCCTCGCCACCCCCGGGCCACCACCCACAGTCCCCCCAGCCCTCGCCAAACCTCACCCCCCCCGCCCCGGCCAGCAGGATGGCTCCCCCCCAACTGTGGTGTTGCAGGACACAGTCTGCAGCCACCATGCCGGGTTCCCGAAAACTGAGAGCACATTAATCCTGCGCCGTCAGGAACTCGGCTCATCAGGGGCGGAGCATCGAGGGAGGGCCTTCAGGTAATGTCCTGAGGCCGTCCCAATGGCGTGCAGCGTACTCCACGATGACGCCGTATTGCAGGGGGTCCAGCATCCGAAACAGGTGCCAACCCGATTTTGTCGAAAACAGGGATTCTCCGCCCCATCGCCGATTATGATATTGGCATCGGGAGAATACCACCCATTATTTATTGACTTTGGCATAACTACAAGGCATCAGGCACATGGGAACACCTCGAAGACACTCACCATCCTGACTTGGAAATATATCTCCATTCCTTCACTGTCACTGGATCAAAATCCTGGAACTCCCTCCCTAACAGCACTGTGGGTGTACCTGCCTGCACCACATAGACTGCAGCGGTTCAAGAAAGCAGCTCACCGGCACCTTCCCAAGGGCCATTAGGGATGGGGGTAAGCGTTGGCCTAGTCAGCGATGGCCACATCCTATGAATGAATTTCACCACAGTATATCGGTGGTGGGATAAGTAATGTTTAAGGTGGTGGATGGGGTGCCAGTCAAATGCCCATGGATGGCATTGAGCTTCTTTAGTGTTGTTGGAGCTGCACTCATCCAGGCAAGTGGAGATTATTCAATGACGCTCCTGACTGGTGCCTTGTAGATGGTGAACAGACTTTGGCATGTCAGGAGGCAAGTTACTCGCAGTAGGATTCCTAGCCTCTGATCTGCTCTGGTAGCCACGGTATTTATATGTCTTGTCAGGTTACGTTTATAGTTAATGGTAACCCACAGGATGTTGCTAGTGGGATATTCAGCAAAGGAAATGCTATTGAATGTTATGGGGAGATGGTTTGATTCTCTCTTGTTGAACATGGTCATCGATTGACACTGGTTTGGCGCAAATGTGCAGTGTGTGTGGGGGGTGGGAGTGCGGTATGTATGGGGGAGACGAGTGCGGTGTGCGAGGGGGAGGGGAGTATGGTGTGTGGAGTTCAGTGCAGTGTGAGGCAGAGGGGAGTATAGTGAGGGGAGAGTAATGCGTGATAGGGGGAGGGGAGTGTGGTGTGTGGGGGCGAAGGTAAGTGTGGTGTGTGTGGAGGAAAGGGTAAGTGTGGTGTGCGTGGGGGCAAGGGTAAGTATGTTGTGTGTGGGGGTGACGATAAGTGTGGAGGTGAGGATAAGTGTGTATTTGGGGGTGAGGGTGTGTGTGGGGTAAGTATGCAGAGGTGAGGGTAAGTATGGTGCGTGTGAGAGCGAGGGTAAGTGTGGTGTGTGTGTGTGGGGGTGAGGATAAGTGGTGTATTTGGGGGTAAGGATAAGTGTGGTGTGTGTGGGGGTGAGGATAAGTGGTGTATTTGGGGGTGAGGGTAAGTGTGGTGTGTGGGGTGAGAGTCAGTGTAGAGGTGAGGCTAAGTATGGTGTGTGTGGGAGCGAGGGTCAGTGTGGTGTCTGTGGGGCAGCATGGTGGCGCAGTGGGTTAGCCCTGCTGCCTCACGGCGCCGAGGTCCCAGGTTCGATCCCAGCTCTGGGTCGCTATCCGTGTGGAGTTTGCACATTCTCCCCGTGTTTGGGCGGGTTTCACCCCCACAACCCAAAGATGTGCAGGGTAGGTGGATTGGCCACGCTAAATTGCCCCTTGATTGGAAAAAATGAATTGGGTACACTAAATTTTAAAAAGAAAAAAAGGTGTGGTGTGTGTGAGGGTGAGGGTAAATGCCATCTGTGTGGGTGGAGAGTGGTATGTGAGGGGTGGGGAATGGTGTGCGTGGTGAGGAGAGTGCCGTGTGTGTGTTTGGTAGTGAGTGTATGAGCACTCATGATGACATCAATGATGGTGCCAACAAGAGGCCTGTACAAACATCCGTCTGAGACTTCCTGGGCGCGATTCTCCCACAACGGGAGAAATCGTAAGGCTGGCGTCAAACCCGGGCGGGTTTGACGCCAGCCCCCCCCCTTCCCGACCGGGAACCGATTCTGGTCCCTGGTCGGGGCTAGCAGCCCGACGCCGTAAGCTCCGGCATCACGGGCTTAACGAATTTCGTTAAGCCCGCTTGCCTGAGTTTGCGCCAGCTGACGCGTCATATGACGTCAGCCGCGCATGCGCGGATTGGAAGACTCCAACCCGCGCATGCGCGGATGACGTCATTGCGTGTTTGCGCGAAACCCGCGCATGCGCGGGCCGGGATGCCCCTCAGCCGCCCCGCGAATGGATACTGCGGAGCGGCGGAAGGAGAAATAGTGCGCGGGCATCGGGCCCGCTGCCCGCGATCGGTGGGCACCGATCGCGGGCCCATGGCACCCTTGGCACGGCCGTAGTACTGCCATGCCAATCGATGCCATGGTTATAAAATGCGAGAGTTTACGGCCGTTTTTACGAACGGCCAGACCAGGTGTGTTTGCCGTTCGTAAAAACAGCCGTAAAGGGCTGGGAACTCGGCCCATCTATCAGCTGTGAATCGCTGCCGGCCGTAAAAAAACGGAGGCAACGATTCGTGTCGGGAGTTGGGCGTAGGGGGGGGGAGAATAGCGGGAGGGCGTCGGAACAGCGTGGCCGTAAAATTTTACGAGCCACGCTATTCTCCGCACCGTCGGGAATGCGGAGAATCTCGCCCCCTACATTTCATTGCTGGCTGCTGATGTCAGCAGGGAGATCACATAAATTGGTGGGTACAGGAAAATCATGATGTTGCAGGTATAAAATTGAACACAACATTTAAAGCAACTCTTCTTTTCCCAAAAATTTGCTTCAAAGTTTCCCAATCATGAACAGTAATGAACAGTTGATGGAGGTAATGAAAGACCATTAACTGCGCCATTGGGGAAGCATTGCACGCAACACTTCAAAATAACAAATTCACAGCTAATGTTGTTTACAGTTCCAAACTCAGGTAGCAATGTGACTAAATATTCCCACCTGAAGGAATCGGTACAAAAGGTGCAGGACTTTAACTAGAGGATAATAAAGCAATTATCCTCCTACACAGTAATAATTCTTACATGCTGCACCATCAGGATCATCGTTGCCCTCCATTTGGAGTTGAAGTGCTTACATCGCTCTTATTTGTTTTTTTTTTCCTGTCATAATTTTCAAATTGCCTCTCTCTTCTTCGCAACACTAAATTAGAAAATCTTCCTCCTTCACACAATGCTCAAATTTTCTAATCTTTGCTGCGCCCAGGAATGATTCCCCAAATGTCACAACCAAACAAAGAATATTGGTTGTGAAAGCAATCAATATGGCCCGGGAGCAGGAGCGATATCTAGGGATGTGTTCAAACCCATAACATAACTCAAAAGGTCCCAGGTGTGCTGGTCACATTTATTAACGATTTGCAGCAATTACATGGCTGCAATCTGATTGACTTCTAGGTACAAATTTTATATAACATTTTTGACATTCAGTTTTAATTAAAAATGGTTAAACTGCAAGAATCAGTGGGCCATTCCCACCTGCTAACTTGATCACAAACTTGATATAATTCTCTATTAACTATCGAATACATCTACCAACAGTACTCCCAAGGCCTCATTCATCGTGAGTCAAAAATCAAGTAGTGACAGGAAGTGTGTGCTATACACAGGAGCCGGGATTCTCCGACCCTGCGCTGGGTCGGAGAATCACCGGGGGAAGCGCGAATCCCGCCCTGATGGGATGAGGGGCTGTCAAGTTTTGTCCAGTCCCGCCGGCGTGGATTACTCACCTCACACACGGCGGGACCTGGTAGGTAAGTGCGCGGGGGCCATCCTGGGAGGGGGGTTGGGGCTGGGGCGTGGGTATCCGACCCCGGGGGGAGGGGGGGGGCCTGGCCCGCAATCGGGGCCTATCGATCTGCGAGCGGGCTGGTTCCGTGGGGGCCTTCTTTCCTCCGTGCCGGGCCCCTGTAGGGCTCCGCCATCTTGCCCGGGGGCCGGCGTCAAGAAGGGAACCCCTGCGCATGCACGGAAATACGCCAGCCATTCTGCGCATGCGTGGAAATACGCTGGCCGGTTCGCGCATGCGCAAACTCACATTTGGCGCCAGCTGGAACTGCGAGAATTCCTCACTTTCGGGGGCCGTTGACGCCGGAATGGTTGACGCCGGTTTTCATACCGGTGTGGGGACATAGCCCCATTATTGGAGAATCCCACCCAGGATATTTGGAAGTTAATGTGGGGTGATTTTCCTTTCTTGTTTCGGACGTAGCTCTGTACAGTTACTGACTGCTGTGATGCATCTAAGATATGAGACCCACGCGGGAGAGGATTAATATTCAAATAGCCACTGGAGCAGATTCATATCAGGAAAGAATCTGTAATGAATTATGGGTAAATGCTAACTCTCATGCATAACACAAACCTTCAAAACTTGAAAAGCCTGTGTTCTGTTTTTGCAGAGATCTGGAACATGCACGTTAAAGGGTTTCCCTGAGAATCTTCCATCCCTTTCAGTAATGTGAAACATTACAGGGAGAAGTATTTGGTAACACTACCCTGGTCCTTCATGTCCGTGCTAATTAAACCCAGCCATGGCAGAGTTCCTGAGTTGATTAGGTTGTGAAATATCTGGCAATGGACCTTGCCTCCAAAAGTGTTTCTAAAGGACAACAGTGTGTTCTTAATTATCAGTTAGATGGAAGGTGCGATTTGCAATGGAAATCTAAGACACAAAGGCTGCAGGCTCACCATGTGTCGCTGTATTAGAAAGTAGCTGTTGATTAACACTTCCCTCAGCCTGCAGTCGATTGTGCTTTTGAACCACAGAATGATAGTGGGTTTCAAAAATGTAACACGTGTTTTGTGTCAAGTTGGGAGTTAAAAAATTCCCTTTTCAGATTGAAAAGTAGCAGAGTGATACCAGCTGTGTTCTAGGTAGGCTGACTCTGGAGGCTCTAATCTAATATGGATGGCATGTCCTTCATCGCTTGTAATGCCAGCTCTACATCACAGCACTGGGGAATATTCAACTGCGCCCTCCGTGTGCTGTCACTCACTGGATATGGGGCTGCATCCTGATTATTGGCTTGTCACATTCAAGGATCATTCACTGTTTGGAATATTAAGAGGCTGAAAGCAAAAGCAAGAGGTGGGTGGTTTACGCTTTCAAGACAATTCGGAGTAATACAATAAGAATTCCTCATTTTGAAAGCTGTTCAGATGTCAAGAGGGCCACTAATGTGGCGGGAAGGGTAAACGCCGCAGCAAGACTTCACATGCCCGGGCCAATATCAAGAACTGTTTAATATTGGTCTAGCTTTACCACGGAAAATGAACTTCTTAATAATATTTGTGAATTGGAGTTCGCATATCCAAGGGATATGTCAACAATTCTGACCACATGTCACTTTAAGATGAAATGTTTAAAAAATCTATGTGGACAACACTCCTATGATGATGGAGTGAGTAATGTTGGTCTTTCTAATGAGCAACTCAAAGCCAGTTTTGTCCCCAGCATCAGAAATGTATGCATGTAGTTGTCAAGTGTGATTTTTCAACCGGGACGTGAGAGGATTGCAGAATCTCTAAGAGAGAGATGGAGAACTAACTCAAATAAATTATCAAAAGGGAAAAGTAATGAGTTGTGAGGTCTTGAGCAATCCACACTGAGCAACTGAAGAATGTTTGAAGGGATCTCATTCATAATGTGAGTCTGACATTTACATGTCATATATAATAATCTTTAATAATCTTTTATTATTGTCACAAGTAGGCTTACTGACCGTAACTTACAGACAGTGACCCAAGCCGGGAATCGAACCCGGGTCCCTGGCGCTGTGAAACAACAGTGCTAACCACTGTGTTGCAGTGTGTATCCCAGTATGCGCTCTGCTCCACAGAAGTAACCAAATCCCATTTTCCCTAAAAGATCTTCAAGTTGATCTGAATCTTCAGTAAAAGAGACTCTTGGATTATGTTTTTTTACTTTGTTTTCATAAATTTAGAATACCCAATTCATTTTTTCCAATTAAGTGGAAATTTAGCGTGGCCAATCCACCGAGCCGGCACTTTTTTGGGTTGTGAGGGCAAAACCCATGCAAATACGGTGAGAACATGCAAACTCCACACGGACAGTGACCCAGAGCTGGGATCTCGGCGCCGTGAGACAGCAGGGCTAACCCACTGCGCCACCATGCTGCTCTGACTCTTGGATTATGTTACACACACACCTGTATTCATTGCATTGACTTCAGGAATCAACCAAATTGGGGCTAATTTCACCTTCCCTTCAAACGGTAAATATGTGGAAAGAATCACTCACATGTCTGAACCCACATGAGTTTCATTCTCACTGATTTCAACAAAAGTGAAAGTCTAGCAGGTTTGATGGTGCTTCTGAGATGGGACGGCACGGTGGCACAGTGGTTGGGCCACTGTCTGTGTGGAGTCTGCATGTTCTTCCCATGTCTGCGTGGGTTTTCTCTGGGTGCTTCGGTTTGCTCCCACAAGTCCTGAAAGATGTGCTGGTTAGGTGAATTGGACATTCTGAATTCTCCCTCAGTGTACCCGAACAGGTGCTGGAGTGTGGCGACTAGGGGATTTTCACAGTGACTTCATTGCAGTGTTACTGTAAGCCTACTTGTGACACTAATAAAGATTATTATTACTATTAACCGCAGTCTACAAAGTACCACAGGCATCTCTTTCCATTAGAGAGAGAGAGATAATTGGTTACGTATAGCTTGAGAGGGACTGCTCCATAAGTGTAGGAAAGGCAAGGAAGCAAAGCCTCCATGAAATACCAGAGCCAGTACGAGGATTGAACCGGCATTATTCTCCATCACACTCTAGCCAGCTGAGCAAACATACACCCCCCATTAAAGCATGTTGTCAGGATTTTAGGGTTTCCAGGACAATAGAACATAGAACATAGAACAGTACAGCACAGAACAGGCCCTTCGGCCCTCAATGTTGTGCCGAGCCATGATCACCCTACTCAAACCCACGTATCCACCCTATACCCGTAACCCAACAACCCCCCCCTTAACCTTACTTTTATTAGGACACTACGGGCAATTTAGCATGGCCAATCCACCTAACCCGCACATCTTTGGACTGTGGGTGGAAATCGGAGGAAACCCACACACACCGGGGGAGGACGTGCAGACTCCACACAGACAGTGACCCAGCCGGGGATCGAACCTGGGACCCTGGAGCTGTGAAGCATTTATGCTAACCACCATGCTACCCTGCTGCTGACAATAAGCAAGAGCACAGATCCAAAGTCTATCACAGTGGGGTATACCATACATTTCAGTGTATACTGATGCCATTGCCATTTGTATAATGAGGACTACTTCTCTTAGCCATCCAATAGCTTCTTGTTAAACAGAGTGACATTTCAAGTTTCTTGGCCAGCAAACATTAAAGCGTACTGTATTATCCTTGTTTCAATCATACTTGATGTCAAGTCAGAGTTCAACTTGTTTTGAACATAGAACATACAGTGCAGAAGGAGGCCATTCGGCCCGTCGAGTCTGCACTGACCCACTGAAGCCCTCACTTCCATCCTATCCCCGTAACCCAATAACCCCTCCTAACCATTTTTGGACACTAAGGGCAAGTTAGCATAGCCAATCCACCTAACTTGCACGTCTTTGGACTGTGAGAGGAAATCGGAGCACCCGGAGGAAACCCACGTAGACACGGGGAGAACGTGCAGACTCCGCACAGACAGTAACCCAGCGGGGAATCGAACCAGGGACCCTGGCACTGTGAAGCCACAGTGCTATCCACTGTGCTACCATGCTGCCCTAAACCAATTGTCTCTTAGCTGCTTCCCTTACATTTAATATTTGACATGTATTTTCATTTCTTCTGAAATAATTTTTTAGCAGCTAACTGCCATTTCAGTTTTATTTTGTTCAGCATTTCAGTCAAAAGTTAGGCTGGGAATTTGTAACAACCTGGAACCTGAACCATAACATTTGGGTAAAGGTAGCAGTTCCTCAGATATGGGAATCTACATGGGTGACACGATGGCACAGTGGTCAGCACTGCTGCCTCACAGCGCCAGGAACCCAGGTTCAATTCCAACTTTGGGTGACTGTCTGTGTGGAGTTTGTACATTCTCCCCGTGTCCGCGTGGGTTTCCTCCAGGTGCTTCAGTTTCCTCCCACAGTCCAAAGATGTGTAGGTAAGGTGGATTGGCCATGCTAAATTGTCCCTTTTTGTCCAAAGGTTAGGCAGGGTTACGGGGTGGAGGGCGCGTATGTCCAGATAAGGTGCTCTTTCAGAGGGACGGTGCAGACTCGATGGGCTGAATGGCCTCTTTCTGTTCAGAAGTGATTCTATGTTGGAAGAGAGCTAGATCAAGATCACAGCATCTGTGAGTTTTACTGGAAAGATTCATTTAGATACATAGAACATTTCTGCTCATTTTTTGAGGTGGTGGGGAATGGCATTGTTGCAATGATTTCCCCCACTTCCTTATTATTTTGTTCGTAAGGATTTTACGGTTGGCTCAGTAAGCAATTCTCTCACCTTTTTGTCAGAAGGTTGTGACGTCAAGCCTGACTCCAGGGTCTAGAGCATAACATGTTGACTGAGACAGCTGCAATACTAAGGGTGTGTGGCATTGTTAGAGGCACTGTAACTTAGATGCAACATTAAACCGAGGCCCTGTTTGCTCGGGTGATCCTAAAAGATTCCATTCATTGAGCAGAGGAAATGTCACTGGTGTCCTGGCCAATGTCCCATCTCTCATTCACCATCACAAAAACAGATTAACTGGTCATTACCTCATTACTGTTTGTGGGATCTTGCTATGCCTATACTGGCATCCTCATTTCCTACATGACAATAATGACTGCACACAGGCAATTAGTAATGCAGAACTTGCTAAAATAAAAAGAGGTGCGCTGCCAAGAATACCAAATTATTAAGGGAACAACAATTTGACTATTGAGAAATGGGAACAATGAGAAAAGAGTATTGATGGGTTTGGGAAGGGGACTGTGATTGGTTGAGGCGTTGCCATGGAGATACATCAGCAAATGCTAGTTAACTGACAAGCTGTGTTTAAATTCAAATTAGGCAGGCTGACTCGGATTGATCAAGGCATTGCTCTGGGGGATGAACCAGGAAACGATTGTTCTCCAAGTTTTTTGTTCAATTGAGAAAGGAGCATTGCTTAGACATTCTCCTTCGTAATGCAGAGGTCAGGGGCCTGTGTGTGAATATATGTGGCTTCTGGCATGCATAGGTGAGCCACACATTGAGCCTGACGATCTTCAATTAGTTGTCAGTGTAATTCTTAGCACAACCAATCATTGTTCCCTTTACAATTTGGTATTCTTGCGAATTATCCTAATGGATGGAAGACAAAAAGCTTCGACGTCATGGGTGGGATTCTCCGGTCCGCCAGCTGCGTGTTTCTCGGCGGCGCGCCATTCACAGACGGTGGGATTTCCCATTGTAACCACCCCATACCGTTGGGAAACCCACAGGCAGGACTGCGCTTGCCGACGGGAAAAGTGAGCCGCAACAACTGGAGAATTCTGGCCCTTGTCTACCTCCAGACTACCTTCAACTGTCTTCATTGAAAAGGAAAATTGAAATGTGTGTATAACAGGTGATCGATCCCAAACTGTCCCTCCGGCTCAAGTGAGACTTCGCCCCAATTATTACCCAACAACATCTTCCTATTCAATTTGTGATCTCAGTATTTAAATTGCTCTTTTTCGCAACTCGTAGATACAAATTGCCACCATGGCTGCATATTTGTCTTGCCATCTCGTTACATAATGATTAATTGTAGCTTTTGCAGTGCCATCAGTACACATTAATTAAAATCCCAATCACTGAACAGGGTGGGGGGCACAAAGGGATAAAGAGGTGATGAGGCAAAATATACGTGATATGGTTAACTGCTCCCATACTTTGGAAGCTTGTAAATTGAAGAGAAATTTCACATTGTGTTGCTCAGCATCTTGAAGGGCAGAGAGCCAGCCCACTGCTTCTAAAAAAAATGATTCTGAAGTAATTTTTATTAGCTTTCAATATCAGCTTGTTTATTTATGTCTTTGTGTCAATTCATTTTCTGAAAATTTATATATTTGCTTTAGGCACCATCAGTTGAATTAGCTAAACCGAATTACTGAATCAAACAGTGCCTGAGGAGTTGAATTAACGACAGATTCAAACATATGTCTGCTGCAGCAGTCCAGATTAACAACTGTATTCCAATTGATGTTAATCCACCCTCTTTACATCAGGGACCTCAGTAACTCTTCCAGCCTGCGTTCTCCAACCATTTCATCACATACGCCATGCTTTATAAGAATCTGCATTCTGTGCCATATCTTATCCAGAAATGAAATGAAATGAAATGAAAATCGCTTATTGTCACGAGTAGGCTTCAATGAAGTTACTGTGAAAAGCCCCTAGTCGCCACATTCCGGTACCTGTTCGGGGAGGCTGGTACGGGAATTGAACCTACTGCTGGCCTGTCTAGGTCTGCTTTAAAAGCCAGCGATTTAGCCCAGTGAGCTAAACCAGCCCCTCAAGACCCACCAGAGTATATAGCTTGCTAGTGTGGTAATATTTTAGAAGTCTCCTTTGTGCATCTGGGTAAGCTGCTTATTTCTCAGTGTGGGGGAAGGTCTTCATAAAGTATCTAGCTGCCCAGCCATTCAATGAGCGTATGTTTGGCTGCTTTTCTTGTCTAATACCTCTAACCTCATTAAAGAAGTACAAGTAAAACTGTCGGTTTACCTGTGGGAAGTGAAAACTTTGCCGCTCAAAGGGAGACATGATGGCATTATAATGTCACTGGACGAGCAATCAGAAGCCCAAGCTGATGGTCCCATAGCAGTAGGTAAAAATGTAATTCTAATTGATAAATCTTAAATATAATTTTTTTTTTAAAAAGCTAATCCTCATAATTCTGACCATGAAATCAATGCCAATTACCGGAAAACCCACCTGGTTCACTAATGCCCTTCACAGAAAGAAATCTGCCAACTTTACCTGCCCTGGTCTACATGTGACTCCAGCAATGTGATTGATCTGAAATGTTAGCAAGCCACTATCAAATCATTACAAAATTCGAAAGAAATGAAATCGGACAGACTAACCGGCATTGACCAAGGCCACCAGAAGCAACAATAGCAAATCCTGCCCAAACCCTGCAAAGTCCTTGCGCCAAATTTGGGAGAACTCTCCCACTGACGAGACAAGAAACAGCCTGATGTAGTCATACTCACACAATCATAACTTACAGAAAATATCCCAAATGTCACCATCCCTGATCCATCAGAGGCACAGTGGTACACAGTCAGGTGGGAGTTTCAGGCAGATGCAAAAGATAAGAGTGAAGCATTTGCAATCAAGTGCCAAGTGAATGATCCATCTCGTCCTCCTCCTGAGGTCCCCAGCATCATAGATGCCATTCTTCAGCCAATTCAATTCACTCCACGTGATGTCACGAAACGCTGAAGGCAGTGTGTGCTGCAAAGTCTATGACCATATTCATATTCATGACCATATTCCGGCAATAGTACTGAAGATTTACCCTCCAGAACTTGACGTTCCCCTAGCCAAGTTGTTCCAGTACAGCTACAGCACTGTCATCTAACCAGCAATGTGGGAAATTGCCCAGGTATGTCCTGTCCACAAAAAGCTGGACAAATTCCGCCTGCCAATTACCGCCACTCTCGATCATCAGCGAAATGATGGAGGATGTCTTCGACAACATTATCAAGTGGCGCTTGCTCACCATTAACCTGATCGTGCCCACACATTTTGGCTTCCGCCAGGGTCACTCAAAACTGGAGTCATTGGAAATGAGGGTGAAAACTCCCAATCACCTCAGTCCCATGACATCACTGCAGGAGTTCCTCAGGGTGCTGTCTTTAGACCACTCACTTTCAGCTGTTTCATCAATGATCTTCCCTTCATCATGGGGTCAGAATTGGGAGATATTTACTGATGATTGCAAAATGTTCAGCACCATTCGTGACTGGAATACTAAAGCCCTAAGCATCAAGATCTGAACAATATTCAGGCTTGAACTGATAAGTGGCGAGTAACATTCACACCACGCAAGTGCTGTGCAATGACCAACTGCAACAACACCCATTAAACATTGAATGGTATTGCCATCTCTCAATCGCTCACTATCAACATCCTGGGGTTTCCATTGACCAGGACTGAACTGGACCAGCCATCTGAATACTGTGACGGCAAGAGCTGGTTTGAGGCTGGGAATTCTACAGAGAATAACTCACCTCCTGACTCCTTAAAGCCTGCCCAGCATCTACAAGGCACAAGTCTGAAGGGTGATGGAAAACTCTCCACGTGCCGAGATGGTACAGCTCCAACAACACTCGGAAGGTTGACACCATCCACCACCTTCAACATTCACTCCCTCTACATTCAATGATAGCCAAGTGTACCATCCACACGATGTACTGCAGCGACTCACCAAGACTGCTTTGATAACATTTTCTAAACGCATGACCTCTGTCACGTCAAAAGGCAAGGGCAGCAGTTGATTGGGAACATCACCACCTGGACCACCAACCACACACCACTGTGACTGGGAACTATATCATTGTTCCTTCAATGTCGGTGGGTCAAAATCCCTCCCTAACAGCACTGGGTATGTAACGACACCACAAGGACCACAGCAGTTCAAGAAAGCAACTCACTACCACCTTCTCAAGGGCAATTAGGGATGTGAAACAAACGCTGGGCTAGCCAGCGACACCCATGTCTGGGAAATAATTTGAGAAAGGAAACATTTACAGGACTCTGCAAACAACTGGTCAACATCATTTAGGGAATATTGTCCAATTAGAGGGCAACAGGCAACTGGTCTTCGTGCTGATTTCTGATCAGAGTGATGTTGGGCGCAATTTAACACCCAGAAAACAGAGTCCATTTTGGGCGCATATAACGAGGTGTTTCTTGATGCCTGCAAGAACCACCCCACTATCAAATGGGACTCTGGCCAGGATTCTTCCCCAACTGGCGGCGGTCGTACCGGCGGCAAAGAGTGGCGTGAACCATCCGGCGTCAGGCCGCTTGGAAGTTGCGGATTCCTCCGCACTTCTGGGGGCTAGGCCGGCGCTGGGGTGGTTGGTGCCGTGCCAAACGGCACCGAAAGGCCTCCATCGGCTGGTGCGTGTTGGCACATGCGCAGGGCCGCCGGCCTGATCCCTGTGGTTGCGCGGGGGGGGGGGGGGGGGTTTCTCCGCGGCGGCCATCGCGGAGCCTTACACAGGCCAGCGCGGAGGGAAAGGGTGCCCCCATGGCACGGGTCCGCCCGTAGATCGGTGGGTCCCGATCGCAGGCCAGGCAACCGTGGGGGCCCCCCTGGGGCCGGACCCACCCGAGGCAGGCCGCCATCAGAGCCAGGTCCTGCCGGTATGGACTTTGTGTATTTCACGTCGGCAGGGCCGGCCGAAAATGGGCGGCCGCGTGGCCCATCGGTGCCCAGAGCCCCCGCCAAAATAACGGCGCCGGTGAATTCGGCAGCTGCATCGGAGCGGGATTCACACCGCCTCCCGGCGATTCTCCGACCCGGCCGGGGGGGGGGGGGGGGGGGGGGGGTCGGAGAATCCCACCCACTGTTTCGAGGCTGCAGTTACCTCATTTCCTGCACTGGAAAGGCATTCCAAGCATCGCAAATCACGCTGGAGGTCTCTCTTGAGATTTAAACTATTTTAAAAAAAACTATCCATGCACTCTCGCGAGATTAGTGGCCTTGTCCCATCACCGCGTTGGCCACGATGAGGCCCTTCGATCACGCCCACCATTCTTCAAAAGCTTAATTACTGAATTTACAAATAATTATTTCCCACTGCCTGTGGCTTTAAGACCTATTTTAATTGCTATTTTTAATTGTATAGTTATTTTTATATTTCTTCAGCTTAGAAGCTTGACGATGAAAGGAAAAGTATTATCACGCTGATTGTCTAAGTCCTTCAATGATTTTCTAAAATTCTATTCCACTCCATTTGCTGTGAGCAGGAAGGATAGTTCATGTGCTACTTCCTTCATCACAGGTATCATTTAAAATTATTAGGTTGAACTGTAGGGCGGGATTCTTCGGCCTCCCAGCTACTTGTTTCTTGGCGGCAGGAGGGAGCGATGGGAGAACGAGATCTGGTGCAAGTAACAGAGCTGAATTTACAGCATCATTGTAAATGGAGCCAACCATTGGAGAAGGCCCATGAGGCACAATTTCTCAATTCTTTAGGATCAAAATGCAGCCACAGGAGATTCTGTAACGCAACTAAGAAGAGCTCAGTGATGATTTCAGCACAGTGCTGTGCCAACACCAAGGTCACCAAATCAAAGATCAATGACCTGGAGTGTTGACTATTTCTCTCTGTGCAATTCCTGCTTGACCGGCTGAAACATATCCGTGTTTTCTGCTCTTAGTTCTGTGCAAAGTGCTCTTCATCACAGAAAGGAGCTGGTCATCCATCCACCCCACTGTTATTGGTTAGATCTTAGAATCGTAGAATCCCCGCAGTGTAGAAAGAGGCCATTCAGCCCATCGAGTCTACACTGACCCTCTGAACGAGCACCTAGGTCCACTCCCTAACCCTGTAATCTCATAACCCCACCTCACATTTGGACACTAAGGGACAATTTTAGGATGGCCAATCCACTTGACCTACACATCTTTGGACTGTGGGAGGAGACCGGAGCAACCGGAGGAAACCCACAGGCATGGGGAGAAACTACAAACTCCACCCAGATAAGGTTAGAATTGAACCCGGGTCCTTGGTGCTGTGAGTCAGCAGTGCTAACCACTGTGCCATTGTGCTATCTTGCATTGACACGGCTTTTTCAGGCATACGAAACTGCATTACAAAACAATTGCATGCAAGGTTATTTGGTTTGAGACACAACTTGTATTCACAAAAGGACCTTCTGAACATCAGGGTTTCCCAAACTGCTTCAGGGGTGACAAAGTGCGTTTGGATTGCAAACGCAATCTGCGTCAAGGAAAACCAGATACTTCCATTCCCACAGCAATGGCAGCACATCGAACTAGGGCACAGACATTTACAAAAAACATGTATGGAGTTCACAAATATTACATGTATTCAAAATGACCCTTTTACAACGAGGAAACAAATATAGAACATAGAACAGTACAGCACAGAACAGGCCCTTCGGCCCTCGATGTTGTGCCGAACAATGATCACCCCACTTAAACCCACGTAACCCGTATATCCATAACCCAACAATCCCCCCATTAACCTTACACTACGGGCAATTTAGCATGGCCAATCCACCTAACCCGCACATCTTTGGACTGTGGGAGGAAACCGGAGCACCCGGAGGAAACCCACGCACACAGGGGGAGGACGTGCAGACTCCACACAGACAGTGACCCAGCCGGGAATCGAACCTGGGACCCTGGTGCTGTGAAGCATTGATGCTAACCACCATGCTACCGTGAGGCCCGAATCCTTTATCCATATCCTTTACAGATGTTACCTTGTAATAACCTACAAATAAATTCACAAAATATTCACTGGGTTTTGCATCGGGTCATTCATTTATTGAGCATGAAATGTGAATCTCCCAAATGACAAACAAATTAACAACGGCACGTCTTATACACAACACTGAAGACAAATGAACCAGCAGTTCAGAGATTTTATAGCTGCATGAGGGTACTTGTCATTAGACTAGTAAACATTACTTAACTAAGCTTAAAGCACATTATTCTATGTCGTCTATTAGAATTAGTTACAGTCGATTCCCTGAAGGTTTG
This sequence comes from Scyliorhinus canicula, assembly GCF_902713615.1. Classification (NCBI taxonomy): domain Eukaryota; kingdom Metazoa; phylum Chordata; class Chondrichthyes; order Carcharhiniformes; family Scyliorhinidae; genus Scyliorhinus; species Scyliorhinus canicula. Next base: position 56,817,032 of record NC_052158.1, on the reverse strand, counting down.
AGTGGGCAGTTGAGTTTAACATAGCAAGAGTCTTATCTTTGAGCTGTGGATCTCAGGTGTGAAGAAAGTTGGCGTATTCTAACTGGTCTTGTTGTCCCTGGGTTAGGGAAGAGGGATAATTGTTTTCACATCAGGGTAGCTGTAAAGCTCTCCCCCAAGGGGAATGAAATGGCTGTGGTTGCTGGGACAATTGACAGGTTGACAGATATCTGATGGGTTATGGAATCAAGGGATGACGAGCAAAGATGGGTAAAAGGAATAGAATGGGGGAGTTGACTCAGTAGGCTGAATGGCCGACTTCTAATCCTGTATCTTGTTCCTGATCGCTATTCAGCAGCCGGAATAATGGTGCTGATGGTGTACATATTGAGTGAACAGACAAGCAGACTGGCTGTAGTGCCATGTCTCTCAGTCATTATCAAATAGGCTGTGATACACACTTGTAAAAGGTACAAAAGAGGAACCATGAAAGTGCATTCCAGTATTCGTGGAGACGGTCAACATTTCGGGGCAATGATCTGTCCTCAAGAAGCATTTTGTGAAGCGTCATCGACCTGATATGTTAACTTTATTTCTTTCCCCATAGATGCTGTCTGACCTGAAGTATTTCCAGCATTTTCTGTTTTATTTCAGATTTCCAGCATCCACTGTATTGGATGCTCTGGTTTGTGTGCGTTTGCCTTTGGGATTAGTTCAGAGTGAAACTGTTGGCTTGACAATGCCTCTTGTTTCCCTGACTCCATCAGTCAGGGAAAGCTCAATCCAGCTTGCTGGATGTTTGATCTTGTCTCGGCTCAGTCCTTCAGTAACGTTGACTGGAAATGTACACAATCAAAGTTCCCTTTCCACCAGAATTAGAAAGGCAGTAATGCAGTTTGTTTGACACAGGGAAGATTGGATGGTGCGATGGGTCCAATCCCCTGTGGAGCCTGGTCTGAATGTTGGAAATGTTCATATAGTTTGTATTATATATATGTTGCAGTAATGTTATTAAAAGCCTATGTTTATGTAAATAGGTCTGCAGCAGGCAGTTTGGTTGGAGTTTCTGGAAGGTATGAGCTGAAGAACAGCTTGAAAAAATGAAAATGAAAATCGCTTATTGTCACGAGTAGGCTTCAATGAAGTTACTGTCAAAAGCCCCTAGTCACCACATTCCGGCGCATGTCCTGGGAGACTGGTACGGGAATCGAACTGTGCTGCTGGCCTGCTTGGTCTGCTTTATAAGCCAGCGATTTAGCCTTGTGAGCTAAACCAGCTTTTGCAGAAGGCTGCCAGATTCAGCATTAATCTGACAGCCAGGGACCGACAGGCTGTTTACTGAAAGGATCTCTCTCTTCAAGCAATATTTCAACAGAACTCTACCCAGAGGCCGACAAGTAATCCTGCGTTTGCTAACTTTATTTATGTGTGGTTTTTGACTTGTGATGGGTTTTTTTGATTGGAGATAAAGGAGGTATCAGTTATGAGTTAAGGTTTTTGTTTTATTGTTAAGCATTTTTTAACTGGTAATTGTAAGCTATATTTTTGCGATGCTAAACGTAGTTTAATATTGTATTAATAATAATATTTGTTTTAATACACCGTATCCCCATTTGTGTGTGAAATCACTCCTGGAGCAAAGTATCCTTTCCTCACAGTTTTACAAATTTAGAAAAAAGTATTGGGGTTCCTGTCCGGTATCCAAGGCAATGTTGGGGTCTAGTCCGGGATCGTAATACAGCCCACGGTAAGGAATTAATGTTTCCCACTCCACCAGCAGCAAAGGGTCTACGCACCAATGGGTTTAGTCAGCTGCAGCTCAGTTCATAGAAGGCACAGAGTCATAGCATAATCCTGGTAACAATTCCGGATTAAAGCCATTAAGCAATGTGAGTAGATAAAAGTGCAATTGTGGCAATCCTGTAGGGACAGAATTGGGAGGGGGGGGGGGGGGGGAGGGGGGGGGGGGGGGGGGGGGGGGGTTCCACTCTGAAATCAACCTGAGCCACAGACGACCAGGGATTATTTGATACAGATTCTTGGGTGACAGGTACAACAACATTGCAACCCGAAGTTTAGTTCCTGCACTGCGATGGGTAATTGTGACCCTGACATTGTTAGTCCCCAGCAGGTACTGGACTATGCAAGTGGCCAAAACGTATAACTGTGTCCAGGCAGCGTAGAATTAATTGCTTTTCCACTTCGGTACTTACCTAATTATTAAATGTGGTCAGACTCTCCACTTCAGCCAAACAAAGGAGAAGGGTAATAGTCAAAAGCAAGTGATGCGTTCTCTCTCTCTCTCAGGCAACAGTACTTACATCACTGTCACTTGCTGACATTGGTATGCATCAACTAGGCAAAGCAGACCTCTCATATTATACAAGGACTGACACCCTGACTTGCTTGGCTGCTCGCTGTCATTTCTTCAAACCAGATAGAGGCGTTCAGTTCGTATCATTCTACAACCTGTCAGACACAGCTGGCAAAACACTCCCAGCCGTGTTCTGTATGTTTGGAGTGTGGTGTATGTGTGCAGCATGCACAGGGGTGTGCATGCCTATCTGAGAGTGGTGTGAATTTGTCTGTACTCACTTCCTTCACCAGATCAATACATTGATCGGTTTGTTTTTGTGTACACGTTCTGTGTGTCATGTTCTTCCTGTTGTGTTTTTATTTAATCTGGAAGCCGAGCTGACTGAGACACAACAGAAGCACCCAAGTGGCAGGCATTCAACAAAGATATATAAGAGTTAATATGTATTACCCATCTGACAAAATTCCACTACAAAAGGTTTGGTGATTTCAATATCAGGTTTGAATGTACGGTGATGTAAGTACTGGATCAGTGAAACATAGATACTCCTTAAAACCCATCTCTCTTTTAGTAAACCTTTGGTCACCTTCCTTGATGTGTCTCATATGACTCGGGATGCAATTCTGTTGAGCACCTCTTCTGTGAAGCATCTTGGGATGTTTTACTATGTCAAAGGCACAATGGGCGGGGGCGGCACGTGGCACAGTGGTATGCGCTGAGGACCTGGGTTCGAATCCCGGCTCTGGGTCACTATCCATGTGGAGTTTACACATTCTCAACCGTGTCTGCGTAGGTTTCACATTCACAACCCAAAGATGTGCAGGGTAGGTGGATTAGCCACAATAAATTGCCCCCTAATTAGAAAAAGAAAAATTGGGTACGCTAAATTTATTTTTAAAAAGGCACAATGGGTGTGATTTTTCCAAAGGGGAACAAAGTCCTCTAGCGAGCGTGTTTAGCCGCGTGATTCCCAGCACTCGTAGTCCCGAGAAACATGATAATTCAACGCGACTCACGTTGAATAAAAGGCATGAATGGGAAATACGTGGCTGAGGCCATACATAGCCCAATTTTGTACAGTGGGGAGCACCGTGGCTTCCTGATCAAAAATGGCATCCCGATCTCAGAGGACCCCAAAACAATCCCCGAAGTCCCCCCCCCCCCCAGCCCAAACATAATATGGGAAGGTCCCCACCCTGCAACACCCACGCTGACCAACCTCGGCCCGATTGCTGTTGGATCGTGCCCTAAATAAATGAAATTTACTCTCTCTTTCCCGCATAGAGTTCAGAGGTTCAATAAACCAGGAAGCTCACTGCCGGATGCAGAAACCATCTGAAAAGTAAATGAGGGAAAATTGAGGGAATTTTCACAGTTGAGATTGATTGTTTTTTTGTTGGATATTGAGGGACTTTGAGCTAATGAGTCGAGCAGCCATGATCTAACTGAACAGTGCAATGTGCTGGAGGGGGTGAACTGTCCACCCTAACTATGTTAGACATCCTGCAGCATTAATGTGGAATATCACAGAGTGACAAAAGTGCGATTCGTACTTTACAGAGCCAACTTCTAGAGGCAAATCGCTGAATTTAAGATGTGCTGTAAAAAGAAACACAACTCTGCCTGCAGCAATGGCAGGATTTGGCCAGTCCCATAGTGCCCACCGAGAGGGTAGGTTGAGAGATCAGTTTAATGTCTCAGTTAAAAGACTGGTGAACATTTATTGGGCAATCATTAGGGTAATGGGCATATTAATATGTAGCATTTAAAGTCAATTGCTGCCATAAGTGGTTCCAAGGACTTCATTTCATCTATTCACTGTGCCTGAGCTTGCATGCGCTGAGCTGTCAGCAGTGAGGGCTGTGGGGATTATCTCTAGTCCCTAGAAATGATTTTGATTCAACAATACCAGAATTGTAGAGTGCCAACGTACAAATGAGACACGAGAGTTTTCAGGATGAGAGATGATTTCAGGCAAAATAATGTGGCTGCCATCCCAAGTCAATAGAATTTTACTCCTCCCAGGGTAGAAATGAACCTCACTTCCAATAAAGTTTGCTTCACCTTAGCCTATCGATATAGCCTTCTATTCCTTTCCGTATCATTCATTTACCCAGCTTCCACTAAAATGCCTCTTTACTGCTCACCACAAACACTGTGTGGTATTGAGCTGCACGTTCTAACTACTTTCTGGGTCTTTTTTTATTTGTTCGGAGGACGTAAACATCACTGACAAGCCAAGTATTTATTGCCCATCCCTAATTGCCCTTGAGAAGGTAATAGTGAGCCATCTTCTTGAACCACTGCAGTCCACATTCAGAAAGCTTTTGTGGCTTTCAGAAGGCTTTTGACAAAGTCCCGCACAAGAGTTTGTATGTAAAATTAAAGTGCGTGGGATTGTGGGTAGAGTATTGGGATGGATATAAAACTAGTTGGCAGACAGGAAATAAAGAGTAGGAATTAACGGGTCTTTTTCAAATTGGCAGCCAGTAACTAGGGGGGTGCCGCAAGGATCGGGGCTGGGACCCCAGCTATTCACAATATATATTAATGATTCAGATGAGGGAACAAAATGGATTATCTCTAAATTTGCAGATGACACCAAGTTGGGTGGGAGGGTGAGCTGTGAGGAGGATGCAGAGATGCTTCAATGTGATTTGGACAAGTTGAGTGAGTGGGCAAATGAATGGCAGATGCAATATAATTTGGATAAATATGAGGTTATCCGCTTGAGTAGGAAAATGGGAAGGCAGACTATTATCTGAATTGCCATATCTAAGAAAAGAGGAATATGCAACGAGACCTGGGTGTCCTCATGCAGGTGCAGCAGGTAGTAAAGGAGGCAAATGGTATGTTGGCCTTCATTGCAAGAAGGTTTGAGGACAGGAACAGGGGTGCATTGCTTCAATTACACAGGGCCTTGGTGAGACCACACCTGGAATATTGTGAGCAGCTTTGGTCTCTTTATCTGAGGAAGGATGTTCTTGCTAGAGAGAGAGTGCAGCAAAGATTTACCAGACTGATTCCTGGGATTGCGGGACTAATGTATGAGGAGAGATTGAGTTGGTTAGGATTATATTTGGGCAGTACGGTAGCACAAGTAACTAGCACTGTGGCTTCACAGCGCCAGGGTCCCAGGTTCGATTCCCTGCTGGGTCAACATGAGGAGCCTGCACATTCTCCCCGTGTCTGTGTGGGTTTCCTCCGGGTGCTCCGGTTTCCTCCCACAGTCCAAAGACGTGCAGGTTAGGTGGACTGGCCATGCTAAATTGCCCTTAGTGTCCAAAAAGGTTAGGAGGGGTGATTGAGTTACAGGGATAGGTGGAAGTGAGGCCTTAAGTGTGTCGGTGTAGACTCGATGGGCCGAATGGCCTCCTTCTGCACTATGTTCTGTGTATTCATTGCAGTTCAGAAGAGCATAGAAACCTATACAATTCAAGGGGCAGCATTGGTTAGGACCAGGGTTCGATCCCGGCCCCAGGTCACTGTCCATGTGCAGTTTGAACATTCTCCCCATGTCTGCGTGGGGCTCACTCCCATAACCCAAAGATGTGCAGGATAGATGGATTGGCTATGCTAAATTGCCCCTTAAGTGAATAAATAAAACAAAAAAATTAAAAAGAAATCTCTACAATTCTAACCGGACTAGACAGATTGGATACAAGAAGGTGGGGGTGTCCAGAACCAGGGCCCACGGTCTGAGGATATGGGGTCACCATTTGGGTCAGATATTAGGAGATATTTCTTCACCCAGAAAGTGGTGAGCCTCTGGAATTCGTTACCACAGGAAGCAGTTGATGCCAAAACGTTATATGCTTTCAAGCAGCAGTTAGATATAGTACTTAGGCTGAAGGGAGATTAAAGGATAAAAGGATAAAAGGTTATTGAGTTGATTGGTCAACCATGATCACAATGAATGACGGAGCAGGCTCAAAGGGCTGAATGCCCTCCTGCTCCTATTTTCTACATTTCATGGTTGTGTCGGTTCAGGATTTTGACCCAGCAACAGTGATAGAATGGCAACATAGTTCAAAGTCAATATCGTATGTGGCTTAGAAGGGGAACCTGTAGGTGGTGTTGACCTGCGTCTGTTGACCTTGCCACTCCAAGCAGTACAAGATGCTGGTTTGGAAGATGGTGTTGATGAAGCCTTGGTGAGTTGCTGCAGTGCGCCTCGTAGATGATGCCCATTACAGCAACAGTGAGGTGGGGGAGTGAAGTTTTATGGTGGTGAATGGGGTGCTAATCAAGCACCCATGGGTGGTGTTGAGCTTCTTGAGTGTTGTTGGAGCTGCACTCATCCAGGCAAGTGGGAAGTATTTCATCACACTCCTAACTTGTTCATCATAGGGGGTGGACAAGCTTTGGCGAGTCAGGAGGTGGGTTACTCGATGCAGGATTCCCAGCGTCTGACTTGTTCTTGTACTCAGAATATTTATATATGGCCGGTCTAGTTCTGTGTCTGATCACTAATGGCCTCCAGGATGCTGACGTTGGTGGATTTGGCAATGGTAGTTCATTTGAACATCAAGGGGAAGTGGTTATTTCCATTTATTGGGGAGGACCAATGTCTGCCATTGCCTGGCCTGAATGTTAACAAACCAAGACTGAATGTGTCCAGGTCTTGGGCTCAGATGGCTGAAGACCTGACCCCCAATGATACAATATAAAGAGACGATACACAAGTCAAAGGAGGGAAAGAAAGAAAAACTTGCAGTCTGCTAAGAAACTTCATCTGAATGGGGAGAATGGAAAACTCATCTCCAATGACAAACACTTCTCAGCGCTGAATATCCACCTATCAGAAAAAAACACTGTTGCATATTGAATGCAATGTGTGATGATTATCAGCACTATCAACCCTCCATAGTATCAGGTTTGGAATGTATGGGTGGCAGTTAATTAAATTTGAAATAAGATGTAATGAAGCACAAGGGTAATATACAGCTGACAATGTTACCTTCTAATTAAAGCCCATGTGTATTCATTGACCTGACGTTTCTGTTAGGTTGCACTGTGCTTTTCATTGATTTTTGCCCCTATTTAGCCAACCCAGCACAAAAGGCTGCGGCATTTTCAGCGTAAAATTCCATTTGTTTTAAATCGCACAACTAATTGTGGAAATTTAATTTCTGCTAATTTGAAAAACATTGAGTGAGAGACATCCTCACCCACAAGACTAACCATGGCCCAGATCAGATTAATCACCATGGTGGGCTGCCACTAATTGAGCCAGGCTGCAGGCCTTCAAAGATACTCTTTAAATGAGCCACATGGGCATTAATAGGCACCTATTAAAAACTTTTAAATATATGCTTTTTAATTAACTAAGACACAGCACACTGTACACCAATGAAACAAGTAAATGGTTCCGGATAGCTTTTTAATGTCATTTGCACGAATGTAAGCTCTGGTTTCTCACAAGTGGTGGACTGGACACTGAGTAAAAATGTTTGATCATTGTGATGAACCTTTTTTCAGCTGTGTTAATAAAATATACCTATCAAATATATCTCAGAATCTCCTTTCAAGCAAAATTTAAAGCAAGTTCCATTTTAAACTGCTGCCTGATTGCAGTGGTTCAAAGCAGATTTTGCATTTGTCAACATACAAATGAGTTTGAGTCAAAATTGAGCAAAGAACATTCTTAAAACAGACACAATTTTGAAGGAATTTTCATATGGCTGGCTGAATGTGCCCCAGGCACAAACACTACTCCGTTTATTTATAATGGTTTACACTCTTAATAAAAGGGGCTGACTGAAAATGCAACAGAGACCTAGAAACCTTCAGACTAAAGAAAGAATTGCATGCTTTATTGAGCGAGGTTACACTGCAACGTATCTCCCAGACGCAAACAATTCCCCCCCACTCCCCGAGACTAACACATCCCTCCCAGACTGCAACATCCGGCCCAAACGGCAAAATTCCACGCAGACAGCAACACCCGTCCCAGACACCAACATTCCTCCCAGACTGCAACACCCCTCCCAGACTACAATGCCCCTCCCAGACTGTTACCACCCCGGCCAGACTGCAACACCCCTCCCAGACTGTTACCACCCCGTCCAGACTGCAACAGACCCCCAGACTGCAACACCCCTCCCAGACTGCAACACCCGTCCCAGACAACAACATTCCTCCCAGACTGCAACACCCCTCCCAGACTACAACACCCCTCCCAGACTGTTACCACCCCGCCCAGAATGCAACACCCCTCCCAGACTGTTACCAACCCGTCCAGATTGCAACAGACCCCCAGACTGTAACACCCCTCCCAGACTGTTATCATCCCGCCCAGATGGCAACACCCCTCCCAGGCTGTTACCACCCCTCCCAGACTGCAACACCCCTCCCAGACTGCAACACCCCTCCCAGACTGCAACAGACCCCCAGACTGCAACACCCCTCCCAGACTACCACCCCGCCCAGACTGCAACACCCCTCCCAGACTGTTACCACCCTGCCCAGACTGCAACACCCCTCCCAGACTGTTACCACCCCGGCCAGACAGCAACACTCCTCCCAGACTGCAACAGCCCCCCCAGACTGCAACACCCCTCCCAGACTGTTACCACCCTGCCAGACTGCAACACCTCTCCCAGACTGCAACACCCCTCCCAGACTGTTACCACCCTGCCCAGACTGCAACACCCCTCCCATACTGTTACCACCCCGGCCAGACAGCAACACTCCTCCCAGACTGCAACAGCCCCCCCAGACTGCAACACCCCTCCCAGACTGTTACCACCCTGCCAGACTGCAACAGCCCTCCCAGACTGTTACCACCCCGTCCAGACTGCAACAGACCCCCAGACTGCAACACCCCTCCCAGACTGTTATCACTCCGCCCAGATGGCAACACCCCTCCCAGACTGTTACCACCCCTTCCAGACTGTTACCACCCCGGCCAGACTGCAACACCCCTCCCAGACTGCAACAGACCCCCAGACTGCAACACCCCTCCCAGACTGTTACCACCCCGCTCAGACTGCAACACCCCTCCCAGACTACCACCCCTCCCAGACTGCAACACCCCTCCCAGACTGCAACACCCCTCCCAGACTGTTACCACCCCTCCCAGACTGCAACACCCCTCCCAGACTGTTAACAACCCGCCCAGACCGCAACATCCCTCCCAGACTGTTACCACCCCTCCCAAACTGTTACCACCCTGCCCAGATTGCAACACCCCTCCCAGACTGTTAACACCCCACCCAGACTGCAACACCCCTCCCAGTGTTCCCATCCTCCCAGTGTTCCCATCCTCCCAGACTGCAACACCCCACCCAGACTGCAGCATCCCTCCCAGACTGCAACACCCCTCCCAGACAGCAACACCCCTCCCAGACAGCAACACCCCTCCCAGACAGCAACACCCCTCCCAGGCTGCAACATCCCTCCCAGGCTGCAACACCCCTCCCAGACTGCAACACCCCTCCCAGACAGCAACATCCCTCCCAGACTGCAACATCCCTCCCAAACTGCAACATCCCTCCCAGACTGCAACATCCCTCCCAAACTGCAACATCCCTCCCAGACTGCAACACCCCTCCCAGACTGCAGCATCCCTCCCAGACAGCAACATCCCTCCCAGACTGCAACATCCCTCCCAGACTGCAACATCCCTCCCAGACTGCAACACCCCTCCCAGACTGCAGCATCCCTCCCAGACAGCAACATCCCTCCCAGACTGCAACATCCCTCCCAGACTGCAACATCCCTCCCAGACTGCAACACCCCTCCCAGACTGCAGCATCCCTCCCAGACAGCAACATCCCTCCCAGACTGCAACATCCCTCCCAGACAGCAACATCCCTCCCAAACTGCAACATCCCTCCCAGACTGCAACATCCCTCCCAGACTACCACCCCGCCCAGACTGCAACATCCCTCCCAGACTGCAACATCCCTCCCAGACAGCAACATCCCTCCCAAACTGCAACATCCCTCCCAGGCTGCAACACCCCTCCCAGACTACCACCCCGCCCAGACTGCAACACCCCTCCCAGACTGTTACCACCCTGCCCAGACTGCAACATCCCTCCCAGACTGTTACCACCCTGCCCAGACTGCAACATCCCTCCCAGACTGCAACATCCCTCCCAAACTGCAACATCCCTCCCAGACTGCAACATCCCTCCCAGACTGCAACATCCCTCCCAGACTGCAACATCCCTCCCAGACTGCAACATCCCTCCCAGACTGCAACACCCCTCCCAGACAGCAACATCCCTCCCAAACTGCAACATCCCTCCCAGACTACCATCCCGCCCAGACTGCAACACCCCTCCCAGACTGCAACATCCCTCCCAAACTGCAACATCCCTCCCAGACTGCAACATCCCTCCCAGACTGCAACACCCCTCCCAGACAGCAACATCCCTCCCAAACTGCAACATCCCTCCCAGACTACCACCCCGCCCAGACTGCAACACCCCTCCCAGACTGCAACATCCCTCCCAGACTGCAACATCCCTCCCAAACTGCAACATCCCTCCCAAACTGCAACATCCCTCCCAGACTGCAACATCCCTCCCAAACTGCAACATCCCTCCCAGACTGCAACATCCCTCCCAGACTGCAACATCCCTCCCAGACAGCAACATCCCTCCCATACTGCAACACCCCTCCCAGACTGCAACACCCCTCCCAGACTGTTACCACCCCTCCCAGTGTTACCATCCCTCCCAGACTGCAACATCCCTCCCAGACTGCAACATCCCTCCCAGACTGCAACATCCCTCCCAGACTGCAACATCCCTCCCAGACTGTTAACACCCCACCCAGACTGCAGCACCCCTCCCAGACTGCAACATCCCTCCCAGACTACAACATCCCCACAGACTACATCATCATCTTTGGCAAGCCACATGGCATTTGAATGATTTCCGCTTCTCTGGAATGTTTAAAATATGATGATATGCACCTTTGAAAGGGCGTATCTTAAACTACTGTCAATCATTTAGCCCCATGACTTGTAGTCATTCTGCAAGTAGCTGGACCAGCCTCCCCGGACAGGCGCCGGAATGTGGCGACTAGGGGCTTTTCACAGTAACTTCATTGAAGCCTACTCGTGACAATAAGCGATTTTCATTTTCATTTTTCATTTCATTTCATTTCATTTCGAGTAGAAATTAAATTTACTCTACTTAACCCTATCCTGTATGCATTCTTATTTTCAAATAAAGGACCCACATCATTGTTTCTCAGCCCCAGTGTATGACTAGTATGTTTATGTTGAAGAGAAGAAGAACAGAAGAAGGCTGTTAGTGTCTTGTCTATATGGATCCCAAAATATTGAAACATTACAAAGGGGTGAGGGGACAAAAGGGAGTTGCATTTCTCTAGCACCATTCATGACGTCAGGGCATCCGAAAGCACTTTAAAGCCAGTGATGTGCAGTCACTGATGCAAGGAAGGAAAAAGGCAGCACAGAAAGATCCCACAAGTAGCAATGAAACAAAAAATCCTACGCTGAATGAGGGATCAGTATTAACCAGGACACTGGGAAGAATCACTGTCAATTTCATGTCCATTCAAGTGAGACCACAGATACTGACTGTCCCACTGATAGGACCAATAAACAGGAATGGACCAATGACCAAAAGGGATACAAGAAATACCCAGATAATCTGTACTTGCTTCCACAATCAGCCAACAATTCTGTCTGAAGCTGGTGGTTTTAGTTTATACAGTTGCCATCCTGCTCGAAAGCTATTTTCACCCCTTTCATATTCTCCCTGGAGACCTATTGTATTTTTCTGAATACATTTAGACACCCTGCACACGAGTGCACACAAGTGGGGAGGATTGACGGCAGGATAGGGTTGTTGGGAAGAGAACTATAATCACTGTAACTGCTGATTCCCTGACCTGCCTTCCTGTCGGGTGGGTCCAGCCCCCCCCCCCCCCACTCCCATTCCCTGCTGAAATGTGGACTCACCAGGGAGCTGGTGTACGTTGGGTCTGATGTGTCATCCTGCAGGTAGCGCGACAGGCCAAAGTCTGACACCTTGCACACCAGGTTGCTGTTGACCAGGATGTTGCGTGCGGCCAGGTCACGATGCACGTAGTTCATCTCGGACAGGTACTTCATTCCTGCTGCAATACCGCGCATCATTCCAACCAGCTGGATCACAGTGAACTGCCCGTCATTTTGCTGTGGGAAATGAATACATCTATTAGTACACGACAGGGTTTTTCAATGAGAAAAGACAAATCAGGGGAGGAGGTTTTAAAGGAACAATGTGAGGGGAACATAAAGGAAAAATGCTCAGGTGGCTGACTTCATCCCAGCTTCACTTTCATCATAAATCACAGCTTCCCCACTCCACCAGAAAGTCTGGAATCTTTGCCAAGGTACGGTTTTGTCAACGCTATGCAGCCATCACATCCAAATAAGTGTTGACAAGCTATTCCATTCAGGAAAGCATCTCACCTACCCTAACCTCATCCTCACTGGTCCCCATGTGACAAAGATCATAAGACCATAAGACATGGGAGCAGAATTAGGCCATTCGGCCGATTGAGGCTGCTCTGCCATTCAATCAAGATGAAGGTTTATCCTGTGGATCTTAACTTGGTTTCCTTTAATTGTGCTACGGCCCTGAAGCAGGTAATCAAAAAGCCTCATTCATAAATGTACTCTCCTATCTAGCCCAACTTCGGAAAGGACTGCTGATGGTTCCTCAGATAGCTGCTGAAGAATTTGCTTCAGGGAGAATCCAGAGCACTCAATTCAAACACAAATCTGCTGAACAGTTTGTTCTGGTGTGAGCTTGTCTGTGTGTTTATGTGCACGCTGTGTGCATGTGTGCACGCTGTGTCTGTGTGTGTGTGTGTATGCCTGGCTGTGAGAGAGTATGTGTGTGCGCTGTGTGTATGTGTGTGTCTGCACACTGTGTGTGTCTATATGTGTGTGTGTGCGAGAAAGCGTGTGTGTGCATGTCCCATGAGTGTGTATGCACGCAAAACTCCACTGAGCTCCCAAAATGCTGGGATCCGGAAGTCCCTCACCCATTCCGAGAGATCCAATTTTTGTTGGTACGGGAAAGGGGGTGGGATGTACATAGTACATAGAACATACAGTGCAGAAGGAGGCCATTTGGCCCATCGAGTCTGCACCGACCCACTTAAGCCCTAACTTCCACCCTATCCCCGTAACCCAATAACACCTCCTATCCTTTTTGGTCACTAAGGGCAATTTACTATGGCCAATCCACCTAACCTACACGTCTTTGGACTGTGGGAGGAAACCGGATCACCCGGAGGAAATCCACACAGACATGGGGAGAATGTGCAGACTGTCGGAGAATCCCGTCCAGTATGTTTGCCAGCTTTGCATTTCTCATGGAATCATTGGGTATGACCATCAGCTCTACGTTTCTGGCTGGTTATTCCGACATGATTTTCACCAACTTTCACACTTGAAATGGCACTGGGGAGAATTCCACCCCCAGTCTTGACTGTTGCCGTACTCTTAGGTTTTTTTTGTCTCTCTGTCCCTTCCTGTCATTCACTTACCTACATTCCCCACATTACTATTTTGTTCCCCATTCTCAATTCTATCCCTTGATTTCTGAACCTTGATCCCTCACCCCACTCCACCCTCCTCATCTTGTTTAGTTAAAGCCCTCTCTATTTCCCTAATTAAAAGTCTGATGCTCTACCGACTGAGCTATCCGGGCCCTTATTTCCCTAATTAGATGGGTTTTTTTGAACATTGGCCCCAGCACGGTTCAAGTGCAAACCATCCTAATGGTTTTGAGCCACATATTCAATTCACTAACCTTATGTTCCCTCTGCCAATTGGCACTTAGCTCAGGTAATAAGCCAGAGATCAATACCCTGGCCTCAGTAATGGTGGCCATGAAACTATCATCGATTGTGGTGAATGTCTTAATTGCCCTCTGAAATGGCCACTCAGTTCAAGGGCAATTAGGGATGGGCAACAAATGTTTGACCTGCCAGTGACATCCACATCCCATCAAAGAATAAAAAAAACTGAGAGGCTTTCGTTTTCAAAATTTAAAGAGCATGGGACTGAAATGACTTGACAACTTGACTGTTCCATTGACCCTAGCCACTATTTATGCACATTCATGTCTACATTTAAGAATCCCAAAAGTGCACCTGAACTTTCAGAAAGGTATTTGTCCTATAGCTATTAAAACGTTTAGTCCTTTTCCTCAAGTTCATAAAGCCCATGAAGCATTTTTCAGTAACCTGGGAGACAAAACTCACTCCTGAGTCAAGGCGATTGCATTTTTAAACGTGCCGCCGCTCTGCAAACCATGGATGTGTGATATATGTCAGCACCCCTCCCTCATCCCCCTCCCCAACCCTACCCCAGTGAAAATAGAGGGTGCCAGACACTGGCTTCCTGTTGTCGGAATTTCAAATTGCTTGTTAGCTTCGTAACTGTGAACTATTAATTGTAAAATAAAAGTCACATCTGAAGACGTCTCTATCATAATTAAAAGCACCCAACCTTTGATGAGAACTCACAGATCAGCAGCATTCCATTCTTATCCATTCCCATGTCGGTTTGAAATCAATTTTATTGAGCTCATTCTAATGACAACTGCCTTGTCGGTGAAACGTCCTCTCATAATATTTATCTTATTAATATATTTTTGAACAATAGTCAACAATGGTGCCTAATCTTTTGCCTTTCTTGGCCGAATCGGTGAGTACCACAGAATCCTGGGCACTTTAGCAACCGAGACTTGCTGCGTTACAATACTGGTGGGTTCTAGGACTAGGCTCTCGCTTCTGCAGCACCTGCCACTGAACGGGCACTTAACAGAGAGGTCAATGCAGCTCTTTCTGCTCTTCACTATGGTAATTAATAATGAATCTGACATAGCCTTACACTGGAAAATAAGCCATTCAATATTCACCCTATTTTTTTCTTTGCTGGTTTTATTTACTTCATTTGAAACCTAGGGTGGGATTCTCACCACCTCGCTACCGCAGCCAGCGAAGACGAAGAATTAGGCGCTCAGCCAAATCTTCATTCACTGCCGCGGGAAAGGAGAATCCCGCCGGCGTGAAGGAACAAAGAATCAAAATCCAGCTTTTTTAAATTTAGTGGTCACACTGATTCCT
This sequence comes from Scyliorhinus canicula, assembly GCF_902713615.1. Classification (NCBI taxonomy): domain Eukaryota; kingdom Metazoa; phylum Chordata; class Chondrichthyes; order Carcharhiniformes; family Scyliorhinidae; genus Scyliorhinus; species Scyliorhinus canicula. The sequence continues at coordinate 56,801,624 of NC_052158.1, read as the reverse complement.
GACCAAGATAAATACAAACAACATGGTAGCTGTGCTGACCACTGGCTAATGACTGATCCAATGATGGCGTGCAGTAGCTCTTCACCACAACTTAAAAAACTTTGGCTGAAAAATAATTTTACTGCTTGTCCGTCAAAGATGCTGGCTAAAGGGTGATATTGCAGTGCTGGTAATAGATTGTGCACACTGATCACTGTATCAATTAACAGTTGACTATTACGGGCTGTGTGTTGCCAGAACTCTGCTCGAGGTTCCACCTCAGCATCAGCCTTCTGGCCAACCTCTGGGCTTCACAAACAACAGTCAGCAGTGTTCTTGATGGAGGTCAGGAAAACACTCTGGCCTCGTGCTTGATCGCGGTTGTCACTTCCTGCCCTCCAAGGAAGCACAGCGAGGCAATGAATATTGTCCTGCACACAGTTGCCCACATCAACAGATCAATACAACCAGTCCAGTATAAACATCCCAGGCCAATACAGCCTATCCCCAGTCCAAGATACCCACCCAGTCAAATAGAATCCCCATTGTCCAATACAAACACCTTCTGTCAAATACAATTCCTCCAGTCCAATATAAACTGTGCTCCTCCTTGTCAAATAGAATCCCCCATATCCAATATAGGCCTTCCTAACCCAAAAGAAACTCTCCTAATCTAAGGTAAATCACCTCCCCGCCAGCCCATCCATGGTCCAATCGAAATTCCACCCAGCCAAATGTCGACCCTTGAGTCCCTTTCCCCAGCCCAAAATAAAATCCTCAATCCATTATGAACATCGCACGTTACACTATAATTCTGAAACGTTGATATATATTAACGAGTGGTCAGCAAAGTAGATCCGATAAGAACCAAGATTCCTCCCACCCAGAGATCTTCTGAAAAGTAATGCCACCTTCTAGTTACCATATCACTAATTATGAAGCTTGTATTCTATCCTCACACACTGTAATTATTATCAGCTTTGATTATTATAACAGTTTTATTTCTTTTTTCAAAGTCACATTATTTGACGTGGCCTTCTGGTGACGTGACAGCTTCATATTTACCCTCAGGAATGAATCCAGTGCTCCATTCTCCATAAACTCTGTGATGATCATCACAGGACGGTTTTTGGTGACCACTCCTTCCAGCCGGATGATATTTGGATGGTCAAACTGACCCATAATGCTGGCCTCACTCAGAAAGTCCCGCCGCTGTTTCTCAGAATAGCCCGCCTTCAGGGTCTTAATCGCAGCAGAAATTTCCCGCTTTGCGAGCAACTTGAGGCGCCCCTTGTAGACCTCCCCAAATTCTCCTGCAGGGAGGTGGTTGGTGTGGAGGAGTGAAGTGAAAAGGGGTCAGGAAAGAGTAGAGAAATTAGAAAGTCAATTCACAGCAGTGGAAAAAAAACCTTCAATTACAACGACAGCAAAAACTGTCGGAATACATTCCAGTCGGGAGAAGTCAATCAACATGCACAGCAGCTCAAACTCAACAAGATGTACCTGCTCCAATTACTTCCTCAATTTTCACACAAGAGACATCAATCTCCTTGGCAAACTCCCGGACGGCCTCATTTGGGTCCTCATAAGTGAATGGATCAATGTAGATCTTCATCCCAGGAGAACCTAGAGAGAGCAGACAGCAGATATCAGTCAATTCAGCTGCTGCCACGGCATTTCGATAAAGAACCAGAGTAGTTAGGGCCTTCCATTCCTTTGCACTGCTTGCAATGAATACCAAAACACTGCTCTGCTGGGGGAAAAAAAAATGATGCTTCGATTTTTCTGTTCTGCCTGACAGCAGCAGAGTACTAGCCCAGAAAGGGCATTTATCGCTCCCCTGAATTGTTGAACCTCATGATTTATGAGCTCCCTTCTACCTTTAGATGCATTAATTTATTCTCACAGCAATAATCCTTTTTTCAACAGACAGAAGTGGCTGGAGGTATTGAACAAGTCAACAGCTTGAAATACTTTATTGCAACAAAGTGCAGAAGCAGCTACTGAATGGAAGACTTGATTATGCGATCAGAATTTAAAGTGAGACTTTTGCAACTCCATTAAGTTTTCAGTTTCTCTTTCCTCTCCGCCCATTCCCCTTCCGATAGATTCATCTGCATATACTCTGGTTTTAGCATATATTCTCATCTCATTACAACATCATTAGGAGCCCAATGGCCACTAGGTCAAGAGTCTAGAGTGAATCTTAATTGCTCTGCTTAAATATCAATGCAGAAATGTTTGAACAGCTCTTGAAATATTAATTGTGGACAGCAAACCCCTTCCTTGTCCTCTTCTACTTATAGCCATCAAGCTCAAGTCTGGCATGTGAACTGAATGACAAGCAGGGCTGATGCTGAGACCCTGTACCCGGGGGATGGCTGTAGAAGCAGTCCGTGCTCTATTTCCTACCTTATCACAGCACAAAGCCATGCAAATTAGACTCTGTGACAGCCAGTATTACAGCTTTGATGTAGTAGCTGGAAGTTGGTTGCCGTGGATTTAAGTCATGTATCAGCAGCGGGGGTGTCCACAATTGGCACTCAATATTTATCAAGTTACTGCGAAGTGATCTTTTTTTCTTTTTTTAAATAAATTAAATTTTAATTTTAATTTTAGAGTACCCAATTCATTTTTTCCCCCCAATTAATGGGCAACTTAGCGTGGCCAATCCACCTGGCCTGCACATCTTTGGATTGTGAGGGCAAAACCCACTCAAACACGGGGAGAATGTGCAAACTCCACACGGACAGTGACCCAGAGCCAGGATCGAACCTGGGACCTCAGCGCCTTGAGACAGTAGGGCTAACCCACTGCACCACCGTGCTGCCCTCTGCAAAGTGATCTTTGTAGCAACTTTAGGAAGATGCAATCTCGGGTCTCATGCTGCCAACCAGCTTTTTATTCCCTGTCATTCACTGCAAGACAAATGGAATTGACCTCAAAATAAGCTCTCTAGCCTCATATTTGCACGAGGGCTGTCTATTCCCACCTCTTCACGTGACTTTGCCTTGCCTCAGCGCATCTGCTGCTGGAACCCTCATCCAAAACTTCGTCAACTCTAATCCTGACTATTCCATCACACTGCTGGTTGATCTCCCACATTCTACCCTCCATAAACTTGAGGTCATCCAAAACTGCTTCCCTGTTTTAACGCGTACACAGTTACATTCCCCTATCACCCCTACGCTCACTGATCTTACATCGACTGCCGGTGAAGGAATGTCTTGAATTGAATATTTTTGTCCTTGTTTTCAAATCCATCCATGGCCTCCCCCCTCCTGGACTCTGTAATCTCCTCCAGCCCCACGCCCTCCAGGATCACCTGCGCTCTGTAATCTAGCCTCCTGCGTATCCCTAATTTTATTTTCTTCACCATTAGTGGCCATGATTGTAGCTGACTGGACTCTAAACTCTTGAATTCCCTCCCTATTCTCCTTTAAGATGCTCCTTACAACCTACCTCTTTAACAAGGGATTTGGTCACCTGATGTAATGGGCTGGAGTTTCACAGGGCAGAGGAGACTCCGTGGAGTTGTGAAAATGGCAGCCGGGACCCGATTCTGGGATTCCTGATCCCATTCCTGAGGTTTCCCATTTTCTCCACTGTCATTTAAGGATGGGCGCTGGCTCAAGTCGAGAGCCTGCACCTTCCACTCCTGACCTGACCACAGCTCCATTGAAGGGATTACCGTGTCTGATGGAGCCATGTCAGCTTTTCATGGCAGTGTGACTCGGCACCTCAAAAGTGATCATGAATCATAGCCTGAATGAGGGAACCCCTATTCTCCGGCTTTCCTCTTGACTCACCACACAGGTTATGTTCTCAGCCAGTAAATAATAGTTCCTATTGAAGTTATAAGGCAATGGTGACAAGCTGCCAGCCCAACATGGGGCGGGATTCTCCAAAAATGGGGCTATGTCCCGATGCCGGAGTGAATAGTGGCGCCAACCACTCCAGCGTCAACGGTCCCCAATAATGGGGAATGCATCCCTTCTTAAGGGGCTAGGTTGGCGCTGGAGTGGTCCTCACCACTCCAGCCGGCACAGGACGGCCAGCGGGCGTTCGCACATGCGCGCTGCGTATTTCCGCACTAGCATGCTACAGCCGGCGTATTTCTGTGCGTGCACGGGATTTCCCTTCTCCACGCCGGGCCCCGGGCAATATGGCGGAGCCCTGCAGGGGCCCGGCGTGGAGGAACATAGGCCCCCACGGAACCAGCCCGGCCGCCAATCGGTAGACCCCAATCGTGGGCCAGGCCACTGTGGGGGGCTACCCCCCGCAGTCGGATCACGCCCACCCCCCCCCCCCCTCCAGGATGGCCCCCTGGCCCCCACAGACTCACCTTTCAGGTCACCCCGTGTGGGACCTGAGTAAACCACGCCGGTGGGATCGCCGGGGAGAAAATGGGAAACCTCAGGAATGGGATCAGGAATCCCAGAATCGGGTCCCGGCTGCCATTTTCACAACTCCACGGAGTCTCCTCTGCCCTGTGAAACTCCAGCCCGTTACATCAGGTGACCAAATCCCTTGTTAAAGAGGTAGGGGGTGGGGGGGGGGGGGGGGGGGGGGGGGGGGGGGGGGGGTGGGGGGGGGGGGGGGGAATCCCGTGGGCGGGGGAGAATCGGGAAGCCGGCTTTGAGGCGCGATTCTCGTGTCCCCCTGGGGATTATCCGACCCAGCACGTGGGCGGAGAATCCCGGCCATGATAGGCCGCTGGGGTTGACCACTGAGCACAGGCATGGCAAAGTTTACCTTGCACAATATTCTGTAAGGCCTGTCCGCTTTGCTGAATCAGAGGATTTGCTCACTGGTCCAGAGAGATGTTACCCTTCTTCATCCCTTCTTTCACTTCATGAAGCCCATTGCTCCAGCTGTTCCCAGTGTCCAAGTTAGGATTTGAGGTCTGGCAGCTGATGCAGTGCCTGAACATACCCCATGATACCAGCAGCAACACAATCCCTCCTATGCATTATAAAATATTCCTTAGATGATGCATGATATAATGTTGTGACTACTTTACTGTAAAAGTAGCAATAACAAAATATTAAATTATGCTTAACCGTTAAAATTCATTGACATTTTGTACTCTTGATTTCATGGTGCTATGGCTCCAGCTCAGATCCCAGGCAGGATATGGTTACCCCCCCCCCCCCCCCCCCCCCCCCCGCCCCCCGCTATATAAATAGAGTTTGATTTTAAACAAGTCAAAGACCTTTGAGCATTGTTCACGTGCCCTGTCAGTCGCAACTCTCTTCTCTTGCCCCTGATAAGATCTGGCTTCCTGATTTCCTCACAATGTTGTTGCCCTCACCCTCACTCCTGCTTTACAAGTTCTGACAACTCTCGCTCTGCTCCGTTGCTGCATGAAAACGGTTGGCCCCTGTCATTGGCTGTTGTGTTAAAAAAATAAAACAACAGGAACATGACTGATTTTAACAGTACTCAAATCTATCTCGGACATTTTTTGAACAGGAAATCCAATGGTTCAGTGCTCTACCGTTTTGTTTTTTTAAGGAATTGAGCACACCTATCAGTGGGTCTCAGATTTAATCAGTTAGGGAGGAGGCTTCGAACCAACAACGCAGGGTGAAGAGGATACATGAGGTGGGAGAACAGCGATTTGAGAGTGACTTGTTCATGCCCTTTGATGATACTTAGGACACGATTCTCCCATAAATTTTCTGAGTGACGCTTTGGGCGAGTTTGCCGAGTTGTTTCCTGTCAGCAAAATTGCACCCTTTGTGTTATAGCCACACAAAAGGAATAGAGGAAGAAGAAAAAATGGATCTGCATTTACATAGTACCTTTCATGTCTCAAAATATTTGACAGCCAATGGTGACTTTTTGACGTGTAGTCACTGTAATGATATGGAAAGTACAGCAGGAAATTGGTATGCAGTAAAAATGCCGACAAACGGCAATGTGTGAAGGAGCATTTAACTGTTTTTTGTGTGTAATGGCTGAGAAATAAATATCGACCAGAGCCATGGGAACTTTCATATCCATTTCTCAGGGCAGACAGAACTTTACATTTAATGTCCCAACTGAAAAACAGCGGGCGAGATTCTCCGCATTCCCGACGGTGCGGAGAATAGCGTGGCTCGTAAAATTTTACGGCCACGCTGTTCCGACGCCCTCCCGCTATTCTTCCCCCCCACGCCCAACTCCCGACACGAATCGCTGCCGCCGTTTTTTTACGGCCGGCAGCGATTCACAGCTAATAGATGGGCCGAGTTCCCAGCCCTTTACGGCTGTTTTTACGAACGGCAAACACACCTGGTCTGGCCGTTCGTAAAAACGGCCGTAAACACTCGCATTTTATAACCATGGCACCGATTGGCACGGCAGTACCACGGCCATGGGCCCGCGATCGGTGGGCACCGATCGCGGGCAGCGGGCCCGATGCCCGCGCACTATTTGTCCTTCCGCCGCCCCGCAGTATCCATTCGCGGGGCGGCTGAGGGGCATCCCGGCCCGCGCATGCGCGGGTTTCGCGCAAATACGCGATGACGTCATCCGCACATGCGCGGGTTGGAGTCTTCCAATCCGCGCATGCGCGGCTGACGTCATATGACGCGTCAGCCGGCGCTAACTCGGGCAAGCGGGCTTAACGAAATTCGTTAAGCCCGTGATGTCGGGCTGCTAGCCCCGACCGGGGACCAGAATCGGTTCCTGGTCGGGAAGGGGGGGGGGTTGGCGTCAAACCCGCCCGGATTTGACGCCAGCCTTACGATTTCTCCCCATATGGGAGAATCTCGCCCAGCACCTCTCACAGTGTGACGTTCCCCCCATACTGGACCAGGGCTGCTGTCTGAATATTTCTTCAAGTGACTGAAATAGGGGGTGGGGTGTTGATATTTTGGCGGGAACAAGGAGGAAATGGTGACTGAGTGGCTGTGTGGGAATGAGTGAGCAACTGATTGGGTATGAGTGAGTGAGTGATTGTGTGACTGTGGAAGTGGGTGACTAAGTAGGTATGCGAAAATGAGTGAGTAGGAATTCTGGTGGCAGCTATGGAGGAGTAGGTCGCACATTCGATAGCTCCCGCCTGTAATGGACTTTTGGACCTTTTTCCCCTGATTTTTCTTGGATTTTTTGGGATAAATCGGCAAACTGTGCGACAGTCAGGAGGATTCCTCCTCTGGTGTACAGAGAATTGGACCAGAAGTGGCCGTGTGAAACGACTCAGTCCTGGTAGGAGAAGCAAAGTAGAGAACAAAGTTGAGGTGCTGGATGATTGCCAGACGAGGATGCAGGAGAAGCTGGAGGACCTGGAGAATAGGTCCAGGAGGCAGAACCTTAGAATCGTTAGCCTCTCTGAAGGCAGTGAAGGATCGGATGCGAGGGCATATGTGACGGACATGCTGGGGAAGTTGATGGGGGCTGTGGTGTTCCCCCAGCCTCTGGAGGTGGATAGAGCGCATAGAGCCCTCTCAAGGAAGCCCAGGGTGAATGACAAACCAAGGGCCATGGTGGTATGCTTTTACCGGCTTACAGACAAGGAGCATGTCCTGCGGTGGGCCAAGAAAGAACGGAGCAGCTAATGGGAGAACTGAGAGTTGTGTATATATCAGGACCTGGGAGTGGTGCTCGCCAAAAGACGGGCTGGGTTCAATCGGGCAAAGGCGACCCTCTTCAAGAAGGGGGTAAGGTTCAGGATGCTGTACCCAGCATGGCTGTGGGTTATGCACGAGGGGCGAGACTTTTATTTTGAGGTGGCGGACGATGTATGGCCATTCATTAAAGAAAAGAAGCTGGAGATGAGTTAAAGTTGCCGGAGAGGTTTTGTTGCGGTGGCTCGTATTATTGTATTGGTTTTTTGTAAGAAAGGAGATTTTATGTGGTTCTGGGGGAAATTGTGGGTGGCGGTGATGGTGGTAGGGTGCTCTGCCTTGCAGGGATTTGATGTGGGGGGGAGGGGTCTTCAAGTTAGAGCTTTTCTTTGGGAGATGGGATTTTGCCTTAAGAGACTGTCTATTCACTGGTTTCTGTTAATTGCATCTTTTTAGAACATAGAACATAGAACAGTACAGCACAGATGTTGTGCCGAGCAATGATCACCTTTTTGTCTGTTTGTTTCTGCTGCTGTTTACTCACTGGGGATTGTGGTGCTGTTAATAGGTTTATTCATGTGGGGGGAGAGGTTCAAACAATAGGGAGACAGACTGTTTGTCACCAGGGGCGGGGGTTATCGGGGTCAGCATGGTGCAGCTGATTCTCGGAAACGCAGTGGGGGGTGAGCAAGTGTTAAACTGGTGCTTGGCCTGGGGGATGAGGTTTCTGGTGCTGTTGTTGGGGAGGGGGGCAGAAAGGGGGGGAGACTGCTTTGCTGACAGGGGAGGAACCATTGTCGGGAATAAATGGGAGATCTGGAACGGCTGCTGCTCATGGGGGTACTCGGGGAAGCGGGGGGGGGGGGCTGCGCGGGCCCGCAGCCAGCCTAAAAGGGTGATGGCTAGTCGGCGGGGGTGGGGGGGGGGGGGGGGGGGGGGGGTGGAAGCCCCCCCCGTCCAGGCTGATTACGTGAAATGTGAGAGGACTGAATGGGCCAGTCAAGAGGGCTCGCGTGTTTGCGTGCGCATCTAAGGGAACTGAAGGCAGACGCGGCTATGCTACAGGAGACACATCTTAAGGTCATAGATCAGACGAGATTGAGGAAGGGTTGGGTTAACCAGGTGTTCCACTCGGGGCTGGATTCAATGACCAGAGGGCTAGCAATTCTGATTAGTAAGCAAGTGGCATTCCAGGCAGGGAGAATCGTGTCAGATAAGAGGGATAGGTACATAATGGTAAGTGTAAGGTTGGAGGGTGTACGAGTGGTGCTCGTGAACATATATGCTCTGAATTGGGACGACGTGGAGTTTATGAGGTGGGTGTTAGGTAAGATCCTGGACTTATAGTCACATAACCTCTATGGGGGGTGAAGTTTAACACGGTCATTGATCCGCAATTGGATCGGTCAATATCTAGGTCAAAGAGGAGGCCAGCTGTGGCAAAGGAATTGAAGGGCTGTATGGCACAAATAGGGGGGGGTATAGAACCATGGAGGTTTATACGTCCATAAGGTTTACCCTCGTATTAACTTTTTTGTTCTGAGCAGGGCGCTAATACCGAGGGTGGCGGGGACGGAATACTCGGCAATTGTAGTCTCGGATCATGCCCCGCATTGGGTGGATTTGCGGGTCGGCGAAGAGAGAGGGCAACGTCTGTTATGGAGATTGGATCTGGGGTTGCTTGCGGATGAAGCGGTCTGCGGGCGGGTGAATAAGTCCATTCAGAACTATCTGGAAACAAATTACATGGGTGAGGTATCTGCGGCGATGCTGTGGGAAGCTCTGAAGGCGGTTGTTAGAGGGGAGCTAATTTTGATTCGGTCCCACAGGGAAAAGGGGGAACGGGCGGAGAGGGAGAGATTAGTGGAGGAGATGCTCCAGGTGGACAGGAGGTACGCGGAAGCCCCAGCTGCGGGGCTCCTGAGGGAGCGGCGAAAGCTGCAGGCGGAGTTGGAGTTGTTGAAGAGTGGAAGAGTTGAGGAAGGTAAAAAGGGTGGTTTATGAATATGGGGAAAAGGCGAGTAGACTGTTGGCGCAACTGCTTAGGAAGAGAGAGGCGGCCAGGGAGATTGGCAGAGTGAAGAATAGGGACGGGAACATGGTCTTGGACCCAGGGGTGGGTGAATGGTCAATGTGGGTCAAGAATTTTATAGTAAATTATATGAGTCGGAACCCCCGGCTGGTATGGAGGAAATGAGACAATGTTTGGATCGGTTGGAGTTCCCGAGGGTGGAGGAGGACCTGGTGGAGGGGCTGGGAGCCCCAGTTGAGATGGAGGAAGTTATCAAGGGGCTGGACGGCATGCAGTCGGGCAAAGCTCTGGGGCCGGATGGCTACCTGGTGGAATTTTATAAGAAGTTCTCAGGGATATTGAGCCCACTGCTGGTGAGGACGAGGCACAAGGAATGGGAATCCTAACCCCGACAATATTCTTAAATGGGAGAAGGACCCTGAGCAGTGTGGGTCATATAGGCCAATCTCAATCTGAATGTAGATGCCAAGTTGTTGGCTAAGATATTGGCCACAAGGATAGAAGACTGTGAATCGGGGGTGATAGGGGAAGACCAGACGGGATTCGTTAAGGGCAGGCAGTTCAAGGTCGACGTGCGAAGGCTGCTAAATGTTATTATGATGCCTTAGAGAGAGGAGAGGTGGAGGTGGTGGTAGCGATGGACGCGGAGAAGGCCTTTGATCGGGTGGAGTGGGAGTACCTGTGGGAGGCGGTGGGAAGATTTGGGTTCGGGGAGGGCTTTATCGGCTGGGTGCGGTAGTTTTTCCAGGTGCCTGTAGCGAGCATACGTACAAACCGGCTGGGAACGGGATATTTTAAATTACATCGAGGGACGAGGCAAGGGTGCCCCCTCTCCCCATTGCTGTTTGCTCTAGCTACAGAGCCACTGGCTATGGCGCTGAGAGCTTCGAGGAACTGGCAGGGGCTGGTTCGGGGAGCGCGCGGGGGGGGGGGGGGGGGGGGAGCATCGGTCTATGCGGATGATTTGCTCTTGTACATTCCAAACCCGCTGGAGGGGATGGGGGAGGTCTTGCAGATCTTGGGGGAATTTGGCAGTTTTTCGGGGTATAAATCGAACATGGAAAAGAGCGAAATGTTTATGATTCAGGCTGGAGGGCAGGAGGAGAGACTGGGGGAGCTGCCACTTAGAATGGTAGGTAAGAGCTTTCGCTATCTGAGAATCTAGGTGGCTCGGAAATGGGAGGTACTGTATAAGCTTAATCTATCCCGGTTGGTAGAGCAAATGAAAGGGGACTTTAAGAGATGGAACTTGCTCCCGTTGTCACTGGCGGGGAGCGTTCAGACTGTGAAAATGACAGTCCTCCCCAGATTTCTGTTTGTCTTTCAGTGCCTCCCCATCTTCATCCCTAAGGCCTTTTTCAAGCAGGTGAACAAGGTCATCTCGGGCTTTGTATGGGCGAATAAAACACGCGGGTGAAGAGAATGTGGTTGGAGCGTAGTCGGAGGGAGGGTGGGTTGGCGCTGCCGAACTCTGCAACTTCTAATGGGCGGCTAACATCACCATGATTCGGAAGTGGGTAATGGGGGAGGGGTCGGCATGGGAGCGGTTGGAGGTGACGTCTTGTAAAGGCACCAGTCTGGGCGCATTGGTAACGGCACCTCTGCCATTCTCACTAGCCCGGTACTCCACAAGTCCGGTGGTAGTGGTGGCTCTGAGGGTCTGGGATAATGGAGGAGGCATAAGCATGTGGAAGGTGCGTCGGTCTGGACCCCAATTTGCAACAACCATAGGTTTGCACCGGGCAGGCTGGATGGCGGGTTCCAGAGCTGGCAGAGGGCAGGAATTAGAAGGACGGGGGATCTATTTATAGGCGGGAGCTTTCCCAGCTTGAAGGCGCTGGAGGATAAATTTAAACTGCCGCCAGGGAATGGTTTTAGATATTTGCAAGTGCGAGACTTCTTGAGAAAGCAGGTGCCGGCCTTTCCACTGCTGCTGCCACGGGGGATACAGGATAGAGTAGTTTCTGGTACCTGGGTGGGGGAGGGGAAGGTGTTGGATATCTACCAGGAGCTGTTGGAGGCGGATGAAACCCCGGTGGAAGAGCTTAAGGGCAAGTGGGAGGGACAAGCTAAGTGGAGAGTTAGAGGCAGGCCTATGGGCGGACGCCATAAGCAGGATCAATTCCTCCTTTTCATGTGCCAGGCTCAGCCTAATACAATTTAAGGTGGTCCACCGGGCACGTATGACGGTGGAGAGGATGAGCAAGTTATTTGGAGTAGAAGATAGATGTGTGAGGTGTGCGGGAACCCCAGCAAACCATGTCCACATGATGCTCAGAAGGTTTTGGCAGGGTTTTGCGAAGGCAATGTCCACGGTGCTAGGGGAAAATGAGTGAGTCACCCAATGGGTATGAGGGAGTGACTGTAAGTGAGATGTTCCTCCCCCCCTCCAAAATGTGTTCTACAGCGACAGTAGACGGTTCGCCAGTGGCCGGTTCTTCTGGTCCCACAGTGGGTGGATCTGAGGTTCCGGGGAGTGGCGGCAGGTGGGGATAGAATATTTTATGCATTTGTTTGTTAGAGGGAGGTTGGCAGACTTGGTGGAGCTGGAGGGGGACATCCCAGTTGCTGAAGGGAAATGGGTTCAGGCATCTGCTGCTTAGAGACTTCATAATTAAGCAGATGTCTTAGTTTCTGGAGCTGCCACCCCTGGTGCTGCAGGACAAACTCTTGTCCGAGGAGGAAATAGGTGAGGTCAAGGTGTCGGATGTGTATGGGGAGCTGTTGAGCAGAGAGAGTGCCCTGGTGGAGGAGGTTAGGCATAAGTGGGAGAAAGAGCTGGGTGGGCCTTTGGTGGCTGCAGTATGGAGTGAGGGTTTGCGGAGGGGAGGGTTAATGCATCCCCATCGTGCACAAGACTTAATCCCAGTTTAAAGTGGTACACAGGGTCCACATGACGATGTTCAAGATGAGTCGGTTCTTTTCAGGGGTGGAGGAAAAGTGTGGTCCGTGTGTGGGGAAGCCAACGAACCATGTCCATATGTTTTGGGCATATCGAGGTTGGGTGGGTTTTGGACGGGATTTACAGATATAATGTCAAAGATTTGGATGCCAACAGTTGCTTCGAGTCCAGAGCTGGCAATATTTGGAGTGTCGGAGGATCCAGGACTGCAGGTGGGGAGCGAAGCCGATGTGTTGGCCTTTGCCTCCCTCATAGCCTAGAGACAGATGTTGTTGTGCTGGTGGGATGCAGAGCCGCTGAGTGCAGAGGTGTGGGTGAGTAATTTGGCAGAGTTCCTGCACTTAGAGAAAATCACATTCTCCATCAGAGAAGCAAAGGAGGGGCCCAGCTCAAGGTGGAAGCTGTTCATCGGCTTCTTCAGGAGTATTGGGCTGGGGATCTCTGTGAAAGTTAAAAAAAGGGGAGTCAGGCGCTGGGTTGGCAGCAGGTAGAGTGAGAGGGGGGACATTTCTGGCGGGTGTGTAAGGATGTTGCGGCTGATTGTTCCTCTTCTTTATTATGTATATATTTGAAAATGCCTCCAATAAAAAAATTTTCAAAAAAAGATGAGCTGAATCCAAGGGTGTCAGGGTAAGACTACGCACCATTTTTTTCCGAGCATCAACCCTATAATCAACAGAAGAGTGAAGTTAACATATGGACATGGGTTATGTCCGTGCCCAATAAAAAACAAGGAAGGTCCTTAGCATTTTCACTACTGTATGAAAGCAAATTAAGACGGAAGGGTTTTTCAGAATTGGAGGCAAAGCATTTACACTCAGATGAAGGTTTGGATGTATTATTAACTTTACAGCACAGGAGGCCCATCATGTCCATGCCAGCCAGAGGACATCCAGGTGCCTTTTCTAATCCTACCTTCTTGCACCCGGTCCATAGCCCTGTAACATAAAGCAGTAAATGTCTCAACTGATTTCTGTGGTTGAGATTCACCACTCTTTGGGTTGAAGAATTTTTTCATCTCAGTCCTATAAGGTTTACCCCTTATCCTTAAACTATGACTCCTAGTTCTGGACTGCCCCACCATCGGAAACATTCTTTCTGAATCTACCCTGGCTAATCCTGATAGAATTTTATAAGTTTCTATGAGATCGCCTCTCACTCTTCTAAGCTCCAATGAATTTTATAATCCTAACCGACTTAATCTTTCCTCATATGACAGTCTCAGGAATCAGCCCGGTAAACCTTCACTGCACTCCCTCTATGGCAAGAACATCCTTCCTCAGAGAAGGACACCAAAACAGCACAAAATACTCCAAATGCGGCCTCACCAATATCCTATATAATTGCAGTAAAACATCTCTATTCCTGTACACAAATCCATGAAGGCCAACATACCATTTGGCTGCTTTACTGTCTGCTGTAGCTGCACAGATAAACAATAGGTGTAAAAAAATATACAAGAATACCATCGCAACCCATGGTGAGAATGAACTTAATGACAGATTTTAATGAAGTTGTGGCTATGGATCTTAAGCTGAGGGATAAAGAAAATAACATTTTCATTTTACACTTTGTAGACTTGGCAACGGAGTTTAGTCAGTTGACGATTATACATTGTAAAGAAAAGAAAATAATTATGGAGCAGGTAATGGGAAAATGGATAGGGACCAGATTGGGGCCACCAGCAAAGCTCCTCACGCATAATCGGGAGGAATTTGCGAACGATGAATTTAGTAACATGTGTGATAACATGAACATAATAGTAATGAATACAGCTGCAGGAAGCCCAATTAGTAACGGTGTGTGTGAGAGAAATCATGCTGTGATAGATTAAATGCTTCGTAAATTTTGGCAGATATGCCAAATTGTAAATTAACATCGGCTTTAGCATGGGCCATCCATGGATATTATTCACTGCAAACGATTGAGGGCTACAGCAACTATCAGTTGGTTTTTGGTAGAAATCCTTCAGTCATGAATGATCATCCTCCAACTTGGGACAGGACTATGATGAGCTCCTCCTCGGCTGAGCATTTAAATGCACTGCACACGGGCAGAAGAGCATTCCTTAAATCAAACAGAAATCTCAGAAAGAATTTGGAGAGCTTTGACGAACCCAGTATGCCCATCAGAAACTATTTCAAACAGAGAGACATAAAAGAGATAGATTTAATGAGTGGAAAGGTTGTCGGTACAAATAGTAAAACAATCATTTTCCAGTATGAAAGCCAGAATGTTTGGGTACACTCATCAAGTTTAGTGGGCACAGATTACAAGTTTGCAGATTCTAAAGGGGTTATTGAACTTGCTGAATAACAATGGCCGGGATTCTCTGCGCGGGGGCAGAGAATGAGCGTCAGACCCGCAATCAGGTCCGACGCCGCTCCTGCAATTCTCCGGGGACCAGAAAATCCCCGCCAATCATGCGCATTCGACGCGGCATTGAAAGAGGCCCCCGCGATGATTATCCACCGACAGCTGGCTGAGTTCCCGCCGGCATGGTTCACTCATGGTTCCACCCGGTTGGCACTCGGAGTGGTGGCTGCGGACTCAGGGGAGGGGGCGGGGGGAATCCGTCACAGGCGGGGCCCTCCAGGACAGCCAAGCTCATGATCAGGGGCCACTGATCGGGGGGCACGTAAGATCCGGGGAGGGCCTATATTGTCGGGGCCTGTCCGCTGTATGGGTCTGCCATATTGCGCCGGGGCACCGCCGCAGGCCGCCACCGCGCGCATGCACGGACCTCCGGCCAGTAGTGCAGGGCAGCCGGAGCTGCGAGAACTACCTTTCTCCAGGTTAAGCCCAGAATGATTTGCGCCCGTTTCCTCGCGGGCTTGGGGACATAGCCCCATTATCAGAGAATTCCGCCCAAGGTACTTCTCATACACATCTGTTGCAGAATTATGAAGATCAGATGCACAGAAATTCACAGGGCATCTGAAGAGGACATAATATTTCCGATAATTCTGATGAGGTTATTTGTCCCAAACGACAACTGACATTCTGAATTCTCCCTCAGTGTACCCGGATAGGCGCCAGAATGTGGCGA